>NC_050092.1:6962579-7274430 GCF_009764565.3 Dermochelys coriacea | reverse complement strand
ACTTGTGTTAACAATTAATACTAGTTAGTTCTTTGCTTGTGTGCAAGCCAGGCCGAAATGCAGCTCCTGCACTGCAGACCGAACACACTAGTGAGAGCTTATTTTGTCAGCAGCCACAGCCCTAAATTTTACACCAGGGGCAGATCTGTTGGAGAGGTGCAGTTTGTAGTGGGGCCTGTCTGATCATTGTCACAGTTTCAGGGTTAACTGCACCTTTGACACCCTTCCACCCCAGTTTTCCTCCAGGACTTCCACTTAGGTGACAGCTAGGAAGCCTGAAACCTTTTTCTCAGGTGGAGACGTGTGGCTCTTTTCCTCCAGACGGGTGTTCAGGCTTGCAGTCCCTCTGCACTTCACTGAGATTTCCCCAGCAAGTCTGTGGTTAGCCTTTCTCCTGGTGTTTCCACAGTGTATACCAGTTATCAGTCAGCTGTCACAAAGCAACCAACCTTTACAGAGCAAAAGACATTTATTCTTGGGGCAAAAGCATTACAGAGAAAACATATTTTAAAAAAAACAAAACACACAAGTAGTCCCTATCCACACCCTAAAAAGCTTACCAGAAGTCAGCCACCAGTCTTATGGCTCTTTGGGCATGGCAAAGTGTTTCTAACCCTTCCACAAGGCTGAGGACCCCTTGTGTGCAGAAGGTCCTGTCCATTTGCTGAATCCAAAAGGCGGCCCTGTGTCAGTTTGAACTCAACCTTTTTATACCAAAAGCCCTTTCTTTGTCTGTTGGTCTCTGGAAAATCCAGTATGTGTGAGCCACTTGCAGGGACGGTCCAACCTCTCTGGGGTTGTTTTAATTACTCGCCTTAATCACCCACCACTGTTTTTAGTTCCTGGAGGAACTGTGATAATGCTCCCACCCCAAGCGGCATACAATCTCTGGCCCACAAGAATACATAAACCATTCCTATAAGTCACACAGTATGGTCCCCCAAAGCTACAGCATGTAGTTGCTGTGTCTGTCAATCTTGACTGCACTTCAAGATGAAAGTGCAAATATTCTCCAGTTTATACAAATGAAAGGCAGCTGTCTGGTTAATTTCAGCAAGGTTCTTGGTTAGGTGAAAATACAAGGATCTCTGACTGTGCCTGTTTTATCCCATAGGGGGGTGGATGTGCCTTAATGAACCGTTCCAACAAGTTTGAACAGATAGTTAGAGGAATGAATTCGGTGAGTACCAGGCATCCCCTGGCTGAGAAGAACAAGCTTCCAAACAAAGCTGTTTTGTCTGGTTTAACTTTACTCCTCCCTCTCTGCAGGTACTCGATGTTCCTCTGACAGTGAAGATAAGGACTGGTGTGCAAGAAAAAGTCAACCTAGCTCATAAAGTAATCCCCAACATCCGGAAGTGGGGAGCTTCCATGGTCACGGTATGGGCCCCTTTCTGTGTTTGATGTCAAGAATTTGGCCAAAATCCATGATGCTTTGTCTGTCTGTCTGTCATTTAAGTGCATCTAGTCCAATAATCCTTTTGGTATTGACACTTGCGTGATGCATCAGGATAGAGGCATGAACCCAGCCATCTGTGCAAAGTTGTATTGTGAGAGGAGGAGATGCTACAAGGAGGGACACATTATCATTAATACCACTCTGGTCTCTGTCCACATTAATAATCCCTGTGGCTTCTTGCTCTAGCTTGCAAGCACTGACAACGTTATGTTTGTTCATGTCTTTTTGGTTTCTGCTAACCACTTCCCCTACTGTTCACTGCAGCAGTGACCTCTGCAGGATGCTTAGGTTCTGTGCTATCAATGCATTTCACTCGTATCCATTTTGAACTTGTTGCCTTTCTTGTAGCATCTCGCCCTAGCTGCTTTAGATACTTGGTGAGGTACTAATTGTAACTTCTTTCTGTTAGCTTCATGGCCGATCTAGAGAACAGCGTTACACAAAGGTTGCAGACTGGGAGTACATAGGGGAGTGTGCTAAATTAGCCAGCCCAATGCCTCTATTTGGTATGTTTCTTTCTGCTGATTTTATTTTTTTTAAGCTTTTAACGATTAGGTTATTTTAAAACAGCTTGTTTCTCTGAAATGTGATCGGTGTATGGTTAAAATATTACTGGTCCAATTAATGTAAGATCCATCCCCCCCCACAAACTTGCATCTCCTTCAGTGAGATTGTCTTCATTATTTGTTTGAGGGAAAGTTAACAGATGGGAGCACATTCAGTCGGGGGGTGGGGGGGAGAGTGAAGCAGAACTAATGACATCCCTAAAATGATGTCAGAGAGGTGATCGATCGGCTGTCACCAATACTGGTTGGCCACTTAGCTTAAAGTGCAGTTCTGATCTGAAAAATTACCCAACAGTTCTACTGTGGTGTAACTCCATTCAGGTCAATGAACTGACAGATGAATCTCCTCCACGGTCCCCTGGTGTGTTCCAAGTCTCATGGACCATTAAATTCCTGTTAGCGTTGTGGAGCCACGAGGGCTTGGGCAGAGGGAGCTGTAGTTCATTCCTGTTCATAAATAGTCAGTTGAATTATTGTCTCACACAATTCTGTCCTCATGCTTCTGAAACCCCAGGGCAAGATAATACAGTTGCACAGGTGTAAGAGCTGAATTTGAAAGTTAGTGATGGTAGAATTTGACCTGTACTTTTTTTTTTTTTTTAAACACACACACACGTGTGCATGTCAGTCACCACCACTCGGGTCTGAGAAACACGGCAAATAGCGCTGCAGCAGTGAAGGGCATTCTTCTCTGCCGCCCCCTCCCCCCCCCCCCAAGACCGTGCAGTGAGGGTCTGATAGGAGGGGAGCCATAGTGATTTTCCATGGCTTGGGGCGCTGTTGGATTCACCGCCCAAGCCACAGGCTGTGTACTACACTTTTACTGCCCCATGTGGACCTTGCTGGACTATGTTAACATGCTCTAGGTATTTAGAGCTAGCCAGCAGGATTCATGCAGGGCGGTCAGAGTGCAACACAGCCTGGGGCTTGGGCAGTGAATCCAGCGCCCCGAGCCCTACTAACAATCACCGTGGCTTGCTTCCTCTCAGAGCCTCACTGCTCAGTCTGTGGAGGAAGAGAAGCCAGAGGGGCAGGAGGAGGCAATGACAGAAGAGAGGGAACATACCAGAGGAAGGAGAAGAGAAGAGAAGGAGGATCATCCAGGAAGGAGGTTCAGGCCCAGCACTGGCCAAGGTAATTAAGGGCCCTAGGAAGCATAGGAGGGCAGCTTTCCTAGGGTTGAGCCTCTCCTTCTCCCTGTTTGAGGATGGGGGTTAGGGGGTCCTTGCCCTCCCCTCGGCCATAGACAGTAAGGAGAGGAGGAAGAGTTCCCGGTTTCTGCCGGGGGGCAGGGAAGGTCCTGGTTTCTGCAGGGAGATCAGAGGTCGGGGAAGAGGTCCAAGAAACCTCCCTAATTGTTTTTTAAAAAAAAAAAAAAAAAAAAAAAATTCTAAAATGTCTCAAAGGAAGCTTGGCATCTCTGAATTGTTGGGCAGTGATGCACAAGGCAAAAAGGCTATCGTGACCCTCAGGTCCCAGGTTGAATTTTCAAGATTTGGCAGGTAGGAGGAGGGAAAAAACACACACCCCACACAACACATCCTTCGGTAAAGGGAATAAATTGAATCACTTTTCAGAGTATAAGGGCACTTTTGAGTTTCATCCTGTGCCATTTCATTTTGACCTGATCTTGTGCGCCACTCTAGCCTCTCTCACTCTCTCACACAGGAAATGGAGATATCTTGTCCTATGAAGATGCTAATCGAGCCATGCAGACTGGCGTTTCAGGAATTATGATTGCAAGGTAAGTGGCCGCCTTTCCTACTTACTTTTTGTTTGTGAGCTATATTGGAAACAACAAATAAAAAAAAAAAAGCCAGTGCTGACAAGGGTTTCCTCCTTGGCAAGGCTGTTCTTGGAGGCTTGTTATAGTGTATCTGGTATAAGATAGTGCTGTAGCTTTCAACTCCATCTATTTGCTACTTCTGGTGTAGCCTTTAAAGGAGGTGCCATCAGTTTACAGAGAGCTGGAAAGTCTCACACTGGATTGAGGTACAAGAAGCGCATAGTATTGCAAATGATTTGCAGCCAAACCAGACTCTTGTGCACGTGATTTGGGTGACACTCCTGTTTAATCTTTGGGGTACAAGCTGGTGCCGATAGGGTTGGCAGAACTCTTAATCAGCTAGCAGGTTGAAAAAACAAAAGTCTCTTTAGATCCAAAGCTTCAGCCTCAATCTTTTTGATGCATCAATAGAGATTAAACTGGTTCTAACATTGGACAGCACAGCACAAGTGATTTTGGGGTCCTGGGGCCTTTTTTTTCCTCCCCTAATCCCTGATCAGTTTGGACCACTGGGCCCTCTCTAATCTGTTTGAGAATTGACCCTGTCCCCGCTTCAGAAGCTACTTCCAATTTCATTTCTCAGATCCCAGCCTTAGAGTAATCCTGATGATTAACCTTATGTTTGCTCTGCCTGGGCTCTTGTGGTTAAAGAACAGACCTGAGTAGGGAATAAAACCTTGATCTAGTTCTCGGCATCTGCTTCCTGTGTGACATTAGCTCAATCAACCTCTCTGGGTGGAATTTTCTAAGGTGTAAGGGATTTAGAAGCAGCCTTCCTAATACCTTTCATCCCTCAGGCATGTAATATTTGTATTGGTCAATTTAAAAATACTCACACCTCCTGTTATCCCTGAAGTTAACTAGATGCTGGTACATGATTGCTTCATGTTCGGTCTTAGCTCTAGGCAGGCTCCTGGAGTATAAATAAATAGGGCAAAGGGGAAAACTAGTAGTTGGGGCTTAGTTATTCCCTCATTTGCAGGGGTGCAGTATCCAGGGAAATCAATGGCGGTTGATCATGCAAGAGGACAGAATTAAGCCCTAAAGGTAGGTCAAAGTGAAAGCCAGCAGATTCCCTGAAAAGATTGGATTGTCTTGTTTGTGGTCAGATCCTCCTGCCAGAGCTGTGTTTGTAGGAGGCTTTAACTAGAAAATGAAATGCACTCTTCCTGTGCCCACTGGGAGATAACTCAGTAAAAACAAATGTTGTCTGGCCGGAGTCATCCCATGTCTCACATATGGAAGTCTGTAGCTAAACTTCAGTTTTATAGCTGGACAAACTTTTTGGTTATAACCATTTTCCTTTCTGATCCGATCTTGTCTGACCACAGAGGAGCATTGATCAAACCTTGGATTTTCACTGAAATTAAAGAACAGCGACACTGGGACATCTCTTCCACTGAAAGATTAGATATTCTCAAAGACTTCACCAATTATGGCCTCGAACACTGGGGTTCCGATACTCAGGGGGTGGAGAAAACCAGGAAGTTCATGCTGGAATGGCTGTCCTTTTTGTGCAGGTAACTTGCTTTCTCAATGTCTTTGGAGAGAGAGCTTTTTCTTGCTGGGTCTCTGCCTCTACTGTAATATTTTGTAAAATAAAATTCAGTGACATTTAATATGTATTTGCATTGCAAGGTATATTCCAGCTGGCTTATTGGAGTACCTACCTCAGAAAATCAATGAGCGGCCTCCTTACTACATGGGGAGAGACTATCTGGAGACCTTAATGGCAAGCCAAAATGTGGACGACTGGATTAAAATAAGGTAAATGGCGAACAGTTGTCACAAAATAGACAGTTGGTCATAGTGATTTCATCCTGCAACCCAATATTTAAATACCAGATGATGCACAATCCTACTGGCATGGAAGGATCATGGGAACTTCGTGTTATAGTTTATTCTGCCTTCTCTGCCCACCTCCCAACTCAACATGAGACTTCTGTAGGTTTGGTTAGGATCATGGTCTACTTCCCCAACACAGTAAGACTGATCAGAATGGTGCAATACCCTCATTTCAGCAGGTTTTTGGTTAAGCCTTGTATTGCCATATTACTCTCTCCTTGTTTGTATGTGCCCACAAGTGCCTCTATTGTGATAAGTCTTATCTGAGATGCTAATATAAACCCAGAAGAATTGATAGTGCGCTTCCTAGACAATGATTTGAAGGTTGTTACCAAGGAGGAAAACTAATGTGATTTTTCAAGATTACTGACTGCACAGTTTCCAGTATATTATCTGTCTTGCAGTAGCATGTAGGAACCCCAGTCATGGGCCAGCACCCCTTGTGCTAGGTGCTATACAAAACAGAACCCAGAACAGAAGACTGGAAGCTCTTTGGGGCAGGGGCAATCTAAGTAATTCCACAGCTTGGGGAGTTGCTGGACTTTCCCCTGTCCAATCCCCTGCAGGTTTCCAGAATTAATGTTACAGACTGAGACTTTTCTTGCATCCAAAAGTCTGACACTGCTTGAAATATGATTCTGCAGACTTTAGGCCCCAACTGAAATCGCATTCCGAGAGTGTAGCCAGCAGCTGTGTCCCATCCTGTGGAAACAGAAAAGCAGCAAAAATGGAGCATGGCTGCAGCTTTTTTTGCGGGAGGGAGCCTAATCTGTGTTTTTAGTAATGGAAACAGCTGCCTACAACCAACCAAGTTACTAGAACTTCTGTATGTTTCAGCCAAGTTTTGTAAATGCCATTTTCTGAGCAGAACCTTGCAGCTTCAGTATCCAGTTAGCTCCTTTGTGCTATACTGTTCACTGGAAGTATGAAAACATTTAAATGTTATTTTAAGTCTCTTTGCACTTTAAATATTTGTTACCCTCAATGTAAAAAAGAGAGCAGTAGTACTAGCCTGCTTCCAGAAATGTGGTTATAATGTATACAATGTCTGCTCTGCATTCAGGTAGCTTTATATTCATGCCAAAGGTCTATAGTCTGGTGGTAGATAGTTGCTCGTTCTACTGGATTTCACTGCCTACATGTCTGTGGAAAAATGATACTGCATTAACAAAACAGTGGGGTCTTAGGAATTTTGGTTGTAAATAGTTTATATACAAAACAAACCCTAATATTCCTTAATGTGAACTTTTAGTACTTAAATATATCATGAGTTCTGTACTATTGATAATCCAGATCCTCAACTCCATTGAAGTCATTGGGGCTACACAGATTTACACCAGCTATGTCATGTTACACCAACTGAGGGATCTGGCTGTTAAACTGTTGGTGCTCATGTTAAGTAGAAAGAGAGGTGGGATGGGGAGAGTCAAGATACAAATTCAACTTAGTGAGAATAAGGCACCTGAAAGTCAGTGGGAGTTACGCACCTAAATTGAAAATCTACCCCTTGGTCTCCATTACAAAGAGCACAGCCTACCAGTGTGTATGTTGCATGGTTGGGTGTCTGTCTGAGGTATTGTCAGAATCTGAATGTATTTGAATACAAATCTGTTTTGTTGCAGTGAGATGCTTTTGGGGCCTGTACCTGCAAACTTTACCTTCCTGCCTAAACACAAAGCAAATTCTTACAGATAAGACTGATTGGAAGAGTCCTTAAACAGGCACAGTGAGATGGCAATAGCAACATGGATTATCTGCCTTGGGCTACTGGGAATTAAATAAAATTTATGGTTTTTTACTATCTAGTTAATGTTTGTCATTACATGATCAGATAACTGGACAAGTGTCACAACTCAGCCTGTTCTGGCTGAGAGAGCTGCTCATCTTCCATCTGAGGATCTCTCTAGCTACAATACTTCTGTGGTCATCATTACCCATTAGTTTGTGAAGTTCTCAATCTTAAATGTATTTAGCTCCCAGGAGGGGGGGTAGTTTTTATTCCCTTTTATAGGTGGGAGAAACTGAGACAGAGCTGCCAAATGGCTTGCCCAGGTTGTCACAGGAAATCCATGGCAGAACCTAGATCTCTCTGGCCCAAAGCTAGTGCCCTAACCATTGGGCCATCATCTGTGTAATTTTGCATCTTTTCTGAAGCCTTCATGGCCTTTGGTGCAAAAAAAAAAAAAAAAATAAAGTGCTTGGTGGTCAGTGGCTTGCCTCACTTCACCCTGTGAGCTTTCTTACATTTGCACATTGTACATCTTGTGTAGGTGCTTCTGTAGCAGGGGTTGATAAAGACCTTGAGGGTGTGGTTACTAGCATCAATGCAGCTTTGCTTGGTCCAGGTGTGACACATCCCTTCAGCCATTTCACAATTGTTTTCAGTAAGAATTTAAATTTCTTCAGCTCCTCTAGGTGTTCCATGAGGGGAGGAGATTTTTTTCACATTGATATTGGACATCTAGAGGAGCTGAGGCAATTTACATTTGTACTGAAATAAAAGCATTTGTTTTTTGTATGAGTGGCAGTTGGATTAATACAAACCATTAAATATCACCCCATGGTCTCCCAGGAGAGCCTTCCCCTTAGTCTCTCCAGGTTTTGTTCAGATTTATATTTTGACACATTCAATATATACATTGCACAAACTCCCAGCATGATGCAAATAACTCTCCCAAATGCATTTTGTATACAGCAATAAAGATTCTGCACTTGAGATTTGAACAGATCTGTCAAAGTTGTGTGGGCTAGAACAAAATTGAGCTCATTCTCCCCTCTGTCATTGGGTCTGCAGCTCTAAAATGAGTTAAAGCCATAGAAATTGATTCTAGCCAGTCAGTTTGCCACATATGACCTTAAATCCATATCTAGAGCAGATCTATTGATTCAGAAGGTGCCACTTTCACCTACATCCCTTCCAAGTGAAGGAATCTCACATTGATGTTTATGTACAAGGAGTCAAACACTCTAGAATCGGTGTTGGGGGGCTGGCTCACTTGCATGGTGAGTGGATTACAGTGAGAAAGGTGGGTGCAGTTCCAGTCCCCTTCTCTCATCCATACAAGCCATGTGCCATACTGATTCAGAAATTGTAATGAGTAAGGCAACAAATGTGGATGCAGGTGTGGTGTTCCTTCTAGGTTCCTCTGCCTTTCCAGAGTTACTTCTAGAAGGGTGTTCACATGCCCCTTTTCCAAGTAGGACTACAGTTGAATGCATTACCCTTAATACACATTTAATCACTATGTACAGAAGAGACATTTGGACCAGAGAATGTACATTTAAGAATGCCAATCTTCACTGCAGAGATGGGAATACCTAAAATTAGCCTGTTATGATGGCTGTTGGAACAAGCTTTGGATTTTAATGTTCCTGTGCCCCAAGATAAAAAGTTGGATTTTCAAAAGCATTTAGGCTCATAAGTCACTTAAGGCCTATTAACTTTCAAGGCCTGGGCTCCTAAGTGCTTTGAAAAACCCTACCCCAAACTCCATAGAAGAGTGGCACAATACCTTGGCTAGCTCCACACCTGTTGGTCACTTCTTACCTTGAAGAAGTCTGAATTAGACCATAGAGCTGATTTTTCCATTATCTTTCATGTGTCATGGGTTACACTTTGCCAAATTAGTAAAAATGCTCCAAACTCAGAAGACTGGAGTTTTTCCCCACTCACTTTGCATAGACAAACACCACATGCAAGCAAGTAGAGAATCAGGCCCATGGTATTCACATGCAGATGTTAAACAGTGGTGAGCGTTTTCCAGAGAGGCTGAACACTTGCAGCTCCCAGTGACTTAAATTGGAGTTGGGGGTACTTAGCACCTTTGAAATTATGGCCCTGTGTTCACTTGTAGAGTTCTCCAAATAAACTCTTTTCCTGTTCTCTAGGGTCTTCCAGCTGCTTATGAGCTGGCATATTTCCATATCCTTTTCAGGCAAGGAAATGAAATGTAAATCATTGTCCATGGTGACCAGATTGTAGTTGTTAATGGGAGGGGCACACACAATACTCGAACGTTTCAGTCACATCATAAATCTTGCATAAAAGCAGCTCAGGCAAGAAAAGGTGACGAGGCAGCATGAAGAGTTAATGGCATGAATCAAAAGGTGAGAGATTTAATAGGCGGTTTCCTTTTAATAATTTCCTAGTGTTTAATATTAAAGTCAATTTCTCAACTGCCTCAAAGGCAACAAGTTCATAAAAATGCTGCTGAAACTGCACCAGTACAGATACTGTATAATACTGCAAAACTGCAAGCAGCAACATTGCTTTGTATATCAGGGGAGACAAGCTATGGCAGACCCAGCTTTGCACTGTTTTGTTAATATGCAGCCAGCTTGGATAGGGCACAGCTCCATTAATGCATCTGCAAGGGCTCTTGAGATGCTGGTTTGTTTTTTTTTGGGGGGGGGGGGGTTTGTTTTTTTTTTGTTTTAAAACAGGAAGCTCCTAGGTTGAGCCTTGTGTAGGTATTTTCTGCTGGCTGGGCCCTTGAGCTTTTAACCATGAAATGCCTTGGTAAATTGATAAGGGTACCTCAGCCTATGGATGAAGTGAGCTGTAGCTCATGAAAGCTTATGCTCTAATAAATTTGTTAGTCTCTAAGGTGCCACAAGTACTCCTTTTCTTTCAGCCTATGGAGAGGAGCTTTTTGTCTTAGAAATCAGGAGAGCACGAGCAATGGTAAATGCTTACAAAAGCAGAAGTCTTTTCAGATGCAGATACACACTTGTAAATGCAAGTCTACAGGTTAGGTGCTTTAACTTCTATTGAAATCAATAGGAGCAAACTGCCTAAACACAGTTGAGTACTTTTTAAAATCCTAGTACATGTATTCAGGCACCTCCAACAGCAGGTGACCATGCACAAGGATGATTAACTTAAAAGGCTCCAACCTTTCCAAGACTCGGTTGCTCCCCAAAGCGCATGGGCTCTGGGTGGGCTGCATGTGCCTTTCGGGTCCATAGAAACCAATGCAGAATAAAGGGTTGTAGAAATGTACTGACTGGCATGACAAGACGAGGCCAAAGATTGCTATCCACAGAACTAATCCAGTCCTCCACCCTGACAGGACATGGAGCCAGTAATTGCTATTTAAGGCCACAAGGGGCTACCAAATCATCTAGTATAGGAGGTCAGACATATTGGGCCACCTCTGCCACTCAGCACCTACACACTTAACCCAGTGAGCAAAGTATGACAGCCCACAGGAGCCTAGACTTGGTCCTGCCTATTCTCTGCCTGTGGCACAAGATGTCTGAGGCCCCCTGCAATGGCAGGGAAGTGAGCATTTATGGCTCAGAAGGAATGGTTCTCCTGAAAGGCATTTGATTCCCAGTAGATTCAGATGGAACAACTGCGTTCACCTTGGCCCATTTTCATGGGAGAGGGAGAGTCCAAACTCCCTCCTCTCACCCCAGCTCTCTGCTCCTTTGCTGTCCTACAACAAGGCATGTCCCAGACAGGAACTTGGGCTGGGTGGGACACAGATGTGGGATTTCTGTAGTAATATTTACAAGATGCAAACACTGATTGGGTTGTTAAGAGGCAGTGGACTGATCCTCAGCAGAACTGGGTTCAATTCTTGGTTCTGCCACAGTGCGAGGCAAGTCACTTCCTCTCTGGGCCTCAGATTCCCATCTGTGATATGGGGCTAATCATGCTTCCTTTTCCCCCACCCTTTGCCTGTCTTTTCTCTCAGGTGTAAACTCATTGGGGCAGGGACTCTCACTCCATGCAGTGCCCAGCCCATGGGGCCACAATATCAGTCAAGGCTTCTAGGCATTATTGTAATACTGTTCTGAGGATTATTTTACCAAGAAAAAATGTGCAGCAGAAGGGAGCAAATGGGACTAAGACCACCATTTTCTAAAGTGACCACTGCCTGTGGGTGCCTCTGATTTTGGGTGCCCTGACTGGGGACCCCTTAAGGTGTGTGCAGTCAGGCACTCAAGATCAGTGGCCATTTGTGACTGTACTTCTGTAAGAGCCCGACTGGCCCCCATTGTGAGTCACAGATCCAATCCCTTCTGAACCAGCTCACTTCCAGCACTACAAAAAGCACTGAACCTGCAAATCCTTACATGTGCAATTTGCTCTTCACATTGCATGCGTTTCCATTTGACACATCCCTCAACCATGTCTGTGAATCATTCAGGTGAATAGGAACCAGCAAGACATTTCAGCATCCCCTGCATTTGAAATGGCTTACACTGCAAATTAGTTTCCCAGCCATGTAGAGGGAATCAGAGAGCTCCTTCAAGTTCAACAGTTGTATGTTGACCCAACCTGAACCTATACTAGGGGATGCCTAGGTCTCTCTACATCGAGTCCAATGACACAAAAAGACCATGTCAATGGCAGTCTGAACTTATAGGAATATAAGGTATGTTCGAAGGGCCTTCTGAGAGCTTCCCTTCACTGGGCATCTGAGGAGATGAAGGGGTTAATGCAGCTGTTCAGCTGAGGAAAGGGACTGCATTAGCATCTTTGTTAGCAGCTTCTGTACCATGGAAAAAGCATATTTGCTGGTAGCTGAACTGCCCACAAATGCAGCAGGGAACTGGATAGCTCCATCTTCAGGAGATACGGACTCAGACATGGCCCAGATTAGCCGTGACTGGAAGTTGTTACCGCTTGGTCTATGTGAAATGTGTTGCTGGATCTCAATCTGGCTCCCATCAGATTGGTGGTCCCATCACTAGTGGGATCGATTGGCTTCCCAGCTGGCAGGAAAGCAGCTTTGAAAGTTCCCAGCATAGACTCTTGAACAGAGCCAGAAGCTAGAAAGTAGCCCAGATGCCCAGGAAACAGGAAAGATTGGGGGGGGGGGGGGGGAGAGCAGGACCTGACAGGGTCAGGTAGATCCAGACTACTGGGGGATATAAATTGGGTTGAAGGGGTTATTTCAAAAGTGAAAAAGGTGGCAAAAAGAAACCCATCTTGCCCTGATGCAGCATCTCCTGCAGCAGGAGAATGTGCTAACTGGGTGACTTTAAAAATAATTAATTAATGAACTAATTATGGTTTAGGATTGCAGTTCTCAAGTTTAGAATCAGGCTGAGGCACTGCAAGCAAGCATGTTGTATCAGCACATTAAGGGAGGGCACATCTACATTAGTGTTACTTGTCACAGCTGCACCTCTGTAGCATGTCTGGTGACAATGTGCTGTGCTGACAGGAGCGTGCTTGCCCATTGGCATAATTACTGCATCTCGGCAAGGAGCGGAAGGTACTTTGGCAGGGGAGCATCTGCGCTGGTGTGGACAGCACGAAACTTGCATCACTTGGGAGGGGGCTTTTTCACATCCCTGAGCGGGTTAAGTCAGATTGACTTGAGCAGTAGTGTAGCCCTGCCCTAAGTGTATGCATACAGGCATGCAGCACGGTCCAGTGGCTAGACCAGGGGAGTAAGCACAAGGATTTGTGGGTTCTGTGCCCAACTCTCACTGTCAAGCCTGAACCACCAGCTGCCTAGGATTTTCAGTACCATAGGAATCACATTTACCTTCCTTGAGATCGATGGTGGAAAATAGTTCTACAAATGCAAAGTCCACTGTAGCTTGTAGCTGGTAAAATAGTCCATAAAGTTCTACCATGTGGCTTATGGGCACCATCACCCTTCTAGAGACAGTGGGCCTGCTACCTGACTGGCCTTGTTCTGATCTCACACTGGTCTGAACCCCAGACTTCTCTGGAGTTATTCCTGCTTTGCACTAGTGTAAACAGACAGAACCAGGACCATAAGTAGATCCCAGCATGCAATGCAGCCAGTCCGCTTCAAGGTGGAAGGATCTTTGTACTGGAGGAGTTGACATTCGGTGCAGCCTCTTAGCAAGTCACCAATGCAGCCTTCGATGGGGTGAAATTTGTGCTCCCTCCCCTGGCATGACAAGTCTGTAGCATTGGGGATTGCAGAACAATAATTCTCTGACACAGAATGTTATGGAAATTCTTGTGCATTCCTCAGGTCAACGGGAAAATTGTTTTCCCCTTCCCTCATTATCTCCATGTCACTGAGCGACGAGGTCTAGGAAAACTACCTGCAGAGGTGTGCCTGCTCTTGAGTTGTGAAATGTTGAGCCAGTTGGGAGAAGAGTTACACCATGAGAATTCACCTTCCTGAAGCAAGCCAGCAACATCAGCAGCAATTAGAGACTGACGGTGGGGGAGAGCCTGACAGCACGGAGGGATGCATGGCAAGAACCGCTCTAAGCGGGAAGAATGGTTTGCATGTGTTCAGGTTAACAATACAATCACAAGGGTCCAGAGGGACAGAGAAACAATCAGGGAGGAAAAGATCCTATTAGAGACTTGGTGGTTGGTTGCATTAAAAATACTGTCACGGCTGAGACCATGTTATGGATACTTGGCTAGACACTGGGTCCATGAGTGTGGTGCAGCTAAATAAAGTCTATGGACTGGAAGCAACCAGCACCAACTGTGTGTCAAAATCCAGTTCCAACGGATTAGGGCAGGGGATGCTTAACAAGGATTCTTAGAATCCCTACACCAGCAGGCCAACGGTTGGGACAGCTAGGGTGCAGTCATTTACACCAGTGCAAAGTGGGGTGCGAACTGCTACCACATCAGAATGGCAGCCTTTCACCACCACTTTGCACTGGTGTAATCTATTGCATAAGGCACAGGGCAATGGGTGTCTAGTCCTCCATGATCAACAATATTGTGCGAAAAGGGTCATTTAAAAAAGAAAATAATCCAGGTTATATTCTAGGACAGGGGTGGCCAACCTGAGCCTGAGAAGGAGCCAGAATTTAACAATGGGCATTGCCAAAGAGCCACAGTAATACATCCGCAGCCCCCGCCCCTGGCACCTCCCACCCACCAGTAGCCCCACTGATCAGCACCCCTCCCCCAACCTCCCAATCAGCTGTTGTGGCACGCAGGAGGCTCTGGGGGGAAGTGGGGAGGAGCGAGGGCATGGCAGGCTCAGGGGAGGGGGTGGGAAGGGGTGGAGTGGGGGCAGAGTCAGTGGTTGAGCAGTGAGCACCTGCTGGCACATTGGAAAATTAGCACCATAGCTCCAGCCCTGGAGTCCAGTGCCTGTACATGGAGCTGCATATTAACTTCTGAAGAGCCGCATGGGGCTCCGGAGCCACAGGTTGGCCACCTGTTTTAGGAGGCTTCATGGGAGGGTGTCAATATTGACAGCCAAGCACAGCACCCGGAGGCTGGACCAAATTCATGACCACTGTAGGGCTCCATTAAGCCCTATATTGTGGCTACTGCATGCAACTGCCATCCTCCTACTCCCAAAAAGGAGAGGCCTCTACCAGCTGAGCTAAAGGGGACTCTGCTGGCTCTTAGAGTAGGGAACTGTGACACACACACACACACACACTTAAAGTGCTCTTGCAAATAATGCTAGTTCTCCTTCAGGTCCTCACCCAATCAACCTTCCAGCAATATAAATGGCAGGATTTTAACCCCCCTCTCCTCCCCTAATACTGACAAAATTCAATTTCTCCAACACACCAGAAAGTTGGTACTTCAAACTTCCTATGAAACTTATAGATAGGGTGACCAGACAGCAAGTGTGAAAAATCAGGACAGGGCATGCAGGGGTAATAGGAGCCTATAAAGACCACCCAAAAAATCAGGACTGTCTGTATAAAATCGGGACATCTGGTCACCCTACTTATAGAAATCTCATCCAACTAACCTAAATAACTGCAAGCCAATTGCTCCGAATTAGTTATTCATAGGCACCAGAGCAGTAAAACCCTAATCTCATCACGACACGAATGCGTGAGCCAGCTCAGGAAGCCATCCCAGCCGAACGTAATGCCAAGCAGCACTAAGCAACAGCTATTTGTTTAGACTCCTCAAATTGGATGGTTTTAAAAGGCCAGTGCCAAGAACACATGTCTGAAACCCTTGGACTCAGCCAGGTTTCGTCATGACATTGCTGGAAGGAAGCAGACAAAACTCTTTACCAGGTGGAAAACAGTGATTTGGCTGGAGGCTGTTTGTTCAAATGAGCCATCCTGGAGAGCAAGCGGTGAGGCTCAGAGGGATTCAAAAGGATCCTGTCTTCTGACAATGGCCAAAGCCAGGTGCTTCAGAGGGAATGAACAAAACAGTACAATCTATCAAGTGATCCATCCCATCATCCACTCCCAGCTTCTGGTAGTGGGAGGTTTAGGGATACCCAGAGCATGGGGTTACGTCCCTGACTATCTTAGCTAATCGCCGTTGTTGGACCTATCCTCCATGAACTGATCCAATTCTTTTTTGAACCCAGTTATGCTTTTGGCCTCCACAACATGCCCTGGCAATGAGTTCCACAGGTTGCCTGTGTGTTATGTGAAGTAGTACTTTTGTTTGTTTTAAGCCAGCTGCCTATTAATGTCTTTGGGTGATCACTAGTTCGTGTGTTATGTGAAGGGGTAAATAACACTTCCCTATTCAGTTTCTCCACACCACTCATGATTCTATAGACCTCAGTCATATCCCCCCTTAGTGGTCTCTTCATCTTTTTAATCCCTTGTCATATGGAAGCTGTTCCATCCCCCTAATAATTTTTGTTGCCCTTCTCTGTACCTTTTCCAATTCTAATTGTAATATCTGCTGGTAAACCTCCCCTCATCCTCCCCAAATTGGCCAAGAATCTCCCTGCTTTCTGGGCTTCACTTCAAACCACCCATATGGGTTAGGGACACTTCTTGGCACAATGGACAGGTCCCCCAGCAGAACATGTCAAAAGGGCTCCCCTCTCTACCCAGACCTCCAGCTGCTGGAAGGGATCCTCCCTGTCAAGGGAGCTCAGAGCTCACATGTCAGCAGGAAGAGGAGAAATTACGAAGGACTCACTGTGTCTGCAAGAGCAACACAATGCCTGGGCACAACCTGTCCCTTACAGGAGGGACATGTACAGTGATGCTTTTCCACAGTGGCTGCTTGTGGCTTTACTGTAATTTAATAAGTTTCCCAAAAAGATGGGCTCCCTTTGCAGGAAAGGGAAACAAATTATGCCCCCACCATGCAGTGTTAAAGGCCAGCCCAGAGTTTAGCTCCTCATAACATGATCCTTCCTATCTTTTCTTCCATGCTTCAATGAGTAGTGAAATAGTCAGTATTGTCATTTAAAGTATTATCATTGGCATCTAAGATAGCATCCATTGAAATGAATGGGGCAAGTCACACATCAGATGGTTTGTTTCAGGCTCTCTGCAGATTCAGGTAGATGTCACTACCTTGGTTAAACTCAGATCATGTTTTAAAGGTTTTCTTCACAACCGTAACAGCTAGAAACTACCCTTTAAGAGAGAAAATGAAAGCAAAGATTCTGAAGAACAATTTAGAGATCTGTCCAAATTCCCCTGGCTAGTCCTTGATGCCCCTGAAGGGAGCACACCCCACACTTTGGGAAACATGTAACAGGCCCCTGTAGGGCCATATTCTCCTCTCACCTACTCTGCTGATGACCCATCCATTCATTGTTCTCAGCATCACCGGCTGGAGAACATGGACCTGAGTGGCAGTTCTGAATTACAGTATTGAGTACCAACAACTGCCTGGTGGACTACTATACACCACACTTGTTACATCCCCCTGCAGTCGCATTGAGGCACTTGGTATGGAGCCCTGCCCACCCATTAGAGACCTACCCCCTGTTTGGGATGTTGATTGCAAGGGTTGCCCACACAAGAGCCCTCTGGTGGGGCAATGGGTGGCCAAACACCAGCCTCCAGCTGCCCAGGAGTGCTCCCTCCTCCCTGACTGAGGGACGCCCCAGCTTGCTGCTGCCACTCTCCTTTTGGTGGGCTGGGGACCTTCCTCCTGCCTGCCCTGCTGTGCTCTACCTTCACGCAGGCAGGGATCCCTATGGGATGGGGCGGTCTCATGCCCCACACTCTGGTATGGGTCCTTAAGACTGGGGAGGCCTCTGTGCCCTGCATAAGCAGGGGGGCCCTGTGAAAGAGGTGGTAGGAATGGGTCTCCCCCATCAGGGGGTTCCCAACAGAGAGGTCAGGCTATGGAGGCCTCTCCCCATACACAACCAGCACCACACAACCCCTGGGGTAGGGGGATCCAGGGGCCCCACAGGGCCCTCTGCTCCAGGAGGGTCTGGCTGTGCCTCCTCTCTTTCCACTCTAAGAGGCCTCCTGGATCAGTCTGTCTGTGGAGCCAGAGCCCTGAGGCTACAGCAGCCAGGAACCACCCCTCACAAGCTGCAGCAGTGGCCTGGGCTCCCATACCCAGGTACTTAACCCAGCCAGACCACAGGTAGACCTAGCACCAAGCCCTGGCTCCCATCTTCCCAGACAGCCAGTCATGCCCTCAGCCCTTTCCTCCAGGGAGGGACCCAGAGGGGGCTGGAGAAGAGCCCATGGCAGAGTCACAGGGTGGCCAGCACAGGAAGGAGGAAAAAAAGCCACCATCGTCTCAGCAGGAAGCATAGCAGCCTCTGAGCAAAGAGCCCAGCTGGGTAGAGAGAAGTGGGGAGACCAGTGTGGGGGAGACTGCAGGGGCATGAGGGCACCTTCTGCGAGAGGCCAGTGGCAGAGACTTTTGCTATGGGGGAGTGTCTCTCCCCCCTCTGGGCTGCAGGCAGGGTTGCCAAACGCACGAGTGCCACACAAGATGCACTGCAGTCTGTGGACCAGAACTCAGGCCCTCCTGCTCCAAAAGTAAAGACCCTGCCGCACCAGCTAAAGGAGGATCTACATTAGCAGCAGGGGGCCTCTGACACACAGCTGAGCAGTTCTCATCCTGTTCAGTAGAGGGCATGGCTATTCAAGGCCATCAAAGCACTTGGCAGATCATTAATGAAACCTCCGCACCACCCTTGTGAGGAAGGTAAATCTAATCCCGCCCATTTAGCAGATGCAAAATCATGCACAGAGTGGCCATCTTTAACTATTAACAATGGGGGATGGTGGCTATTTTGAAATAGGGAGATTCTTCATGGACTTCTCCGCAAGAGACTCTTTATTCAGTCTCTGCTAAAGGAGAAGCTTTTATTTATGAAAAACAGGAACAAGTTGCCATTAATCCAAAAAATTAAAAAAACCCTACCTATTGCACAAGATTCACTTCTCTGCCATTTTTTTGAATGAATAGACAACAGCTGAGGTTGTTTGGGACAAAAAAGTACCAAATTTCTAAAAGGACCCATTTAAAAGTTATTTTTAACTCAAACTAATGAAGGGATTTATTAGTAAACGCATTTGGTACTCCGAGTAAGTGCTGCAACTTTCTTGAGGATACAGGATGTTTTTCATACAAAGAATACAAATCTCTGCTTTAAATGCAAAATTCAGCTCAGCTGTAACTACAGAGCCATGGCTGGCATCTCCCAAATAGTAATCTCCATGGGAGAGGATAATCTTGGTTGTCCAATGTGTTGTAAATATAACGTTATTTTCAGAGTGGGGCAACACTGTACAGAAGATTTTACCTAATTATTTTGCAAAATTGTCTACAGTCTTACTTCATCTGATTCCATGCCCTGATCTTCTATTTCTGCAAATTCCCCCCTCAGAAATGATTGATTTGGAAACAAACAGGTGAAATTACTCATTTCACTTTTTGAAAGGTTTTTTTGCATTGAAGTTGAGGTCACTCAAATATTTCATTTTTGTTTGGAAAGGTCACAAAAACCCATGAAAACCACAAATTTAGAATTAATCATGAAATGCAAAAAAGATCCATTTTCAGCATTTCCCCATCTCTGGGCCTCAATTTCTCCACCTGTAAAATGGGATAATGATTCTGACCCTCCTTTATAAAACACTTTGAGATCTTGATTTTAAAAAAGCACAATACCGGCTGCCTGAACTATAAAGCCAATGTGTATTCAAGGAATTTTAATTTTCCTCTTACATATTTAAAAACGCTTGTTAAGAAGGCAAATAGGGGCCATAAGTCTATCCTTAACATCTGAATTTACACAATCCCTTGCAGTGCTTAAGGCGGTTAGCAAGATGAATTTATGTGAGGACAGTGCCATCCTCTGACCCCAATTGTTTATTAAAATCTGCTGCTCAGTTCAAGCATAGGAGAGTATCTGCCCTTTGGCTGACCATACTGAATCTCACTATTTAGGGCATTTTAGTGGCTAAGCTCCTAGACTGGCACCCATTATGACCAGGTTTAGCTGACCAATACATTTATCGGATCTGCAAACCTTGGAAAAAATTACTTGAGAATACACGTTTTTTTATTTCTATCCTTCCAAGTTTTGAATCCCCGATTTTGCTACAGGCCAGCCTTCTTGCTAGGGAAGGATGGGCAGATTTGACTGACGCTCACCTCCCGCATTTGTTTATATGCTAGTGTCACTCTCCAGATAGAGGCTTTGATTTTCCAAAACTCTTATCACAGTCCAAGATGTCCTTGGACCTGCTCCCATTGGGAGCCAGAGAAATGAAACTCCAACCATTATTCTCTGAATATACCAGTGTCAGGCACTTTATCAAAGTGTACACATCATCCCTGCTCATTAGGCTCTCTTCCTCCTCCCAGCCAAATCAGACTTGTCCAATGTATCTAAAACTATTTTCCACTTAGAGCAGGGATTTGTTTTCTTTGTGGAGTTGGAAGAGTACAGGGTATGTTCCCTAAAATTATACCACTTATTTTGTAAGTACCGAGTTCTGAGTTCATTAGTCAGGTTAAAAAAAAATATTCATTTTAAGTTGCACTTTGTCAGATCTTTATCCCCGGTAATTTCTACTGCAGCATTTTCTAGCCGCACAAACAGAGAGGTGACTCTTGAGTAGAGCTGGTGCAATTGTGTAGTTGGTGGTTTATTTTTAATTCTTTAGGATGAACAGTTGGTTTTTCTGCTGTTATTCTTCAGCAATGAAAGTTTCTCCTTACACAGAGACTGGCACATAAAGTCTCCTTTAGAGAAACTCACCTTATTTTATAATGGCCACCATCAGCCATTGCTCTCAGTGGAGGGAGACCCGAAGTTGCCCTCAGTTAAGATGATTGCTCGCTCCCATTGCGGTCAATGGGAGTGAAGCCAAGGTGCCTTCAGTGAAGACGAGAAGCCTCTATGCTGTCTGGTGGCAGGCTGATGCATCCAAGACTAGCTGGATCAAGTAGAAATACACATTTAAGAACATTTGCAGCAGAGTTCATATGAGTGATTATCTGTGGAAAATACACAGAAAGCTGGAACTGCTGGTAAAAGGTCTTGTGTGGTGTGTAAGACAAGGGAATAATATTAAATCCTCCTCCTATGCCAAAGTCTCCTCTCACGGTAGCCAGTCAGGCCACCATCTCCCAGCCTTGCAAGGCTCCTCTACTACCCTTCCCCTCCGCAGTCATTCAGTTCCATCCATAGAATAAGCAGAGCCCTTGTGAGGTCACAGGTCTATGGGATGTTGGAGTGAGCCAGGTCTCCAGAGGGCCTGGGATGTGGGGAAGCTCCCAGCTTAACACAGCAGAGCCACCTGCCTGCTGGACCTCAGGCAGAGCAATGCTAAGCACTCGGGGGGGGGGGGGGGGGGGGAAGAAGAGGGGGCTGATTCTCCATCTACTCCCACCAAGACAACTCCATGGACTACAGCAGGTGCATCAGTGTATGAACAGAGAGAATCAGAGCCCTGGTATTCAGAGTCAGGGCCACTGATCTCACTGCCCACTTTGCCAAGTGGCCTCAACCAGGAAGGAAGCTCTTGCCTACTGCCTTGGGCAAAGCAAAAGGAGCTGAGATGGTAGCTACAGAGCATTCATTCAGAAGCGGCTTAAGCCCATTTTGGCCTCTGCTCCCTCCTAAGGGCAGGGGTGATCTACATGGGTTACTATCCCATCCCTGAAGATGAGCTCTCTGTGAGCATGGAGGATCGTTAGCACCCACCAACCCCTTTGGTGTCCTGCACTCCCAGGGAACGCAGGCACTTGAGGAAGTTCCATGGGAAAAATGCAAGCTTGTGCCAGATACAGCTGAGAGAGAAGCTAGAGAGAGTACGTGTGGGAGTGCACATGCAGGGGAGCCTGAGAGAGAAGATGGAACAGATATTTACCTGATGAACTAGCTGAGGTGTTGAAGGATTAAATAAAGATGCAACACATTCATTTTATGCCAAGCAGCAGAAGAGAGCATTTTGCATGCACTACATTAAAGATGAGACACCAGTTCTCATCTCATCACCATGCCCCATAGGTCACACTTTAGCAAACCCTTGTTGAAACATCTCACGGCAACACCACCCATTCTCCCCAGACAAGGCAATCCCAGGAGCAAACTTTTACTGCCAGATTTAAAAAAAGTTTCCTAATATAAAACTCAGATAGTCATTACCTTTGGAGTAACCTATCTCAGCACTTTTAGGGGACTTAGAACCTCAGTGGTTACCTGGAATTCTTTCCCGAGTAACCACCAAAACAGAACTTCTCAGCTGTGGCAACACTGGAGCCAATTCTCCTAGATACATCCAAAGAGCAGTCGTGTTACCTGACTGTCCTTCAAACTGACACAGCAATTATGCAGCAACCAAAACTGTTCTACCAGCAATATGATGCCTATGTTCCCAGACCCTTAGATCAATCAGAGCATCAATCAAACCAGCCACTTCAAACATGTGTCCTTCCAGACAATCCTGCATCAATAGGTAAGATAACTACTTCTCTGTTCTTCTGTCTATTCCTCTGTTAAATTCTCCCCCTCAGAGATTCATCAGTCCTGGGTATTCTCTTCAGGAAATATACTTCTGGGTTCTCTAGTTTTCATTCTCTTCCCATTTTCTTTAATACTTTGAAGTTAATAATTTTACACCCTTTCAAAATATTCATCAAATAAAGTATCACTTCATAATGGGGACCTTGTGACTTTTCTGTGCTACTATTTCAGGACTATCCAACCTGTACCATCCCCCAAGCCAAGAGAAAGACATTTTCACAGTACCCCCTGCAGGTATGTTTAGGACGCATAAAATTTAAAGACATAAGAATGAAGACTGGAATTGTCATAAGAGCTGGGCACTATCCAGGGGTGTGCTACTCACCATGGGAGCACCTCCTTATGGTCCCAGAGGAGGATTAGTTCTGTATGTCTGATGTCTCTTCCTGCCAATTCTCTCTCAGGACTTGACTGCTCCCTCCTCATGGCTTAGTTCTCCCCTTCTGGGAGTGCAGACCAATATCTCTCTGTCCCAGGCAGGCTTCCAGTTCACTGCCTCAATAGTGCCACTTCTCCACTGGCTGGTAGGGGAAGCCAGGCCCACCCTCTTCTCAGAGTTCCAGCCCAGGGACCCTACACTCAGCAGCTAAGGTCTGCACAGTCCCACACCTTGCTGCTGTTTCCCTAGACTACTTCTTATGTTGCCTCTATCAATCTATTTCTCTACTCTCCTCCAGGCATAGGCTACTGTCTCTCCCTAGTCTCAGGGAAAGAGACTACAAACCTTCTCCCTACAACCCCATATTACCTTCAGCTGTCTGACTTTATATAAGCCCTGGCTGTTCTGCTCAAGTGAGCTTCAGCTTTTAATTAGTCCTCATTGCTCCTTGGCTCCTCCTCCAGGTGCAGCCTAGGCAGATAATTGGCCCATCTAGCCACCTTAACCCCTTCAGGGGCTGGTGTGGACATCCCATCACAGGCACCTAATGCCCTTTGCAAATCTCATCCGTAAAAGATAACAAAGGGTGCTGGGCAGTCAGCTACCTGGTATCTGCAGAAAAGGTCTGCTTTCCCTTACACTCTCCTGTTGGTTGCTCTTTTTTGTACACCCTCTCTGGCATGTAAGCTCCCCTCATTTTGCACACACACACACACCATCTGAATGGTAAATCAGTGCAAGATACACTATGGCTTAGTCAACACTGAAGAGTTAGGTTGAGATAGCTATATCAGTCAGAAGTGTGAAAAAGTACATCCCTAACGAACAGAGCTGTGCCAGTGGAGATGCAGCTACATCAATGGAGGAACCCTACCATCATTCAGGGTGGGGGTGTTCCTACACCCATGGAAAAACCCCTTCCATCAGTGTAGGCTGTGTCTACACTACGGGGTTGGGCTGGCACAGATACAGCAACCTAGCTATGCCCATCTCATCTTCGTAGTCTAGACACACCCTGTGATGTCAACGGCACCCACATTGTGATCAGTTTACACCAAACATGTAACTTACACTGTTCACTTGGGCCCAGAGATTCCATGGGAACTGCACCTTCTGACTCCAGACTTCATTTGCCCCAAATCCCAGCTCAGTGCAAGTTACGCTATGTTTCCACTTGCACCGGTTTCAGACCAGATGTGTACCCTGTGTGTAACTTATTCTCCTACCTGGGCCACAGCAGAACTTGATCCTTTGTGCTGGACCCTTAGCTGGTGCGCACACACAGCCCCATTGAAGTCAACGGAACTACACCACCAATTTACACCAGCTGAGGATCTGGCCTTTGGCAGGTCTTGGCCGGGGATGAGTCACATGCTCCCGGAGGATTTATTTACTCGTCGTCTCTGGGGGTCACCACAAATGATGTTTTTATCTCCGTTGCCCAGGTTTCCAGATGGCACCCTGTGGGTGCTTTTTCGATCCCCGGATATATCGCATAGAATGGGCAACGACCAAGTTTGTGCAACCATCCGTTTATAAACTCACGGGTCGATCAAGTTCACCAAATGCTTACCTTCTGGACACCCACAGTTACCTCAAGAGTCCTGTCCAGACAGTCCCCTACCCACCCTTCCACCCAATCCCAAGCAACCCCCAATACATTATGCCTTATTTCAATCAGGAGGGCCCTGCTAATGGGACAGAACAAGTTAATTTGGTCCCTCACCCACTCCACGACTCTTCATTTCTTGAAATGCCTCAGCCCCAGGAAGAAGGTCAGAACAATGACAGCAAACTGCCCCAGCTCTTCATATCGCTGCCTGGACTCAGCCAGAATGAGCAGGACCTCCAGATAAGCCCCTACAGCCACCTTAAGGGTACGCCAAGTCCCCACAACCCAGAGTTTGAAGGGTTTGATGGTTTCCAGGTGGAGGGGGAAGAACTCAAAGAAAATCACATGAGCCAGAACCTCCTATTGAATACACAGATCCCAGACATTTGCATCGAAGATCAAAACCCTCTTTCCAGTCCCAGTGTTGCAAACGCACAGGTGATGGTGGAGGCAACGTCCTGTCCTCTGCAGGACAGCCTCGGAGCTGAAGACAGCAAAGTGCTAGACAAAGAGGAGCCCTTTGATCTGCCTGAGAAGGTTTTGTTGGAAGATGCAATGAAGCTGTTTGATTGCTCTCCAGCTAACTCGGACTCGGAGGTTTCCAGAGACAACCTGAGCCACACCCTAGCGTCCAGTGAGAGCGAAAGCAAAGATTGCTGCTTCCCGTGTGACCACTCGTCCAGCGACATACGGTCACTCAACCTGCCTGATGAGCTGCTGTCTTTTGACTATAGCGTGCCCGAGATCCTAAATACAGTGGCAAGCGTGGATTATTTCTATGACCTCAAAACTTTCAATGAGGACCCCAAGTGGGATTTGGAACTGGTGCTGCAGCCTCCCCGAACCAGTGGGTTGCTCCAGGGCCCCAGGCAAGAGCCTCAAGGAAAAAAGAAGCACAGCAGTGCATCCACTAAGAAAGGAAAGCAGACAGACAGCAAAAATAAACCTGCCTCTGCACAGGGTAGCAGCACACTGGACAGGCAGGAGTGCCCTGTGACAGGCGTCTGACTAGCACTTTCGGAGCAGCTGTGCAGAAGCAAAACTGGGCTGGAGCAGGGCTAGGTGGTTGCAGTTGATGACTGGACCATCCCACTGTTAATCTATTAAAAGCGATCTATCCGGAACCCCAATCTGTGCCCGCATTTACGAGAAGGTTCTAAGTGTGTCACACATGCTGCAGTAGAGGGGAAGGAGATGAAAAAGGGCCAGGTGTCTGCAAGGGTCATTAAAACCTGCAGACCAAGTCCAACATCAGTCGTTCATCATTCCCAGATATTACAGTTGGTCAATGAGTTACAGGTCTCTTAGACTATATATATATATATATATATATATTTATCTGTGCATGACTTATTCAGACTGTTTCCTTAACTGCCTTTCGGGGATGCATTCGGGGCTGGTTCCCAGAGGTGCAGAAAGTCCCTAGGGATATTAATTGGTTTTCCTTCTTCGAAGAAATCAGGTTTCAACAAAACCCGGCGTCAGTCAGTGCAAAGGGGGGATTTATTCCAGTCGTGGGTGCCTTAAGAGCCGGCAAAGTGGGTGTGTCAAGTTCAGTGCAGGATGGTGAGATTAGACACCCCCATTGGACAACCCCCTTGGGCCATCCAAGGTGCTGGGCTGTGGAAAAGGAGGCCCTCAGTGAAAGCACAGAAGCCCGCAGTTCTGCCCAGCCTGGAATGCATGGCAGTGGATTGCCAGCTGTGGGGTTCTAACCCGAGCTAGGCATGGGAGCGTGGATCCAGCAAGCGGATCGTGGGGAGATGGCAATGGAGCACAATGGAGTAGCATGGTCTCAGAGTGCCTGATGACTGGACTCGCTGTAACTATTACAGAGCTCCCTTCAAATGAAATTTAGAGAAGCTGGGTAGGGATGGTGTAACCCCTACTTCCATCCCACTCTGCTCAGAGTGTAAATTAGTTCCCAGCAGCTCCTCTATGCCCACCCCTAGGATCTCCTCCTCTGTGACTCCCCTTCACCCACATGCCCCACCATTGGGATGCAACTGGTCACATCAGGGGCCAGGGGCACACGACGAGGCCCCAGATCCTTGGTGCTGGGCCGGGCAGCAGCGTCTGGTGTGTGCAGTGGGGAGGGATATCCCTTCTTCCCCTCTTGGCGCAGCACAGAGGTAGTTTGAGAAGATGGGGGCCAAGGGAAAAGGAGGAAGAGGAAGTAGCTGCTGCTGCTACTGCCTGGAGGCTGGGGGAGAGTCTGCAGGTGGCAGCAGGTGTCTCTGCCTGAGTTTGCCTCCTGCTTCTTACTAGCTGGTTCTGGGGTGCAACCGATCATGCATTTAAGGTGTGAACGCTGTGCTGACCTGGTGCATAGATCACCCCACTGCCGAGCCTGGCCAGGCTGACTCAGCTCCTCTCTGCTGACTTCGCTGTCCATGCAAACAATGACTCGTGGGGGTTAGTTCAGTATCTCAGGGCTGCCATGGACGGACCCAGCCATTTTCTGGCTCTGCACTTAGAGCAGGCCACAAGCTGGCAGTCATAGAGCAGGTGGAGGTTACATCCTGGCCATGGGCAGACTTTCCTTCACTTGGTGAGAGCCTGTTTCAATGGGCCATCCTCTGAGATTAAAGGAACCAGTCCACTCCCAGGGGGTTCATGGACACCTTCCTCCGAAGCATCTGGAACTAGCCCTTGTTGGAGACAGGATAGTGGACTAGATGGATCACAGGTCTGACGTTCCCTCCTTCCTAGAGAACTGCTTCACGCAGATACCTTGTTACATCGCCATTCAGAAGCCAATGCAGACTCCCGATTGGTTTCTAGGTGGGATTGATAGCGTCAGTTTTGATCCATAAAGCCCTGAACAGTTTGGGACCTTGTTACTCCTTACGTCTCCATGCTACACCATCACAGTTGCAATTTGCAGGGGCCCAGAAGCCAACAGCCACCCAGCTTAAGCCAGTGGCAAGGGACATCTTCCATCTAAGGAGCCTAGATACACGTACTCACTCCTCCTCCTTTGTTCCAAAACAGCCCAGAATGGATGAGCTCCAGACTTATCTTGTGCCCCAGCTTTTTCCCAAAGGGGCGAGTTAAGGGATAAGGGTTGGTTGGCTGGAGGAGCCAATTAAGTTGGGGAAGTTCAGTGAACTGGGTGATTTATATTTCAAAAGATGGGGTCAGTGGGCAAGTGTTTATGCGAAGATTATTTCTATAGCCATATGTACATTATACAGCTTTGCTTTACAAGCACCTAGGATCCTGGAGAGGTACCTTATAATGCCAGATAAAACTGTATAATACAATAAAATCACTTGTTTTCAACCCTGTTCCCAACATTGCATTTCAGATGGCCTCTGCTTCTTTACCCCTCTCCAGCTCTCCTACAGTTGCCCCTTAAATAGATACCTTTGTATGATATGCATCAAATACATAGAGTCCCATTACTCTCATGGTTGTAGTCGGGCTGCTCACAACATTAATTCACAAACTGTGTTGAAAGTGGGAAGTTGTTTCCAAGTTGCAGCCTTTGAAACAGCTGCAGTTCTGGTTTTTCCCCCCCAAACATACCTTTTCATTATTTACCAGGTTTTTGATAACCAAAAAAAAAAATCCAATAATTATTTCAATAGCAATTGCATGTGTGTCATGCACCCTGGCTTCTGCACTCATAGGGTGGGTTTGTAAACACAGTTGTATATGTTCTAGCTGAGGCTCCATTTTACTAATATTTTCTTTGTCTGTCTTGTTTGGACTGTAAATTCCATAGGGCAGGGACTGTCTCTCTCTATGTTTGAGCAGCCCGGGGCCTCACTCTGAGTCAGGAAGTGACACTATCATTCAGAGCTGCTAGATCTAGGGGTTGAGGGGGTGCAGTAGCACACCCTGGCTTGAAGTGGTTTCCATCATATAGAGGGTTTATAGTTTGCTTCAATGGCTCTCACCACCCCCACAATACACATTGGTCCAGTGCCCATGATTTTTAAGTGAGGTAAAACTTGGGGTATGCCAGACAAAGGGGTACAGTAGTCTGGAAAGGTTGAGAACCACTGAGTTAATGGACTTTTCCTCTTCAGTTAAGAAGCGGAGGCTCACACTCCAGATGACCTGGTGCGATCCCCACTGACGATCCCAGCCAGGGATGCCATTACATTAAGCACCTGCATTAGGACTCCATGGGGAAACTACAGGGTTATTTGCACAGTTGTCCTTTGTACATAACATTCTATCTACACTATATTGCTGTAGCACCATAGGGTAGACACTTCCTTCTGCAATGGAGGAGGTTCTTCTACTGATGTAGGAAATCCACCCCCACATGGCAGGAGCTAAATTGACATAAGAATTCTTCTGGGGGCCTGGCCACATCTACACCAGGGGTACAGTACTCTGTGGTGTGAATTTGTTATACCACTGAGCAACATAGCTCAGGCAAGTTAAGTTTTAAAGTGTTGACTAGCCCATAGAAAGCACTTTGTAAAGTGATGCAGAATCCTTGATTGCAAACTAATGATTTCACTTACTAGAGCCCTGGAAGGTAGATAATTAAGTACTTATCCATCCCCATCAAGGAGCCTAACCCCCCCATACATTCCCCCCCACCCCATCTTTTTTTCCTTTGCAGATCTCCTATTTAAATTTTTACCAAGACCAGTATTCAGAGTGGACACAGAAGTCATGTCTACAACTATGTGGGTTCTAGGGAAGAGAACATGACACCCTTTTATTGAACCAACAAGACAAGCTGCTTTGGAGACAAAAAGTCTATATAGGTGGGGAAGGGACTCTCGCCCCAAAACTACCTTGCCAGTGATGGATACAGGAATGAAACAGCGTCCTGATTCCATCCTCTAGAGGCAGACCCACTAATTGTGTCATAGAATCCATACCACTAGTGAAGATTCTCCAAGTCTGTGGGATAAATGTCTATTCCTTGGAGAGGAGGAGGACTTTAATTTAATCCCTGGCAGGAGGCAGTGAAACAGCCTAGGTACAGGATGAAATGAGCATCCCTTTGCTAGGAAAGCTCATTTTGAAATCAGAACCTTTTCAAAGAGGGAGATATTTTTGCAGCCTGCAGATCACCCAGGAAAGATGTGCAAGGAAAAAGCAACGGCTCGAACGGTACAGCAGGTGCCTGGAATACTTCAACTCTCTTTATTGATCATTTTAACATTCCATCTGCATAACCTCTCATGTCAACACAGATAATACTCCATTTAGAAACAACCTATTTACATCATCTGCTGCCAAGCTGTGCTGTTATAGAGTACCACATCCTGAAAGTCTGGTTCTGAAAGGGTATAAACTCACCCCTAGGTGACACCGCTCTGAGAACTGAAGGCTACATTACTGGATCAGAAAGAGGAATATGCCCCTGAGTCTTGCTAGTGATAGGTGCAGGCTGAGATATACATGCAACTATTTGGTGGCTGATAGCTTGGGAGTTAGTGGAATAAAACCCTTAGCTACAATAAAATCTCAGCAGCATGGCTCGGCTTAGAAAGTCTAGATACTAGACAGCACATGGACAGAAGTGGCCACTACAGCGAGAGAGAAATGGTGGTGGTTTGGTACATCCTCTTCCTCAGCATCTCACCTCCCAAGCCGACTATTTGTTGAACATCCCTCTTAACCCCTAAGTTTATAATACTTCAGACTCCAGCTTCCTGCAGGGCTGCGCTTATGTCGTTAGCAGATATCCCAGTGACCCTGGAAAGAGGTTAATTTACTTGAGAGAAGAACAAACAAAAACAAAAGAACCACAACGAGACACACTAGTGTCTTAGGACCAGCTTTCCTCTCCCGATGCTGTTGTAGAAGCCTTTGGTGCCATCTGGACCACGGGGCAGGCGCATCACCCCAGGTCGAAGGCCAAAGGGATCTGGCATCTTTCTTAACTCCAGAGAGCAGCAGGAGGGTAGCGCTCTGGTTTCCAGAGACTGGCTATGGGCAGCCACCCGTCGCCGCTGAACCCATGAGCTGCCAGAGCCAATCCCGCTGTCCCAGCAGGAATCGGACAATCTTCGGAACTCAGGACTTGTGTCTGGGCTGGAGGAGCCACCATTTCCCAGCTCGGCAGCCAGGGGTGAAGGGCAGTGGGGGTGAGCCAGGCTTTTACTGGAGAGAAGAGCGCTGGTGTGAAGGCTGCTGAAGAAGGAGGGTTTGAAGCTCATGCCCAGGCTGCAGGTGGACCACGCTGGAGTGGAGAGATACTTCTGCATCAGGACGGGAGGGGAAGCCGGTGTGCTGTCAGACTCCGAAGAGCTGCAGAAGAAAGAATCTCCCGTGGCATAGGCCAGCCTCTCCGATGCCTGCTGCTTCCTGGCCAGCTGGTCCATCAGCTCCACCTCTTCCACATCATCCCCACTCTTCTTTTTGGAGCCCTTCCCAGAGAGACGGACCACCTTGATGCTCTCCCTACCGGGGGAGCCCTGGCCATGGTTCAGCTCCTCATAAGCCTTCCTAGCACTCTCCAGGTTTTCATACTCCACCAGCGCACAGCACTTGGTCAGGAGCTCGGGATAGCGGGAGGAATACTTCTTCACATCAGAAGGCAGCTTCTTGCCCGGCCTCAGGATGCGGATGGAGGCGATGGCACCAAAGGGGCTGAACATTTTAGTGATGGTCTCAATGAAGCTCTTCTGGAGCGGTGGCGACACTCCCTGTTCCTGGGGTAGGAGGTTCCAGGCCAGGAGCAGCTTGCTTGGCGGGATGCTCAGGAGAGACTCCGGGATGGGGATTTTCCTTCTCACCTTAGTCCCTTCTTCGTTCACCTCCAGCAGCTCAGAGAACTGCAGGGCGTAGAGAGTGATCCTCCAGTCTCTGGTTAGGTATTTCACCTGTTAGCAAGAGAAAAGGGAAACAATATTCTCCTGCTATGAGGATATTCAAAGACTCCCCCTACTCTTGGTATGTACCTGCACAGAACCCTCTGCCCCCATGCACCAGAAGCTCTGGTACTGCCCATGTGCGGCTATGGAAAGGGGGCACAGTTCCTCACATGCTCCCAGTTTCTTTCATCCCCCCCAAGCAGCCAGTCAGGATGATGTTCCCGCCTCCTTTATCCCCATCCCAGCCCTGGGCAGGATTTCACTCCCAGTTCCAAAAAGACAGGCAGTGGGAAAGTTGAGTATGGAAGAGATCCAAAAGGGAAGCATCAGGGAAAGCTACAAATAAAAATGTTGCTCTGGTGGGAGCTTCTGGAAATTGCCCTGATCCAAATGCTCTTTGGAGAGTAACTCCCCACCTCTCCCTGCTGGAGGGGAGCTTCCCACTCTGAGCTGAAGTGCGTTGCGTGGGAGGAACGTGCACGGATGCTGTCCAGTGTGCCACCTGGCTCTCGGTTATTCAGACAGAGCCCTACAAGCGCATGCTGCTCCACAGAACAGGGCCGAAGACCCCAGAGAGTTACCGGAAAGGGCCTTTTGGGTCACTGAGGCCAGTCCCCTGCCATTGCCGGCAACCCCATCATAGAATCCCATAGGTTTAATCAAGCTTCATCTTAAAACTAGTTTGCCACCACTCCTATTGGGAAGCTGGCAAATCCCTTCATTACACCAGTCATGGAAACAGGTTGTGTTGGTGGGGCTGGGGGGAAGAACACTTCCCAGCTACAAAATATTCAGTCTTGGGTGCTATCCTAGCTTTTCCATAGCATGCATCGCCCAGAGAGGATTGCCCCAACCTCCTGCCGGTTGTTGTGTTACATCTCTGGGGAAATGCCAGCACATGCTGACATGCGGCGGGTTGATGTATTTTAGTTGGTCTTTTAATACAATTATGTCCTCGTCCTCCCCCACCCGTTCCCGTTCCTCTGCTTTCCTTGTTCCCTTCTCCTACTGTTGTCCTCAGGTTCCAAAGCCCATCTGTCTCCTTTCCCTATTATGGCACAGTGACCCCTAGGAAAGAAGCTTCTCCTCTTTGCCCTCAGCCACTTTCACAGAAGTCCAGGCTAGCACTTGGGTTCCTCCCCCCCACCACCAGCCAAAAATGAGAAGAGCTCAGCTGTCTGCAGAGCACAGTTTGGGAACCTTGGTTCCAACTTATTTTCAAGGGGAGGAAGGGAGAAGTTTCATAGATGGTATGGCCAGAACGGACCATTAGATCATTGAGTCCGACCTCCTGCATAAAACTATACCTGTACTGAGCCCAGTAACGTGTTTGGGTAAGTTTCTGGAAGAGGAGATTTACCCATTTTTCATTTGAAGGCTATGAAGAGCCCAATACTTCCCTTGGTAGATTCCCCTCACCTCCTCCGATGGGTAATCACTCTCTGTTAGGTGCCTTTGCTTGGTTTGAATATGGACAGACAGTTGACTTGGTATGGCTAAGGTGAAGACTCGCTTTCTAGCAGGATGTACCACTCCACCCTTAAAAAGCAAGGTCCTTCCTGCTTCAAGTGAAGAGTGTCCAGCAGAGGACGGGTTTGTCCAAATCTGAAGCAGTTTGGATAGGCCTGTGTGTGTTCGAGCACACTGATCATATACTGTCAGAGCACATGCAATATTCTCCCACAAGCCAAGAACAGCTAAACATGAGTCAGAGCTTAAATATGTAGAATTCCATAAAAGGCCGCTGATGTGTCTGTTTAGGCCAAGATTTCTCAAAATAGGAACCTAAGGTTAGTCTCCCAAGTAAAGGGCCCCACTTCTACTAGTGCTGGGCAACCACTACCTCCAGGAGCAGTCAATGAATGTTGCTCCTTTCCCAGGACTTCTGAAAATTAGGCTCTGGAAAAGAAAAGCAGTCTATCACACAATTTAAGAGCCTAATTTGAGGCCCCTATTTTTGAAAATGTGCACCAAACAAACAGTTAAGATTTTAACATCTACATCGAGCACTTTTCATCCTGAAATATCCTAAAGGATTTTACAAACCACTCACTTCTGGCTACCTCTGAAATGCAGCCACCTCTGGGGTGAATCACAACTGATAGAGCGAGGCTGCACAGAAGTCCTGCAACTGGAGGACAAGGCCAGAGGATGGAGCCCGAAGCCAATGGGCCAGACCCTGGGGCCTGCCACCACAAAGCCAGTGCCTGGGGCTGGAGCCCAAAGCCCCAGAGCCAGCTGCCCTACCACCACTGAGCTGAAGCCCAAAGCCTGAGCCCCACTGCCCCTGGGAAGGTTGGGGACTCACTGGCTGCTTGCTCCTCCAGTACTGTGTCCCAGGTGACTCCAGAGGGTGGCAGGGCCCAAACCCTGATCGTGGCCCCAGCAACCAACACCAAGGAGCAACAGGGGCATCCAGGAGCAACAGCGGGGGGGGGGGGGGGGGGAAGGGCCCTTCTTTGGAAGGGCAATCACAGCCCAGGAGGCTGTGGCCTCAAGAAAAGCCCCTGGTGGCCGCATGCAGCCAGTGTGGCCGCATTTGAGAAACACTGTTCTAGTCACATGTACCAGGATGTTAGCGGCAAGAGGGAACCACCCACCTTCTTGAAAGATGTCAGCAGTTTGATGCTGACAAAGCCCAATTTGTTCTTCTGAACGTGCTTCAGGAGGAAGGCATCCTTGGCCAGGTTCTCATCAGACAAGTAGAACTCCACTTGAGACACAATCCTCTGGATCAGATGCGCGTCGGGCACAGAGGAGTCGCACTCGAACGACTCAGCCCCAAAAATGTCATTCAGGTCATAGAAGCTCCTACAAGCAAGACAGCCAGGATCCCGCCCAAGGTTAACTGCACTTGCAGCTGGGATAAACAAGCACACAGGCCTTGAGCTGGGTCTGCACACACCTTAGGAAATTGCACCAGGCCTGGATCACTTACAGCGGGCACCGGTCACTAGCTGGGTTACCCACTTACAGACAAACACCCAGCTACCCCAGTGTGGCTGCATTGAGGCAATGCCTTTAAGGATTCATTAATACAAGGAAATCCCAGAGGAGCTTCCAGCCCTCAGTGCAGGTAAACACAGCACTTTCCCCACTGCTGTTCCTGGAAGCGACCTGCATTGCAGACTGGGTCAGCATCACTCAGGAGAGGGAGGTGGCTGGGTTAGAGACCAGGAGTGCAGCTCTGGGTTGGAAGTGCTAATATTGGCTGGGCATGGAAAGATACCCACATGTCCCTACCTATTTGAGCTACAAGGCTGGGGAAGAGTGTGTGGTACAGCAGCTAGAGGAACAGAACTGGGACACCAAAGACCAGGGCTCTGTTCCAATTATTATTACTGCTTGTGCAGATTGGCTGTCAAGGTGCTCACCTGGGGGAAGGCCGTTCAAACGCCCTAGACAGGAGATCAAGAGATATCCAGGATTTGTTTCAAGAGGGTACGGAATAGTCTCTGGAATGACTGCAACATTAGGATGCAAGCAGATGGTGCTATTGCAAATAGTGTTAAGCTTTGTTTAACCAGACATTTGAGCATTTAGCTCTTGAAAGAAATGCTGATTGCTAGCTTTGGTGCAAATACTCAGTGTATTACCCACAAGACCTGTTCTCACCCTGATTCTGTTGCTGCCCGCTAGTTATACCCATGCGAGCAAGATAGTCACGTGGTGCCAAAACATTACAGTGATAAAGGAAGTCCAGGTATGGTACATTTGGGAGGGACAACCTGTTGGGTCAGTCAGTCAGGCTCCCTTCCACAATCCCTAGAAGAGCTAGTTTCCCGATTAACTCCCCCTCTTGCCCCCACCATGACCTGAAACTGGGTCATTTTGAAAGAGTGGGGAATGAGATAAGGCCTGGATCTCATTCCCACGTTATAGTGCTCACCCTGCAACACAGGGGGGAGAAAATCTCTGCTGCAGTAGTAGGAAGAGAACCCTTGGGAAGAGGAGAGCCCCTTAATTAGCAATGGGAGAGTTGTCCTAGATTCAATCCTGCCTCAAGTGCAGGCAACTGGAATAGATGACCTGTTGATGTCCCTTCCAGTCTCACATTTCTTTGCTTTTATCTAACTCCCTGGCAGAGACACCCTGGGGGAAGGTGGGGTGAGGCTCTTTAAGGGAGAGGCTAGGAAGACCTTTCTTCTATTTGATACCAACTCCCTTCCCCACTCACAGGATTCTCCCACATTTCCATGCCTCTGGCCAGGAGACATACAATAGAGGGGGACCAGAAGCCCACAGAGAATCGGCTCCACTGAGAGCTTCCAAGTTGCAAACATAGTGGCCTCTCTCAGGTGTAGTGCAGGGAAATAGGTCCCATTTAAAAAAAAAATAATACCCAGCCTGCACTGAGCGGGTAGCTTCCTGCTTGTGTGAGAAAGCCAAGCGAGAGCCGGGAGAGAAGAGTATGGATTTTAGCCACAGGTTAAAAGCCATAGTGGGGTCATATCCCCATTGCCCAGCTCTGTCTCTGATCTGCTGTGTGATCAAAGGCAAGTACCCTCTCTGCACCTCTCTCTCATCCATTTAGACAGTTGGCGCTTCAGGCCGGAGTCCAAACACACGGCGAGATGGCCAGTACCCAGCACCCAGGGCCCCCCCCCCCCAAATGGTCTCGAGGCGCTAGTGCTACGCAAACCATTAATAACTCAGCATGGGAGTATTATACACCCACGGTGCCCTGGGGTAAAGGGCTACCCAAGTGGCAGGACACTGCAGAGCCAAGCCTGCTGGGAACTAGCCGACTCCAGCCGGTTGACACTAGGTTAGATGGGAACTTTCAAATCTAGAGCACTAGCTCAAGTCCAGATCAGTGGCCAACGGAAGTGGAGAAGAACATCAGCCTTTTTGGAGGCACATGTAAAGTGAGTTGGGGTCTCAGTCTAACCCCCAGCAGCTGACATTGGGCACCAGTTGCCCCTTCTGTTTGCAATCTCAGTAGAGACAGAGAATTGAAGGGAGCCCTGAACTCCCTTCTCTCTCCTAAAGCAGGTTCCTCTAGAAGAGGCATCATACTGCCTGCACTACTAGGAATCTGTAGATATTCCTGGAGATAATGCCCTAGTTATCAGGGAGGGGCAGCTCACAATAAATAGATAGTAGACACATACCCATCAAAGTTCTCAAAGAAGTCTTCCTGGCTGAGTGGAGGAAGAGGCTGGCCTTTGTGTGGAAGGAAGTGCAGAGTAGAAAAGGGGGCCGTTTGCACTTGCATGGGAGTGCTACACCTGGGTTGGGAACCAAGCCCCAGGGCCACCAAGGAACCATGGGATGACATGGTGCTTCATCTAGCAAGGTATAAGAAATACAGAGAACAGTCACAATCACCTCCAATGCCTCTTAGTGAATGAGACAGTGCTTAATTAGCAACAGGGCTAAGGCCACGCACCTCTGGGCTTGGGAGTTCATAACCCAAGTACCTCTGGGCTTGGCACATCAGTTATGAATGTAAAACAATTGCTTAAGCCCCAGCACTTCTTTCATTACCAATTCAGCAGTATAATGAGAATGTAATTGGGAGCCCAGGGTACATATCCCCTCTCTCCCCCCAGCAAGGATCAACACTACACCCCAAGAAGCATATGACGGACTCTAGGAAAGGGCTAGACCCAAAGGCAGGAGAAAGCAGGTGCAAACACCAACTGCTTACCTGTTTCACCAGGTGAAGATGCACTAAGAGCCCACCAGCTCCTTCTACTACATTGTAGAAACCCCTAAGTTATTTGCTTTCCCTCCTCCCCACCGCACCGCACAAACTGGCCCTACTAACAATACAGAGAGAGAATCCCCTAGACCACTAGCTTATAATAGAAGCCAGAGCCACCCAGGAAACCACACAGCAGAGCTTTGGGGGCTGCCCTGGCTGCTAAGAGGAGGCAAATGAGCATCCAGGTGAAATGCGTTCTCAGGTTAAACAGCTTCACCTGCTCTGCATGAGACTCCTGCAGGAAATAGGGCAGAGCCCCACCCTGAGGAGAGGCCTTTGACTTCCTAGCAGGTGTGTCCTGGGAGCTGAGCTATGCTATGCTCAGGGCTTTTAATGTAGTTCACCAGGTGTATTATGGGGGAGCTGGGGCTGGGGCTGAAGATGAAGAAGAATTGCAGAGTTAACTCTCCCTTTGTAGTCATGTTATGGACCCTGAGCTCCAGACAGGGGAAAAGTTGGTGAGCCCTGTCCATGACTCTGCTGGGACAGGGAACTTTCTGGGGGACCCTTTTGCATCCCCTGCTATAATAAAATGACTAATTTAGATCAGCTGCTAAAATGCTGCCTCTTGCCCTTTGGGAAGGCTAGAAAGGGGCTGGTAGCCAGAAGCAGGACCCCAAGTTCCAAGGCTACTTCCTTTGCACTTGCCTGGCCTGGTGGGAGCATGGTTCTGGCACATAAACTGTCTGGAAAGAGGCAGGCAGCTATCCGTCTGTTAAAGGCAAACTATAAACTGCAGGGAATGTGCTCTAGCTGTGCAAGCAGGGGAGTGGAGCTGGCGCTGCTCCGATAGCTCTAGCAGGGTCTCCTCCCACCTAAATAAAACCTGGGTGCGGCTGGTTTCTACCCAAACCTACAAAGGCCAGGCCTGCATGCAGCTCCTAGAGCTGAGATGATGCTGTTGTCACAGGAAGTTCCCTGCTTTGACCAGAAGGAGCTGCTCCATAGCAGCTGCCTGGTGGGATTGGCATTCAGCTGGGGAAGGTGTGAACTAACGGGTAGGGAGTGAAGATACGGGAACCAGGTGCCTTTTCCTGTCCTGGGGGGAGATGGCTGGAGGGAAACCCCGAGATGGAATCAATACAGAAAGGGGGTGGGGAAAAACAAAAAACGCAACCCCAATCCCAATTGTGGGCCCAGTCTGACCTGTGCCAATCACATGGCACAAATGTGCTCCCTGGATCCTCTGCCCCATGCTGATCTCCCAGCATGTCAGAGCAGCCCCTAGGCTGCTCTAAATTCTACCAGGCCCTCTTTCCTTGATAATACCTCCATGCCAGGGGCACCCTATTGCCTGTATACCAGTCAGGCTAGCTGTATGCCAGACTGGACTTCCCCATCCCTATGCCAGGGGAATTCCCAGTCAGCCAGCTCTGTCCCCAGGTGCCACACAAGTGCATTTGTCTGCCTGGATTCCAGCTCACTTTTGATAGTGTATTAATAGAAAAAGAACAAAATGAGCTAAGTAGCTGTAACCACCTGCTGGGGCCAGGCGTGTGAACTGTCTGTCGGACTCCAGGACCAGGACAGATCAGAGCTGGAGCAATAGAAGGTGCTAGAACGAGGAGTGAGACATTGAAATTCGGACCATGTGCTGAGCTCTGGGGGGCTGTGGAACAAGGGAGCCGGGGAACCATCCGCACGGGTCTGATGGGACTGGTGGTGGATGGACCAGCTGCGTGACCCTGGCTCTCCCCTCTCGGTCTCTGGGGCCTCGGTGCTCGTTTGGGCTGTCTGACACAGCTTGTTACTCAAGGACTTTTCCACATCAGCAGTTCACCTTCTGCCTCCGAAAAGAGGAACCGTGCTGCTGAAGAAACAAGAACTCCTGTCTTCAACGTCTTCCCCACGGTGCTTTGGACACAGCTCAGAGAGCAGGAGGACACGTGCTGGGGTGACCCGCCTGCCCTTGTCAAGAGCCAGCTGCAGCCCCACGGTGTTCCTCTGACGGAGGAGAGAAGAGAGCCCTGCTGAGTACTTGCTCTGCCTGGCTTGGCTCGTACAACAGCAGAAGACAGGAGAACGCTACTGCCAAGTAAGTGCTGGGGTTCGCTGGGCATAGGGAGAAGGACTCTTCCCCAGGAGGGGCTGACTGTTGTCTGCATTTTAGCCACAGTTAAAAAGTAGAGCTGAGTCCAAGCCAGGTAGGTCTTGGTTCGAGCTCTGCCAAAGGAGAGGGATCTTCATGCTGGGGATTTGGGGCTGAGCACATCCAAGGCTGGAAGTGGGCTGGGTCACACAGGGTTGCAGACCCAGCCAGAATAACAAGCTCTAACCCAGGGGTCGGCAACCTATGGCAGGCCTGCCAAAGACCGCACACGAGCCGATTTTTAATGGCAGGCTGCTGCCTGCCGGGCCCCAGCCGCCAGCCCCGCTCAGCGCCCGCTGCCGAACCCAGGCCAGGGCCCTGGCAGGCAGCAGCGAGCCATTAAAAATCCTGCCCGCCCCGGCCCGCTCTTCTCCGCCCCCCCGCCGCGGGGCAGGGTGAAGAAGCTTGGTCCTGCCGGCTGCTGCTGCAGGGCAGGCAAGGTCCCCCCTCCTCCGCCTCTTCCCCCAGCCTGCTGGGGTCCTGCCCCTCCTCCTCTTGCCCCTCCCCCGCCTCTTCCCCCAGCCTGCTGGGGTTCAGCCCCCCTCTTCTCTCCTCTTCCCCCCAGCCTGCTGGGGTCCTGCCCCCCTCCTCTCCTCCCTCCCCCACCTCTTCCCCCACCCTGCTGGGGTCCTGCCCCTCCTTCCCCTCCTCCTCTCCCTCCCTGCCCTGATCAGCTGATGGCCCTTGCGAGGGAAGGGGGAGAAGTGGAGCCGGGGAGGAGGCGGAGAAGAGGTGGGGACGGGGCCTTGGGGAAGGGGGGTGGAATCAGGGCATATCCCCTCCAGCCCCCTGCGTGAGCCGCTCTGGACAGGAGGCTGGGAGCACCCCCATGACCCTAGCCCACAACCCCAGCCCTCTGCCCTGACCCCTGCACCCCCTCACACACACCCCAGTGCTCTGCCCTGATCTCTGCACCCCCTACATACCCCAGTCTCCTGCCCTGATCCCTGCATCCCCCCATGACCCCAGTCCTGACTCCAGCACCCTCCCATATACCCAGCCCCCCTCACCTCATGCCCTGACTCCTGCACCCTCCTCACACACTCCCAGCCCTCTGCCTTGACCCCTGCACCCCCCACAACCTCAGCCTTGACTCCAGCACCCCCCACACACCCCCAGCCCCTGCCCTGACTCTTCCAACCCCACACATACCCAGGCCCCCCATATCCCATGCCCTGACTCTTGCACTCCCCACATTCTCACCCCCCACCGTGAGCACCAAACGGGAGCTTCTGCACCCCCACCATTCCTACCTGCACCCCTCACGCCAAATGCCCAGGTAAGCGCTCCACACCCAAACCTCCTGCCCCAACCCTGAGCCCCCTTCCTCATTCTAGCTCCTGGCCAGACCCTGCACCCCAACCCCCAGCCTGCTCCTTCACCCCCAGCCCTGTACTCAGTGCACTCTCACCCCCAGCTCAGTGCAGAGAGAGAGGAAGAGAGTGGGCTAGAACCAGGGAGAAGGTAGGTACCCACTCTGTGTGGGCAGGGCCGGGATCCCAGACTGGCAGCGGGCTCAGTGGGCCGGCGGCATAAGATCAGTATTTTAATTTAATTTTAAATGAAGCTTCTTAAACATTTTGAAAACCTTTCAGAGTAGCAGCCGTGTTAGTCTGTATTCGCAAAAAGAAAAGGAGTACCGGTGGCACCTTAGAGACTAACAAATTTATTAGAGCATAAGTTTTCGTGAGCTACAGCTCACTTCATCGGATGAAGTGAGCTGTAGCTCACGAAAACTTATGCTCTAATAAATTTGTTAGTCTCTAAGGTGCCACCGGTACTCCTTTTCTTTTTGAAAACCTTGTTTACTTTACATATGACAATAGTTTAGTTGTATAATATATAGACTTATAGAGCGAGACCTTCTAAAAAACGTTAAAATGTATTACTGGCACGTGAAACCTTAAATTAAAGTGAATAAATGAAGACGTGGCACCCCACTTCTGAAAGGTTGCCGACCCCTGCTCTAACCCCTGGCTCCCAGATCTGGAATAGAATCCAGGAGTCCTGTTTCTCTCTCCCTCCCCCTTTTCCCCTGGCCCTAGACAAAACTCCTCTAACAGAGCTGGGAAGAGAACCCGAGAGTCCTGCTTCCCAGTCCTCTGTGCTAACCACTAGACAAGGCTGCCTCCACCAAACCCTCCACCCCCTTGCCCCTCCCTTCTCCCCCCAAGTCGTTCCCTCTTTTAAACTCTTTTGTAGCTTTACTCTGTTCGGCTGGGGAATTTTAAAGCTGGGTTGATTCTGTGATAGCTTCTGGCAGCTAAGAAAGATGGTACTGTTATGCATTTGGAACGGGAGGGCCTGTGGTCCCTGAGGTCTGTGGGCCACAGTGGGTGTGGGGATTGGACCACAGCCGTAATGGATCTGAATTAGGCTGGGCGACGGATGCACGATTTATCCAGCTTGAGGGTGAAGCTGGATTGTGGGTGGGAGGGGCAGATATGGGGTCTGAGTTCAGCTTGTTGATGGGACCTAAATACTAATGCCCTGGCTTTCAATGGTCCATGTTTATAACCGTTCTCCTAATGCTCTTGAGTGAATAGATGCTTCCTCCCGTTGTAACTATTGTCAGGAAGCGTTGTCTGGGGGTGGGGATTGCTATTGCCGATGTAGTGTCTTACTGACTGCTTGGTGGAGACGGGGTCATGAGACCCCATCTAGCTGTAAGCTTGAGGATCCCCAGCTGGGTTTCACTTCAGGGCAGGAAAAAAATAAACCCACAAACATCCTGCGAAGAAGAGACATGTTTAATTCTGCACTCTTCACTTCCCCCTAGATCTGAGGATGGTGGAGGTAAAACCCAGCCTGCACTGTTTACTACCTGCCTAATGCTTACCCTGGCAACATAATGGAAAGGATGGGCCATGCTGGTTTTCACGTGGCTCAGGGCAGGACCCAGGGGTGATGATCCACAGCATTGCCACTAAGGCTTGAGATAAAAACCCATGGCCCAGATTGCCCCTTCTTGTGTTAAAAACCAGTGACAGAGGACTCCTCACGAAGAAACAGATTCCCTCACCTTAAGCCGTCAGGGGGATTTGTCCCTGCAGTGCATTGAAAACTGTTTTAAAATTATAGGCTGTCACTTTAAATTTCAGAGGGTTTTCCTGGTCCTGCTTACAGCTTAGGGGGCTCTGTAGGGAAGAATGTGTTCTGGGCTAGCAGCAGTCAGTCTGCAGATAGCCAGGCTAGTAAGGTGGGGTGAGTTATGCCTCTCTGTTTTAGGGAGTGGCCTGCTTTGTCTCTCTCTCTCTGTTTTGGGGTTCTTGTCTGTAATGGTGCTGTATTCTAAGAAATAAAGTAGGTTTATGTTGCAACCATCCAGCAAGAGTAGTTATGTATTGAACTTTTCTGTAAGTATGCCATGAACAGAGTGGTATCCCACAGCCTGTGTGTGCACCCACCCCTGGTGGAGGCCCCAGGATCAGTGTGATGCCATGGCCATGTGCACATAAGCCATATACCCCTGCAGCAGCTCTGGCCTCTGGTATCCCAATCTTTCCCTGGTAGCACCTCTCCATTCGAACCATGTTAGGAGGGGGACCCAGACTGCTACAGCTTCCCATGAGCAAAACTTATCAAGCCTGGGGCAGTATTTCATGTAAGCTCTGTGGGTCGAGGGGATGTTAGCTGGGGGCATTGTGGGTCAGGACTTAGGTCATGTTGGAGAGGCGTCAAGGCTAGAATAGCAGAGGGCTGCAAGTCAGGTCTGAAGTGCATTGGCAGAATTGTTTGGGGGGGCTGGATGAGCAGGGGCTGTTACAGGGCAGGCCTGATGTTCCTGGGCTGAGCTGTACGTACATGGGGAGCCCGGGGCTGGAAGAGCAAAGTGGGGCGCTGCAGAACAGGATCGAGAGGCATTGTGTCTGAGATGCTCCCATGCCACCTGACTTCACAGGACATGTGGGGGTGGGGAAGCACCACGTTTTAGTTCCCAGTGAAGAAAATGTACAAACCTGAGGTGAAACCTTCCAACCAAGCCAGCTCCAAGATGGGATTTGGGCAAAGAAAGATTTCACTCTTCCAAGAGTCGGAAACGTGAAGGCTCTCCCTCGGTAAGGGCCTGTACAAACCAGCCTGATGGGTCTCTCCTGAAAGAGGTGTTAGGATATAGATATTCAGGCTGCCTGTACTTTAAGAATTTAGGTATATGTTTATTATTTAGCTAGTAATAGAGGTCTACAAGAGGAATTCTCTTTGCTGCAGCTGTGGAGACAGTGCACGGAGAACCCACAACGTGACCCATTGTCACTACAACTTTCACGCTTGGCTGAGCCTGGGTGGCATGGGGTTCCCAGGGCTGAGGGAAACTGACAGTTAAAGTTCTCCTTCCTTCCTTCTTTGCCTTGAATAACTCAGTCCCAGAACTGCCTCCCACCCTGGCAGACACAGGCTATTTTGTGATCCTAGAAATGCCGGGCTGGAAGGGACCTCGTGAGGCCATCTAGTCCAGCCCCCTGTTCTGAGGCAGGACCAAGTCAACCTAAACTCTCCCTGACAGGCGTTTGTCCAATTTGTTCTTCAAAACCTCCAGAGATGGGGATTCCACCACCTCCCTAGATAACCTGTTCCAGGGCTTGGCTCTCCTGCTAGATAGTTTTTCCTATTATCAACCTAAATCTCCCTTGCTGCAAGTTAAGTTGATTCTTTCTTCTCCAACCCTCAGTGGACATGGAGAACAACTGATCACTGTCCTCTTTGATATCAACCTTGTCCATATTTGAAGACTGTTATCATGTGGTCCCTCCTCCCCAGCCTTCTCTTCTCTAGTCCAGTGTTTCTCAACGGCCTGTCCGTGGACTGGCACCGGTCCCTGAGATCTCCCTGACACAGTTTAGGAAGGCACCAAGCAGGTTCCTGGTATCAAAAAGGTTGAGAAACACTGCTGTAGTCTAAACATGTCCATTTCTTTCAACCATTCCTCAGAGTCCAGGTTTGCTAAAGCTTTTCTTGTTCTTGTTGCTCTCCTTCGGAAACCGTGTCCAATTCGTTCACATCTTTCTCGAAGTGCAGTGCCCAAAGCTGGACACAGCTGTGGCCTGGCTGGTGCTGAGCGGCGCAGATCAGCTATCTCCTGTGTCTTGTATTAACAGAGTGTCTGGGTAGATGGGCTATGCCTCTCTCTGGCTAACTCGCTGCTTCCTGTCCAGCCGAAGTTAGCAATGACCATCTGATGGCAGGATTTGCCATGTGGAATAAGGACCTAAGGCTGAAGTATGCTGGCAAGAAGCCAACACTTTATTTTCTGGCTCCAATCATGTGATTAAATGCCCCTGTCATGTGACAGGACATGAGATCAACTGACTCCAGAAATACTGTCTTAAAAAGGGGGCGGGGGGGGGGGGGGAATTATGCCAGCCAGTTACTAACGTCCATCTCGGTGCCACAATGGTGGTGACCCTGCAGCCATCTCCTGGTCTCAGAAGGGTTCCTTCTCCAGCGGCCTGTTCCATGGCCGAGGCAGAGCTGCCATATGCAAGATTTCTGTTATCAGTGACTGGGTGGCAACTCTGCTGACAGCCGCCTGCTAGGGGCCCTCAAGAAAGAGGGGAGCCATTGTCCTCCTTGGTTTTATTTGGAGGTCTTCTGTTCCTCCTTCGGGACTGACCATTCCTATCCTCCTCAGATCTACAGGGAAATGCAGAGGGCAGAATTAAACCTGTGTCTCTTCTTTGCAGGCGGTTTGTGGGTTGGCTTGTTTTTTTTCCTGCCCTGTGATGGGGGCAGCAATTTGGGATTCTTGCTGTAATATTTCTTCTCTGGTCTGGTTTTTGATCATGAAAATACTACCTAGTTCTTGTCTGGCGTTCTTTATCCGGAGATCTCAAAGCATTTTACAAAGGAGGCAAATATTATTCTGCCAGTTTTTCAGATGGGGAAACTGAGGCATGGAATGGCACAGTGACTTGGCCCAGGTCCCACAGCAGGTCAGAGCCAGGACAGAACTCGGGTCTCCCAAGTCCTTGTCTAGTTCCCTATGCACGGGTCACTTGGCCTCCCATTAGTCTAAGGGAAGGCAGTATGGCCTTGAGGCTAGATCACTAGATTAGAACCCAGGTTTTCTGAGTCCCATTCCTTGCTCTTCCACTGGCCTGCTGGGTGACCTTGGGCAAGTCACTTTCCCTTTCTATGCCTCAGTTTCTGCATATGTAAAATGGAGGCTCTGTCTCTGGCCTCCTTTTGTGAAGTGTTTTGAGATTGACTGAGGGAAAGCACTAGTTAAGAGGTGGAGGTGTTGTTAAATCAAGTTCTCTGATGTTTGCTGGCTTTTTTACTAACACATCTGGATGTGCCAGGATGAGCAGTTAGAGGGTTCAGCTAACTTTGTTTCTCCTATTGTCTTACACATGCATGTTTCCTGGGGCCGGGCACCTGGGTCCACCAGCTGGCCTGTTCCAATCACTCCCAGACTCGGAAAACCCTTCCTGGCCCAAGCCGTGCCCATTAGCCTGGAGGTCGCAGTCACTTATGTGGCCAATCTTATTATTCAATAACCAACCTTGGCTCTTTAACTACATCTCTTACTTTGATCCCAGTTCACTGTTTGGTCTGGAGGGATACATGGTGCTTGGTCTCCGTTAGCCACGGCCGGGTGTCTGGCAGGAAGAGGAAGCTGAAACCCGGATCTGTGGGGAAAAGGAAAGATGGATCCAGAAGCTGAGGTCACCTACGCAGATCTGAAATTTCCTCCCAGATCGCGGCAAACAGATGTGAAGAAAGCAGGTAACTGTCCGCCACAGAAAGACACTGACAGGTGCTTCTCAGGTGGGAGCCCCAGTGAGGGGCTTGGAATATCAACGTCCCCATATGTTACATGTTACATAAAGAGATGACATGGCCCAGTTGCATTGGGATCCAAGAGACTGGGCTCTATTCCCAGTCTGCCACTGTCCAGCTGGATGATCTTAGGGAAGTGTCTTTGCCTCTCTCTGCCTCAGTTTCCCCCACCACCCTCTGCCTATTTGGCTATTTAGATTGGAAGCTCTTCAGGCCAGAGACTGCCTCTCACAATGTGCACGTACAGCGCCTACCACAATGGGCCCCAAGGCTTCGGGGTGGGGGGGGTGTCTCTAGACACTACCTAACACTAATAATAAGCTCAGATAAGACGTTCTCTTTGGGCCTCCAAGCACAGCCGGTTGCCTGAGGACACTGGATGCTGTAGCTGTTTCTGAATGCTAAGGACCAGCTGGTGTAAATTAATCCACTGGAGCAACTGTGCTGAGTTGCGCGAGCTGAGTATCTGGCCTATGACTTCTGCTGCTGATACTGCGTAGGGTCTGTACCAAATGCACACCAATGTGGTGTGTGTGTTTGTCCTTTTTCCTTTCTCCCTGTACACCCAGAATCAAAGCCCCCTGCCCAGAAGACTTCTCCATGGGCTTGGCTAGCAATAGTGGTGATTCTCTGTGTGTTGTTCCTGGTGGCGCTAATTTCCCTGAGTATCCTGTGTAAGTACTTTTGATGGAAAGGATGAGGGTTGGGTTTTTTCCCCCCCTGCCCTGTTAAACGGAGAGAACATTGCTTTCCCCAGCTGAAGTGTGCTCAGACATCCTCAGCCCACTGGGCCTCCCTGAAACACTCCTCCTAAGTCCTCTGGTTCGCTATTTCATAATAAACTCATTTCCAACTGTCAGCTAGTGGATGGCAGGACATCCTTGCCTCTGAGCAGTGCATCCAGGAAGCTATTGTGTCAAAAGCTGGCAAGGGTGACTCAACACGGGTTATGTGGGAACAACTTGTCAATAGTGAAATGGTTGTACAACACTTTTTTGACTTGGAAAGTACGGTCCCTCTATTCTAGGTGAACCTCCTTTCCTCAGTTTCAGAGTAGCAGCTGTGTTAGTCTGTATCTGTAAAAAGAAAAGGAGGACTTGTGGTACCTTAGAGACTAACAAATTTATTAGAGCATAAGCTTTCGTGAGCTACAGCTCACTTCATCGGGAATCTGCCCCTGAGCCCTAGATTTGAGATCTTAAACCTCCAGCAAATGCATCCTCTTCCCTTAGCATCTCCTCCACCTCCCTCCCCACAATTTCATCCCTAATGACTCTCCTCAAGTCTGGTAAACACCTTTAAAATCCCTCCTGGCCAGAGGAAAAACCCTTTCACCTGTAAAGGTTAAGAAGCTAGGATAACCTCGCTGGCACCTGACCACAATGACCAATGAGGAGACAAGATACTTTCAAAGCTGGAGGGGGGGAGAAACAAAAGGTCTGGGTCTGTCTGGGTGATGCTTTTGCTGGGGACAGAACAGGAATGGAGTCTTAGAATTTAGTAAGTAATCTAGCTAGATATGCGTTAGATTATAATTTCTTTAAATGGCTGAGAAAATAAGCTGTGCTGAATGGAATGGATATTCCTGTTTTTGTGTCTTTTTGTAACTTAAGGTTTTGCCTAGAGGGATTCTCTATGTTTTGAATCTAATCACCATGTCAAGGTTCCTTCCCCACTCTGAACGCTAGGATACAGATGTAGGGACCTGCATGAAAACCTCCTAAGCTTACTTTTACCAGCTTAGGTTAAAACTTCCCCAAAGTACAAACTATTTTACCTTTTGCCTTGGACTTTCGCTGCCACCACCAAACGTCTAATCGGGTTTTTTATTAGGAAAGAGCCTTTTAGAAATGTCTTTCCCCCCAAATCCTCACCAAAACCTTGCACCCCCCCTTCCTGGGGAAAGTTTGGTAAAAATCCTCACCAATTTGCATAGGTGACCACAGACCCAAACCCTTGGATCTTAAGAACAATGAAAAAGCATTCAGTTTCTTAAAAGAAGAATTTGAATAGAAGAAAAAGTAAAGAGAATCACTTCTGTAAAATCAGGATGGTAAATACCTTACAGGGTAATTAGATTCAAAACATAGAGAACCCCTCTAGGCAAAACCTTAAGTTACAAAAAAAGACACAAAAACAGGAATATCCATTCCATTCAGCACAGCTTATTTTCTCAGCCATTTAAAGAAATCATAATCTAACGCATATCTAGCTAGATTACTTACTAAATTCTAAGACTCCATTCCTGTTCTGTCCCCAGCAAAAGCATCACCCAGACAGACCCAGACCCTTTGTTTCTCCCCCCTCCAGCTTTGAAAGTATTTTGTCTCCTCATTGGTCATGTGGTCGGGTGCCAGCGAGGTTATCCTAGCTTCTTAACCCTTTACAGGTGAAAGGGTTTTTCCTCTGGCCAGGAGGGATTTTAAAGGTGTTTACCCTTCCCTTTATATTTATGATACCTGCACAGCCTCCTGATTAAAGGACAGGAGAGGCCATTGATTGAGGCCACAATTGGCCTAGCTTTCATTATCAATGTGAGACTGATGCTGAAGGAGACTGCCTTTGGGAAGGGGTCACCCCACTCAGATGTGGTGTCTTCTCCCTCTGCTAGATTCCCAGCTCCTAGCTGGCAACATGCAGCTTCTAGAGGAATCCAAGCAAACCAAGAGCAAAATGCAGCAAACGGAAGGGAGATACTCCCAGTTACTGCAGTTGGTGTTGCACACAAAGATCTGTGCCCTGGAGTCCCCATCCTCCAATACCTCAGAGCCCCACAGTGAGTACGGTGCCCATTGTCCCCATTTCACAGCAGGTGAAAGGAAAGCCCTGAGCAGGGAAGTGACTCTTAAGATGGCGGGGCTGGTAGTAAAACCCAAGAGTCCAGGTTCCTAGTCTCAGCTCTGAACACCCACCTGTTCGGATGGGCCTCAAGGAAAGGGCAGATGCGCTGCTGCCCACTTCAGCTGCGAAGGCCACTCTCTCCTGCTATCTTGGGAAAAGGTCCGGAGCTGAGATGGCAGCTGCCTAGCCAACCGGAGGGGCACAACGGCCGAGTTCAGGTGCTGGTTGTTCTTATGTAGCCCCCTGTTCTGAGCCAAGGTGTGCTCAATTTCCCTCTCCTCCCTCCTCAGACATCAGCTGTACCTTGTGCCCCTACCAATGGATTTCAAACAGAGGAAGATGCTACTACTTTTCTGCAAGTATTTTACCATGGAATGACAGCAGGAGCAGCTGCCAGAGGGAACAGGCCGAGCTAGTGGTCATTACCGATCGGGAGGAGCAGGTAACGTGAGCCACTTACTATCATGGAGCCTCTTAGGGCCGTTGATTTTTATTTTATTTTTTTTTTAATGCCTCTTTTTGCAAGCCCATGTTGGGCCTGACTTTTGAGGAAGTGCTGAGAACCCCCACGTCAGTGGCCCTGGCCCAAGGCATTTCCACCGGGACTGTCCCATGACCCTTAGCACAGGGCTTGTGTGTTCCTTAGCTACTGCAGTAGCGCTTAAGTGCTGCTGCAGCTGGGGCAGGATTGTTCCCTCCCCCTGGGGGGCAAGGGGTTAACTCACTTCCTGCCTTAGTCTCCTTCCAGCCTAGGGTGAGAATGCATGGCTTGCTAGTTGGCCATTCTGCCTTGTGAGTGGGTAGTGGTCAAGACACTGCAGACCCACTTCCAGAAGGCAGTGAATGGCCCCAAGGGGCGGGGTGCGTGCCTAAGGAATAGGAGCCTAAGGCCCCATCGGTCTGTTGACCCAGGCTGCTGATTGTCGGGGGAGGAGATTTTCCTGTGGACCCCAAATTCTAGCTGAATTTTTCACATGGCCCCAGTGCTGAAGGAAGGGACTAAGCTGGACTCGTCCAGCTCTGTTCTGTGGGCCCCCTCTGAACGGAGCTCTCTGAGGTGGCCTCTAACAATGCCTACCAGCTCAGACTCACAGGGAGATAGGTGGGGGGATGCCACGTTCGAGCACCAGGCCAGGCGCTGAGCAGCAAAATGGCCTCAGAACTGAGGCCGCTGGGGGACTTTGCTGGTGGAAGTCTTGACCTTGTCCATACCAGGAACCCCCAAGATTGTGCCCTTTCCCTCATTGACAGACATGGGAAGGGCAGGGTGGCCATGACCCCCCTGACACCTGTTCTTGACCCCCAGGTTAAGAACCACTGCAATAGAGGAGCCAGTTCTGACTTCAGTGATCCCTTGTGTCCAATAACAAACCACTAACTAAAACAGGGATAAAATCTCTGGGGATGAAAAGTGGGGAGCTCATGTACCACAGTGAAAGACCCCTCTTCCCCCAAGTTAACAGGGCCAGCTGGGATCCCTTCCCCCTGCTGCAGTGGGTGCTTTTGGGAAAGGGCCCTGTTTGTCAGTTCAGTGGCCTGGTGCGATTTGTGGTTGAGAGCAGAGTGGAACTTCTTTGTAGAAACATTGAAGCATCCCTGATGCGGCGCTGTCTGTAACCTTCTCCAGGACTTTCTCAGCAAGCAGGAAAGACTTGCAGATTATTGGATTGGCCTGACGGATGTGGCCCAAGAAGGCTCCTGGAAGTGGGTGGATGGCACTGACTTAAACCAAATGGAGAAGTAAGTGTAATACAGCAGGATCCTCCGTAGTGCTCTCTCTGACTGAAGGACACTCGCTGAATGTCTTCCCCACATAGCCGTGCTGCAGCTCTGTAAGAGGGGAGCAGGAGGGAGCATGCATTGATTCAACAGTCGCACTGTGACAAATGTCACCCACACACCTTCTGGGGGTGGTGTTCGGTCTCATCTAGTGGCACAGAGACCATTTCAAGAGAGAGAGAAAATGAGTCTGCTCTACAGCCTGTTGGCTTTTGGCTCATGCACTAAGCTCCAGAAGCCCCAGCTTCGATCCCGCCCGCTGATGACTGGGGTCTGTCAGCGTTACACAAACAGTAGTGTGTTTTGGTTTCGGGGTGTTTTTTGGACAATGTTTATCTTTTAATGAGGGAGCAGGGTGGGGAATTTCAGCCTGATCTCTTATGATGCTGCAGGTCAGATTCTGTTCAGCTATGTTGGTGTAAATCTGGAGTAATCCTGGTGAAGAGGGAGAAGTAGGAATATGACCTTTGAAATGTAAGGCTGGAAGGGGTGTCAAGAAGTCGGCTAGTCCATTTTCTCCCCCCCACCATGCTGAAACAGAATTAAGTATAATTAGATCATTCCTGACAGATGTTTGTCTAACCCAGGGGTGGGCAAACTTTTTGGCCTGAGGGCCACATCTGGGTATGAAAATTTTATGGTGGACCATGAATGCTCACGAAATTGGGGATTGGGGTGTGGGAGGGGGTGAGGGCTCTGGCTGTGGGTGCAGGCTGTGGGATGGTGCCAGAAATGAGGAGTTCAGGGTACAGGAGGGAGCTCCGGGCTGGGGCAGCAGGTTGGGGTGTGTGGGAAGGATGGGGGCTCCAGCTTGGGGGGCCCTCTGGAGTGGGGCTGGGGATGAGGGGTTGGGGGTGCAGGAGGATGCTCTGGGCTGGGACTGAGGGGTTCAGAGGGTGGGAGGAGGATCAGGGCTGGGAGTTGGGATGTGGGAGGGGGTCAGGGGCGCAGGCTCCAGGTGGCGCTTACCTCAAGCAGCTCCCGGAAGCAGTGGTATGTCCCCCCTCTGGCTCCTATGCAGAGGCATGGCAGTGGCCAAGCAGCTCTGCATGCTGTCCCGTGCACAGGTGCTGCCCCTGCAGCTCCCATTGGCCGTGGTTCCGGCACTTGGAGCAGGGGCAATGTGCAGAGCCCCCTGGCTGCCCCATGCATAGGAGCCAGAGCAGGGACATGCCTCAGCTTCCGAGAGCCGTGCGGAGCGGGGCAAGCCCCAGACCCCATTCCCCAGTGGGAGCTCAAAGGCTGGATTAAAACATCTGAAGGGCGGGATGTGGCCCCCGGGCTGTAGTTTCCCCACCCTGGTCTAACCTGTTCTTAAAAAACTCCAGTGTGGGGGGGGGGGAATTCCACAACATTCCTAAGTCACCTGCTCCAGTACTACCACTCCTTGTTTGAAAGCTTTTCCTGATAGCCACCCTAAATCCATGTGATCTGGACCCGAAAATTGTGATTGCTCACCTGTAACCGAAGCTGTTTGAGATGGGCTCTGCACATCCCCACTTGTGGGGCAGGCTGCAGTGTCTGTGCAGTCCCATGAGTGCGAACATACAGAGGCCTCTTGAGCCAATACGCCCCTGATGCTGTAGGATGGGCCAGAGCTGTGCTTTCCCTTGGGTGCTGGAGCAGGGGAAGGGCCCATCACAGGAAGGAGAGCTGAGATGCAGAGAAATCTGCAACGTTAGTTTCTAAAATGCAGATCCTGAGCGTTCCATTTATTTTTTTCCCCTCCAGATTTTGGTTCTCTCCCCAGCCAGATAACCATCTCAATGAGGACTGTGCGACACTGACTGCCAAAGAAACCCCGCCACTTAACTGGAATGATGCCCCGTGTAACAAATTTTTCCCCTACATCTGTGAAAAGGCAGCCAACACTTTCACCGTCTAAGCTTCCTCTGACTCGGAACATCTTGTTCATTGTGGCCAATGATGCAGCGTCCCTGAATGCCACTGGGCTCCTCCTGCCCCTCCTCTGTTCATCTCCTGCTGGACAAACACCCAGTAGAGGGTGCTGAGGACTCGCCTTTGCAACTGGCTTGGCAGAAGCCACAGGCCGTCCAGTCCCGTTTTCCAAAGGGTATTTTTGCCCAGATTCGCACAGGGTCTTCAGAGCTTAGCTCCTAGGTCTAGGCACCCCGGAGGTCCACAAAACCCCTGCTCAGCTGTGGCCTAACCTTGTAGGCACCTAAATTCACTTGGCACCTAAACTTTTGCTCTAAAAATCTCTCTAGAATCCTAAATTTTCTACCTCTGGGCCTGCCTGCTGCTGCATCAGGCAGACACCCAGTGCCTGCCTCCCAGCACAGAGCAGGTGTAGGGAGGTGTAATGGAAGGCTAGACTGTATTCTATGGTTCAGCCACTTGCTGATACTTATTGAAGTTAACCTCGGCCATACTTGGCAGTCCATCAAAGATCTGGTAGTGAACACGGCTGGTGTGATCTGTCTGCGAAGGAAGCTCTGTAGCCAGTCCGTATGTGGTGCAGAAGCTGGACCTGCTAGAGGCAGCCCTGAAATCTAGCGTGTACAAGGTGCACGTGATATGGTGTCAGGAGTAAACTAGTGCCAGAGGGGAACACTAACAGGTGGTGGTCTCTGAGCACTCCTGATTCTGCACAAAAGGACCGGTGCAGGAGGAGGATTCCCTGATAACTCTAAGCCCAGGGGTAGGGCCTCTCTCCCCATCTATTGAATGGGCAGCCCAAGAGCCTAACCCAGGATCTGTGGATTCCACTGAGTGGCTAGGTGCATAAAAGTTAGGTGTTGCATCCCCAAGGTCCCTTAGTGTATCCAGGTCTTTAGATACGCCTGGTTTTCCTTCCCCAATCTGGCTTTTTACAGCTGCATTTTGGTTGGGTTTTTCTTTTTGAAATAAGACAAAGGGAGTCTAATATTTAAAAAAAAAATGAAGTGTTGGAGGAGGAAATGCAAGAAAGTGTCAAGCCATATCTCTTCGGCTTTGCCCCACGTCCTGTCAGAATCAGTGTCCCCGATTTGTGTGTGTGTGTGTGTGTGGTTTTTACAGTGGTGGCCATGATCCCTGGCTCTTAGCAATAAAGTGACTTACACAGGAGGTCAGTATCCCAATTTTACAGAGGGGGAAACTGAGGCAAAGCGACTTGCCAAAGGTCACCTAGCAGGCCAGTGGCAGCTGGGAATAGAACTTAGCTCTAGGGAATTCTATCCCCTCTATCAGAGACCTGGGTTCTATTCTCAGCTCTGCCGTGGACTTGAGCAAGTTACCTCTCTGTGACTCAGTTTCCCCATCTGTATAAGAAGGGGGTAATGAGGCTGCAGGCACTTGTGTACAGAATGCTTTGAGGATGGCAGCACAGATTTATTACTGCTTGTGCGCACACAAACTATTTTGAAAGACTACGAAGGTTTCAGGATCAAGTGTGTGACAGTGGGGAAGTCCTAGACTGGAAGCTGCTTGTTGCACAGTGTGAGTGGAGAGCTGATCGCCTCTAGCAGCAAACCAGGAACAAGTGATGAGAGCCAGATAGAGATGGGATTTGATTACTTGAGAGCTGCTACCCTGGACAAACCTGAATGGATTTTCAGTGATGCAAACCACTTCCCTGGCCGAGTCCCGAGCCACACTTCTGGGAGGAGATTTGCATAGCTCTTTGCATGCTTGTAAGCAGGACTTTCCGAAGACCCTGATTCAGCTCTTCCGCGGCAGGAAACATCTGCAGCAAATGGTCTCGCCCCACAGCAAGCTGCAGTTCCTGAAGGTGATGGTTTCCTCCGTGCTGTAACAGCAACGGGGCCGCATGACACTGACTCCACGACAAGGCCAACACAGTCCCTTCTCCCGCTTCTGTGACTGGGTTGTTCTTGAGACACAGATTCGGCCACAACACGTGGAAGGCCTTGCAGTTAAAGCCTTGGAGCTGAGCATGAAATGTAACGGCCACAGAGGTCTTTCCTGGGGATGCAATGACCTTTGGCGCTGCTGCAATCTACGCTGCTGTGCGGGTGAACAATCAAGGAACATTCAAGCAATGGTTAAAGCCAGGGTAACTCAGGAGCGCTGGTTACAAAAGGGCAGCTACAGGCTCCAGCCCTTGAAGAGGCTTTTGGCTTATCTAAAAAATAATCCTTTCTCCATAAAATAAGATTTAGCTGCATCCCACTCTCACAGAGGGGAATTGTGAAATGCCCTGAGGCTTCCCCGAAGCGTGAGAATGAGAACTAGCTGATGAGCAACCAGCAGGCGGGCCTCAAAGGAAGGAAGTGGAATTTTGAAATATAGCTATTTGTCCTTCACTAATTTGGGGCGCAATCCAGGTGTTGCATAGCTCCAGCTTTTCCAACCCCGAACTGTTTCATGGGCCCAGTTGCTGCAGGTCTAAGGCAGTTTGGTCTCAGAGGGGGATGCTCTTCTCCTCTCTAGGTCAAGCAAGCCTGTGAGCTCAAGCTGGAGGGCAGACCTGGCTTCTGACTTTTAGTGCTTTTTAAAGTCAGAGCATTTCTATTACTTCATTATGATGATGGCATTTGAGTGGCCTGAAGAGGGGGCTGGTGAGCAGTGCTCTGAAAATACCATTCATTATGACTAGGGCCCTAACAAATTCAGGGTTCATTCTGGTCAATTTCACGGCTGTAGGATTTTAAAAATTGTGAATTTCATGATTTCAATATTTAAATCTGAAATTTCACAGTGTTGTAATTGTAGGGGTCCTGACCCAAAAAGGAGTTGAGTGGGGGGGGGGGGGTTGGTTGCAAGGTTATTGTGGGGGGGGGGGGCTGCAGTACTACTACCATTACTTCTGCGCTGCTGCCTTCAGAGCTGGGCAGCTGGAGAGCAGCGGCCGCTGGCCAGAAGCCCCGCTCTGAAGGCAGAGCTGCCACCGCTAGCAGCAGCACAGACGCAAGGGTGGCATGGGATGGTATCGCCACCCTGACTTCTGCACTGCAGCTGGCGGGGCGCTGCCTTCAGAGCTTGGTGCTCGGCCAACAGCCTCCGCTCTCCGGCCACCCAGCTCTGAAGGCAGCAGCGCAGAAGTAAGGGCAGCAATACCATGACCCTGCCCCCCCTAAAATAACTTGACCCCCCTGCAACTCCCTTTTGGATCAGGACCCCCAGTTTGAGAAATGCTGGTCTCCCCCGTGAAATCTGTATAGCATAGTGTAAAAGCGCCCCAAAAAACAGATATCACTGGGGGAGACCAGACTTCACGGTCCGTGCTGTGTTTTTCATGACTGTGAATTTGGTAGGGCCCTAATTATGAGAGTTGCATCTGGAAGTTCTAACCAAGAGTTTGGCTCCAGGGTGCTGAGCGCTGTGCACACAGCCCCTCCGTACTACAAAAGCTTGCACTCCAACTGAAGCAGAGAGAAACTTGATCCTGGTCACTGAGCTGGTGAGTAATAAGAGCAAGGAATAGAAGCTGTGACTTCTTCTGGCTAACCTGCCCCTACTCACTGGACCCTAGGCCTTCCCTCGTCAAGTTACTTGTGCATATTGTCAGACTAGCTGCTTCATTTGTTTCTCGAGGATTCAAATTGTAGCCTTTTTGCTGTGAACTTTTACCTTTTTCCTTGTAGAAGGGGAAAAAAATTACACACTCCCATATTTGGCCTTTTCTGACACTTTAATCGTTAACAACAACTTATCTACATATTTCAGCAGCTGCCAAATAAAAGAGAGAATTAAGTCACTGCCAGCAAGACTGTATTCTGTAGAAAACTACTGGAAGAGAGAAAATCAGCATCTGCGATCAAGGGTGTTACAGAAACGGTTTAGAAACAGGGCCCACAACACGGTCCAGAAAACTTCTCAGCCTTCCCATCCAGCAGCTGCATGCTAGGGGCTGTGTCCCTACCAAAGGGCAGGCTGATGGCGACGTGAAAGGGGTGGTGAGGCCCAGCCAGCTGCTGCCCTCTGTCTCCATATTAGGGAACTCCTCTTGAGCTTAATCCCATAGTCAAATCCTGCTCTCATCCCTCCCACAGGTAGCTCCAGTGATGACAGTAGCAGGACTAAGGTAGGTAGATCTTTATTCCTTCAGCATCTGAGATGAGTTGGAAGCCTTATGCATAGGCCATTTCAGTTAGAGCGTTTGTTATTTGGCCAGCACAGTAGCAAATTGGGAATAAGTTTGCTGGACAGCAGGCGCAAAATGGACCTGAGCATTCAGTGCACCCTGGTCATGTGGCCAACACAGAAGCACTAACTTTTTAGCATGGGTTCTCTACTGTTTTTCAGACTCATGTGGAGGGAAAGCTTCCGTGGCCAGGCCCAAATCCTTGCAGCTGTATCTATGCCACATGGGAGGCTATATAAAGATAGTTTGATATAGGTACAAAGGCCCCTCTACCACCTGCCTCTGTGAACCATGTTTATATGGTATTTGGAGGAGAATATGCGGGGCGGGGGTGGACTGTCAAGTCTTCAGTGTTTTCTCTGCTTCCCATCCATCCCATGACAATGATTAAAGTTGGGGGGTGGGTGCAGTAAGGCATTCTCTGTAATTAAGGCTCTGAGGTGCCAACTCACTGTGGGTCTATCCTCTTCTCTCACAGCAAGCACCACAGCACAGAACCACATAGTCCAAGTGGATAACTCCAACTGCAAACCAGCAGCTGAGTCATGCCAAAAATCACCGGTAAAAGGCTAAGCCTGAAAAGTAAGATGACCAGGTTTGCTTTAAGCTGACAGTGCACTAGACCACCTCTGTGGATCCCATGCTTGCCCTCTGACCACCTATAACAGCAGCTAACTGCAGTAGGGTTTGGGTAGCTAAAGAAGGAACTGGAGCCATAAGAATTTGTTCTCATATAGGTCTGAGCACTCAATGCATGTTTGTTACTGTTTTTAAGGGGGATTTTTTGTGCATGTCCCTTTTGAGCATCTGTCAAAATAGCTGGCAGACCTCATTTGTGGCAAGCAGAAGTTTGATGTATTTAGTGGTTACAAGCCATAAAGAATAACAGCTGCAGTTATCAAATTCTTCAGGAGCAAGGGAATGCAAGACTGGGGTGGTTGTTTTTAAGCCTCAGCATCTGAGGTTGAGACACCGGCTAGGACACTAGAAAGTGTCATTCCTTACAAACTTAGTTTTGCTAATAAGTCTCACTTTCCCATGTCTCTCCCTGAGTTTGTGACATATTTATAGACACACAGCACCCTTGCATGGACAAACATACTGTAGCAAGATCTGCTACTTGACTCCTTTCCCTTAGCTCTCACACTTTAAAAAAAATTGCTACTGCAATATTAGTACCTTTTGGAATTAATGAGTATTATAGAGTGGATAGATTATACTTGGCAAATGTACATGAGGGGTCTTGGGAAAAACTCACAGCAAATACTCAAATCAGAAATAATAATGAAAGCTAGTTACGACACTGCATTTATTCACAAAGATTTGCACTTTTTTTTTTTTTTTTTGCAGTTTGGTTTGATGCTAGAATTTTGTCCCTTCTCACACCGCATAGATAATGACATAAAATAAGCCCTCCAGGACAAAGCAGTGTACATAAACACATTGGGACAGAGTTCTCTAAGCCACACATGTTCAGTGTTCGGTCACAGCAATGAGAATGATCTGAAGTGGTAAATGATACAAGGCTGGGAATTGCCACTGTAGGGTGGAGCATGAACGTGGCCAAAGGGCCCCACCAGGAGCTCACAAATGGTACATGGAAACTGGCTAATTTACTGTTTTCAGACCTCGTATTCCGAGCGACAGGCACTACTGTATCAGTTTAAACTGGAACGGCAGAGGAAAGCAGGTGCGCTGGTCCTCCCTAAGGCACTGCAATGTAACCCCAGCATCGATGCTCATGCCATGGGCCTGCGCCCTGGGTTAGGTGCCCCCCTTCCCCCAGACCCTACATTCAACATTTTGGCAGCATGGCAGATCTGACTCTTAAAAATTATAACAGGTGCTGAGGCTCTAGGCCTACATCTGCCTTTCGCTGAAATATCCCAGTGAGGATGTACATGCCTTATTCCTTTTGTTGTCTCTCTACAGTTACTGTTCGCATTAGAGCATGGAGGGCAAAGAACAAATGTTGTGACCAGATGCTGCTTCCTCCACATCCTTTGGTATCTCAAATCAGACAGAAAGGGTCCCAGACGCTCCTGCGAGAGTCAGAGTTCTGGACCATTTACAGGGCGGTCACAGAATCATCCATGGACTAAAAGCAGCAATACACAGCAAGTAACAGAGGATCGGGTAGGAAAGTTGTCATGCAAAGTCCAAACTACACACTACGCACCACCCTGCACGGGTCAGACAGACACATAGCACAGGGCCCTTCTCTCCAGGTAGGTACAAGAGAAGGTTGTACTGTAATCCCAAAGTGTGAATGATTTGGCAAAGGCAGGGCCAGGCTGGACGCCTCATCCCAAAAGGGCATAGGCGGGTTCTTCTCGGGCACTGAGTGGTGCAAGTTCCATATCACAGTGAAGTCTGAAAAAGCAGAGAAGAAACCCAAACCGTTCCCCCAAAACAGAAGCCCCCTTAACCCCTAATCTGACCCCCTTTACTCCAAAGCAACCTAATCAGTCCAACAGGACTCAAGCAACCTGTCCTGAGAGCATCCCAAGGCCAGCGAGTTCAATTCATTGTTAACAATGAAAGCAATGTCCTTCATGGATTTTTTTCTGAACCATCATCCTTCACCTACCATTTGTGCTCCTTTTACATGGAGAAAGCTGGAGAAAGCAGGCTTCTAATTGGCTCTTCCTCTACGGACAAACTGCTACCCTCTTCACAAACTGCTGCATCCTTTAGACATGCTCACATGGCCTTAAACCCTTTCTCGGACAGAAGTAAACATTAAGATAAACTAAGAGGCACTAATATCGCTGAGTACTAGGAAACTCAGGCTTGACTTTCAAATCCGGGTTTAAAAGTCTTCAGACATTTCAGCTGGCGGGAGGAAACCCAAGTCCCTGTTCTAGATCTCTTGCAGCGAGTAGCCAGGGTCACTACGTTCTCGCTTCACTAGTGGCTCGCCGACACTTCGGGAATCTGCGTCTGCCTCGCCTCCAAGGTCGCTAATGTCATCTGTGGAGGACAATCCCTAGCATCAGCATTGTGGGGGGATAGAAAGGTGCAATTCAGTTAAACCAGAGGACAGAGGTAGTTTGCGCCAAGTTTTCATTTACTTTTTAGTATTTTCATGCAACATTATTTCTCCTGAGATGGCACCCTGGAAACTGACCATGTCCCCAGAGCACAAGTTTCTGCTCCCCACAACAAATGAACTTGAATATTGACTTAAAGGAGCTACCTCTATATCAGAGGTCGGCAAACTACGGCCTGTGGGACCGTCCTGCCCGGCCCTTGAGCGTCTGGCTGGGGAAGCTAGCCCCCAGCCCCTCCCCCTGCTGTCCCACCTCCCCTACAGCCTCATCTTGCCATGCCGCCAGCGCTCTGGGTGGCAGGGCTGCTAGCTCCTGCCGGGCAGCGCAGCTGCCAGTCCTGCTGCTCTGAGCTGCATGGTAATGGGGTAGGGGCGGGTTGGATAAGGGGCAGGAGGTCCCGGGGGGCAGTCAGGGGACAGGGAGCAGAGGGTGGTTGGATAGGTCAGGGGGTGGGAAGTGGGAGGAGGCGGAGGGCCAGGCTGTTTGGGGAGGCACAGCCTTTACTACCCAGTCCTCCATACCGTTTTGGAACCCCCATGCAGCCCTCAGGCCAAAAGGTTTGCCCACCCCTGCCTTAGAGGAGAGAGAGAGAAAAACAGAGTTGGACGATACCTTTATCCAGCAGTGTTGAGGACATGGATGCAAGGTCACTGAACTGAAAGAGAAAACAAACTTGGATGAGGGAGGTTGAGAGAGTCCCCTGGATGTACGTCTGTCAGCTGTTTCAAACCCATTTTAATTAATAGCTGATTTTAAGCACTTAACAGAAGTTACAAATCTTGGCAGCTTATTCCCACAGAAGATAGTGCTGAGCAGTCAGGGACTTGAGCTGCCCAAGACCATTCAGGGCAGATGTTGCCTCCAGGGTCAGATTAACCATTAGACTAATAAATCTATAGCTTTAGGCCCTCCTATTTTTAGGCCCTGGTCAGGCAGGAGGCACGGCCGAGGCTGGGTGAGTGAACTTGCTCACGCAGCCCTGCTGGAGCGCTCCTGCCAGCACGAAAGGCAAAGCAGCTTCCTGTGGCTTGAAAGGAGCTCAGCCAGTGGGCAGCTCGCGCTGCAGGAACACACTGCCAGGCACCTGGTTAACACTGGTGACCGGACATTAAAAATCCAGTTACCACGGGAACCTGTGCCAGCCGTGGGCATAGTTTGAGCGGGCATTGCGTGCCCTCCCCCTGCCGATTTCTCCAGAGCTCTGCTTAGCTGTCGGAGGGAAGAAGCTCCCTCTGTCCCTCTCCTGTGCTGAGGCTGATAGGAGTTCCAGGACATTGGGTCCTAGTGCCCATCACTGTCATCTTCTGTGTGTCCTGGGTCCTGTTTCTGGACAACTGGTGAGTTCCTGTGGTGGTGGTGGTGGTGGGAGAGGGAGGCAGGGCAAAGGGGTGGCGGGGGGAAGAGGCAGTACCAGAGCAGTAGGATGGGAAGCTTGCACAGAACCTGCACACATTCTATTCAGCTCCAGCCAAAACAATTGCCCCTCCCATGTATAAGGAATGAATTCCCACATGTCTGTAGGAAAAACAAACCAAACCATCCCATTCTGGATACTAGTCCTTGAACTTTTACAGAACCTTCCAAGGGGCTTCAGATGTATGATGCACTGTGTTCAATACTGAATTGAACTGTACTAAAAAATCAAAGAAATTAATTTTTTTCTTTGATGTATTTTTCTGTACTGGGAGGCACAGGGCAACTAAATTCTTTCCTTATACTCAACCTAGTTCCACAGGCCAATGCATCTTCGTACTTTTAAGGGGTTGAAAAAGCACTGGAGGAAGCTCTACACACAATGTTGTGGGTTTCTCCTCCCCCCCCCCAAGACTTTTAAATCCACTTCTTAGCAAGTGATGACAGATTAGTTGAATAGGCTAAAGGCAGGTTCTGTCCATTTGCTGGTTCTCCCGCCATTTAATCCATTATAAAAGTACCTCACATTTGATTTCTTTTGAGTTTCATTCCAAAAACTTAAAGCTAAATAAACCTGAAGTTAGTCCTCATTTTTCTGCCCCAACTCAAACTCACTTCTTTCCCAAGTGGAAAACGTTGGGTAAGCATGGAATGTGTGTGATTCGAGAAGGGAATGAGAACACAGGCCAATTCCTGCTGACAGTCACACCTGTGGAGTCTTATTGACTTCAGGGAGAAGAGGTTTTTGCACAAGACTAGATTTTGGTCCCCTCTTCTTTTTCACACCTGGGATAAGCAGAATCTCATTCACTTTCCTCCCCTAAACTCTGAGCACTTTAAGGAAAAAAATAAGCAAGGTCTGCTTGATTTACACCTGCAAATGAAACAGGAAGCTCTCCCTTCATTCTATACCAGCCTTAATGTAACAAGAGTGTCACTACAGCAGCCTTGGTTGGACTGTTCTTTTGAAAGATTCTTAATGGTTCTTTTAAGATGCTGATTTTCAATGAAGTCTTTTTGTTCAGGGAATAGCTGTTTTGTGAACTCCTAGTCATTCAAAAGCTGAAAGGCTTTAGATTAAGTTTGTTTAATGTTTGTACAGTGATTTTGAAGAACTAACATAGTACAGAAGTGCTAAATATCATGACTGGGCAGGGCAACCATCTAAAGATCTGTGTCACTTCTAGCTGTTACCTTTTTCTTACAAAAACAACGAGGAGTCTGGTGGCACCTTAAAAGACTAACAAATTTATTTGGGCATAAGCTTTCGTGGGTAAAAAACCCACTTCAGCTGCATGGAGTGAAAATTACAGATGCAGGCATTATTATGTGTGTGTCTCTCTAGCTGCGTGCTGGTGAAAATGTGAGACTGGGAGTGCGCGTGCAGCTTGTCACAGCCTCACAGGATGAGTGGGAGCCCAGACTGGTGGGTCAGGTGGTACTCAGTGGTACCCCACTCTAGGTGGAACACTGGGAGGAACCCATCACAGCTCCCATTTAAGTCAGTGAGCAAATTTGTATCCAACATGCACAAAGCCCAGATCAAGAGGCAGAAATTGACTCGTAATGTAAGAGGAGAAACTTGCTTATCGATTTCTGAAATTGCGAGCAGACCATCACTATTATAGACTTGGACCTAAATTTTGCTTTTAAAAAAATGTAATACCCAGAGCATTATTATATTATTTGTATTATTGTAATTCCCACGAGCTCCAGTAATAGCTAATAATAGCTAGCACGCTTACGGCGCTCTTCATCTATAGATCTCAGTCAGTAAACTGCTCTAATCGCAAACAAGCAAAACACATTTGCCTCTTTTGAGTTTTTATTGTTACTTGACATCTGTAGATCAGACAGCTCTGTGCACAGCAATTTCTTTCATTTAAAATATGATCTTCTGCTTGAATGGCCACAGTGCCACCTCCTGGACAAAGAGAGCTGCTGAGAGTCAGTGTTGCTCAAAGGCACCAAGCTGAGGGCTCTAAAGCTCCTTGTGTGCTGTCCCCAGAGTGCCTCACTGCTGAGCTAGACAGAGAGGAGGATTCAGTCTCCATGGCCCATTCAATGCTTGGCCTTTCTTTGGATGTACCTATTAAGGGGGCAGATTAGTGCCAGCTGAGGTGCTGGCGATCTACTGGGAACATTGTCAACATTGCACAGCTGGGAGATGGCAGGGACTAACATACCTAGGCTAGATTCAAAGCAGTGGCTTCAGAGGTGAAAGGCTCCATCTCCTATTGCCACTCTTCTAGGCCACTGAGACACCAGACACGACTAGTTTTTATCCCCAGTTAATTTGCTCCTACAGGATAGAGTATCCTGAATTGGATAACCACTTGGTCCTTGTCAAAGACAGCATCCCTTTTTAAAGAATGTATCTAGCTGTGTGGCCCAAACTTCTATCTTACAGGACCCTAAACTCAGTCTGCAAATCTGTGAGCTCTTTGTGGAATTAGACTTGAAGCACTAAACAAGCACAAACTTGTACCGAGCAACCTGTCAGCATCAAATGGCAGGAGGCTGAGTTTCTCTGTGCTCACAGGCACACACACGACCATACACACATAGCACCTTCCCTCTCTGATCCCTGTCTGCTCTGCTCTTAACAGCAGTCATTGGATTGCAAGAAATAGCATTCACGTTGTGTGTGTGTATCCAGCAACTGAAAGAGGAAGCAGAGCTATTGTGAGGCCTTTCACCTTACCATGGCCACTCAGACAGCCTTTAAAGAGCAACTTTAAATCAGCTGCATTAGTTACTTTGCTTGCCTCTGTTATTTTAGTAAGTCACCTGGAATGATAAATAGTTCTCTGACTTCTTGCAGTGCCTTATCACTTTATAATAATTGAGGCACCATCTGAACTGCTGGGTAAGACCATGAAAAACAAAGCTGTAGTAAGAACATAAGTTAGTAAGAGCAATAAAATACTGAGGAGATGTACATGAAAAGATGGGATTAGTTCTCTTATGATTTGAAGAATCCTTCTCCTTCTGAAGTTTATGGCGCATACAAATATTTACAAGAGTCTAACGAAGGAAAATCCAACTGTCAAACAGTTAAAGCCCACAATCAGGGCTTGTTAGAATTATAAACAGAAATAATTTCATAGCATTTTAAAATTCTTTTTTAATTAAAGCAAGTTTTTGTGTATTTAAACAATCCACTGCAGTGTTGAGGTCCTAACAAAATTAAGCCCTGGGCTAATAGATCAGAATCAGAAAGTGAAACTAACTAAATAGATGGTGAAACTTGACTTGTCTAGGTTCAGTGTGTCAGTTGCAGGGAAAAAAAACCCAAGAGTATAAACTCCACATTGCAAATTAGATTTTTAAATGCATTTGTTTTAATCTAGCATGTTAATACTAACAAGGAAACTTTCTTACTAAATATTTTCTATGTGGACAGCAAGCTTTAAGTGGACACTATAAACTTGGTTTCAGAGTAGCAGCCGTGTTAGTCTGTATTCGCAAAAAGAAAAGGAGTACTTGTGGCACCTTAGAGACTAACAAATTTATTAGAGCATAAGCTTTCGTGAGCTACAGCTCACTTCATGCATCCGATGAAGTGAGCTGTAGCTCACGAAAGCTTATGCTCTAATAAATTTGTTAGTCTCTAAGGTGCCACAAGTACTCCTTTTCTTTTTACTATAAACTTGAGATCCAGTCGGTTTAAAAAGTGATTTGGCAGTGGCTTTAGGTATAGCACCTGTGTCCGAGGCCCACAGTCATAAAACCCCAAAGATTTGGCAAAGCGTTGTGATTTGTAAAAATACTTTTCCCTCGAAAACCCAAAGAGGGGAAGTGGTTGACTGTGCACATAGGTTGAGGTTATTGAGGGGCTAGAGGAGCTAGGTGCTCCATCCCATTAAAAGTCAATGGGATTTGGGTATGTAACTTGCAGGGATATCTTAGACACACTCCCCCAAAGTGCCATCAAATGGGTAGTTCCATATTCTGGTACTCAACTTGAGCCAATCTGGGTGTGATTTTCAGAGGTGCTGAGCACTCAACTCCTGGTAATTCAATAGGAAGAAACTGAAAGGTCAGGCCCAGGGCATCTCAAGTTAGGTGCCACAAACAGAGGCACCAAAAATTAGTGAATCCTTCAGAAAAAATGGCTGGTACAACATGTTCAGAGCACAAGGTAGCTGGTGGTGTCCCTTTAACCACTGTTCAGTTTGGGTTCTGTTACTAGGGCATAAATAGTACTCACCTCTCCCATTACAGCAATTGGTGTCTCCCCTGTTGCCTGGGCAACACGATGCTCTACCAGATAAAACATGTATTCATCATAGAGCAGGCGAATCAGGTGGAAGGAACCAAAGCTGGCAGCACTGCGCAAGGTGAGGTCACGGATCACCATAGAGCTAGAGAATGGTTGGGAAACAAAACATTTTGGACACATTTTAGAACCACAGATTGGCTGGTGTGAATTCTAGAGCGGGGAGAATCATGGAAAATGCTGAGTCATACTGTGCAGTACCTAATACACGATCGTTAAATTCTTCCTTTCACTCAAAATCTCAAAGCACTTTAAGAACATTAGTTAATTTAGCCTCACAAACCCCCTAGCAAAGGAGATTCGGATTACTATCCCCAATTCACAGATGGGAAACTAAGACAGAGAATCAGGGCCTGACTTTCCATTGCCCTAAACACTCGTGTAGTCATTCATGCCAGGGTAGAGTGATTTAGGAACCTAACTTTAGGGACCCAGGTTTTAGGATATTGACCTTGGATGGCTTTTCTTTTTGAAGTCTGGCCTGCGGATGGACAAAATACAATTTAGCAGCAAGGTATTTAGATGTCCCCAGGAGGTACATATACACTTCCAGGATAAAAAAAGACCTGTACCTATAGAAGGACCACTTCAGCAGGAACTGCCTAGCTGCCTTGGGGAAGCTGGGACTGTCCTCGTGGTGCTTTAGAACTTGGGTGACAACGTTATCCAGCCAACTGGCCCACTGATCAAGGGAGCTCTGTTGCTGTAGTGTGAGTTTGAAATCCTGCTCCAGCTTCTGCACCATGCCTTCTTCACACTGGCACACCCATGAGGCTTGCTCCTGCCACGGGCACAAGAGGAAATTAGAAATCAATATTTACATGCCTGAGCAAAACTGCTGTTCATTCCATCTCATGGCTTTTGGTGCATCCTGACTCATATCTGGCAAAGGAAAAGACGCCAAGTCAGCAGAATAACATTCTGGTTTAGTACTCCGTGACTAGAACTTCTGTATGTAGCAGGAACATCTGGGATTTTCAAAAGATGTCTCATTAGGTGCTAATAGGCAGTAGGTTTAAAACAAACAACAGAAAGTATTCACACAATGCACAGTCAACCTGTGGAACTCTGCCAGAGGATGTTGTGAAGGCCAAAACTATAAACAGGATTAAAAAAAGAACTAGATAAATTCACGGAGGATAGGTCCATCTATGGCTATTAGCCAGGATGGACAGGGATGGTGTCTCTAGCCTCTATTTGCCAGAAGGTGGGAGTTGATGACAGAGGATGGATCACTTGATGATTACCTGTTCTGTTCATTCCCTTTGAAGCACCTGGCATTGGCCACTGTCGGAAGACAGGATATTGAGCTAGATGGACCTTTGGTCTGACCCAGTATGGCTGTTCTTATGTTCTAAATCGCCACTGAGTTAAATGGGATCTGGGCACCTAACTCTTTAGTCCTGGGTGAGATTTTCAAAAGCATTTATAAGATTTAGGCACACAAGTCCTGTAGGTTTTAAAAGGGACCTATACTTCTAAATCACACAGACACTTCTGAAAATCCCACCCATTAACCCTTCCACCAACCGATATCAAAGTGGTTTTTAAACATTAATAAGCCTCTCAACCCACCACATGGTATAGGTCAGTACTAGCGTCCCCATTTCATTGGTTGGGAACCTGAAGCACAGAGAGGTTATGACCTGCTAAAAATCAGGATTGAGACTCAGGAGACTCCCAGTCCTCTGCCCAAAGCACTAAAATCAGGGCTTCTCAAACTTGTCCATAGCGTGAGCCCCATTTTATAAAGTGATTGTCTTGTGGACACCTCCTTTCCTACTCACAACTGTATGACATCCCTTTGGCACCTATAGCAACTGCTTTCTGAGAAATGCAATACTGGGAAAGCATTTAATGTGTGCTTCATTGTCTTGTAGTGCAATCTGGTAGTTGGAAATAAGGAGGAGCTAACATTATGTGACCAGTCAGATTTCTGCAGGCCACCGTAGTTTAAGAATCCCTGCACCACATCACGCAGCCTCAACTGAAACATCAAAAAGTCACCTGCACGTTGGCGAAGTCCACTCGATTGAGGTCGCTGAGCATCTGGTTTATCTGGGAGGTGTTCTGGAGCACAGCGCGAGCTGCCTGAGCCAGATGGTTCAGGGAAGTGTATCTCCGTAATGTCTGTGCAAAGGCACTCACTACTCCAACCTGTAAAAGGTACACCGACCACAGGGCCATTACACACATACCTTTCAAAACACTTAGGAAACAAGCACTAAGCCACTCTTGGCTACTGCATAAAGGAACAACACTCTTCTATTGATGGTGCTACTAAAAAATCTTTGCTAGCACTCTTCACTGTAATAGCTCATTGCTACTTCATATCAACCTAATTTTCTTCTTTGGAAGGGTACTGGCCTAATGGATAGAGAAGTAGTAGACAAGGTATAGTCGATGCTGTGTCAACACAGAAGCTGGACTTTATGACATCTCATGGTCCCTTCCATCCCTACATTTCTGTGATCCTCCCAAGGCAATCCTGTCACTTCATTTGTCTAAATGAGTTGTCAGAATGGAACCCTTGACTCCATGTCAGCAGCAGGGGTGAGTTTTACAGAAACCTATGACTGGAAGGGAAAGTGAACAGCTTTGATCACGTTTATCAGCTTGGACAATTTAGTGCTTACGTAAATCAAAGGCTGGCAGAAGTGACAAGTAGAGGAGGCACTGTAACAAGGCCCAGCAGAGGCATGTCATTAAGGTGAGCCAGGAGTGCCAGTCACCAAAGCCTGAAATACCAGTGCCTTGGAACCACTGCACAAAACTGTAACAAAACACTTCCCCCTGTTTGTAACAAACTCCCGCTGTTTACCTTTGTCTGGACTATCTGTGGGGGGAAATCGCTCATTGCATTCATCAGCCATCCTTCCAAACTCTTTGCAAAATTGCGGATGGCTTGCGTCAAGGTGCCTGCAAGAGAGAAGTCAGGATAGTTAAAGAGGCTTTTCCAAATTGCTTTAATGAAACCGGTCAGCCTCGAACCACTCTGGGAGATATTAAATCGAGATAATAACTATTGGATCAGAAATTGTACCATGGGAGTCTAGTGCCGTTACAGATTAATCCAATGAATGCAGTCCCTTGGGGTCTTGCAAAATAACGGAGACTGAAATATATTCATCAGGCTGTGATTTTTATCCAACAAAATAATTAATTAATAGCTCCCTCTTATTATTTGAGGCACACGTGGAAACTTTTCTAAGACTACTGGCATCTATAATAATAACAATAATGTTCAAGTGCATGTGTGGGCCAGGGTATGAAAATCACAGATGACTAGAAGTTCACAGCACTGAAGCGATCAATTGCCTTTTAAAAACAAGATGGGATTTTTTTTTTTTTTTTTTAAAAGATATGCTCTAGTTCAAACAGGAATTATTTGGGTGAGTTCTGTGGCCTGTGTTCTACAGGAGGTCAGATTAGATGATCACAATGGTCCCTTCTGGCCTTGAAATCTATGAATTTCTTTTGTTTGATATGCACATGTATAGTAATAGAAATTAGCAATAAGGCCCAACATCAGAGTCCATTCTCTGTCCAGTATGGACCAGTAATGATAATTAAGCTTCTGTGCAAAAGGTACTTAGAGAGTCAGGCTTTTACTGAAGACCTTGGCTAACATTTTCAAAGCTGGGTGCCTGAAGGCAGGCTGTTAAATCCATATTTAGGCAACTAAACAAAAGTAGCCCAGTGTTCAGAGATGTGAAGTGAATGCAAGCTGCAGATTCTTGGCATCTCTGAAAACTAGGTCACTTATTTAGTTGCCTAAATATTGAGTTCAGAGCCCAACTCTGTGTACCCAGGTTTGCAAATGTTTTGCCTCGTGTCCATTGTAAAATTACATTGTTAAAGTGCCTTTTTGGTTGTTTTTGCATCAAAACCAATTTAACTTGTTCCTTTTTATTTACTAGGTCACAATAGCAAATAAACATGTTTTTTAATATATTTTTGCTGGGTTTGTGGTGAACAACAGAAATCACAGACAGGAAAGAGGCATTTAAAAAACAAGTTTTCACTTTCAGTAACTGTGATGTTGTGAAAGGGGCGGGCCTGGCAGTTCTAAAGAAGCAAACCTTGTTTATTCCCGGACAAGGCCAGGCAGTGACACCAAGAGTTTTCTCCACGCCGCCTCGCTAACAATCCTGCTTCCATCTTGACATATACAACCCGACCTATACCAGGGCCATTTATAGCCCACTCGGTCCTTGCCTCTTCCATTAAAACTGAACACTTAAAGTACTTACCTGGCCCCCATTATGGTTGTATTTGAGCATCTCACAATGATTTGTGTATTTATCCTCACTGCCCCCAGAGGTAGGGAAGTGCTATCATCCCCATTTTACAGAAGGGGGACTGAGGCAAAGAGAGACAAAAGACCCAGCTTTTTAAAGGTATTTAATTCACATTGATTTCAATGGGAGTTAGTTACCTAAATATAGTACCTTTAAAAAGGTGGCCTCAAGTGACTCTCCCAAGGTCACACAAGAAGTCTGTGGCAAAGCTAGGAGCTGAATTCATGTTTCCAGAGTCCCAGCTTAGCACACAAACCTCCAGACCATCCTTCCTCTCCTGCCAACAGAAGGGCACACGGTGGTGGTTTTCTGCCCCTACTGACTGCACTGATGCCATTAGCTAACCAAGGAGACACCAGCTGGCAGTACCTTTTGGTCACTATTGACATGGACAGAGTCTGAGCTAGTGAATGAGGGACTGATCCAGTAAAGTACATAAGCATGTGCTTCACTCTCATTGCTTTCAGTGACACTTCAGTCATTGCTGAATCAGGGGCTTGGGGGTAAAAGCCTTTGCATCCCATGCTAATCTCCCAAACCAGTATCAATATATACAGAGAGAGAGAAAATCCATAATGTGCAGTCTGGGACAGAATGATGTGACATAACAGAAAGACACACATCTCTAAGGAAGTATTCAACATGGATTAATTATGCTTAAATACATTCTATGCGTATTAAGCCTACATTTTCCAGTTTGGTTCCTGGCCAAAGCCTGAGGCTGTGATAATGTGATTAACTGAATTTTTAAAAGATGGAAAAATACATCTAGGTATCCAGGAGCCATGATATGGATGGAAATGATTCCATATAGAGGAGATGGCTGTTGCCATAACATACAAGCTCTAATACAAAACAAAACACTTCTGCACCAGCCTTTATAGCAAGTGGTAGCCAACCACAGTGACCCATCTATTTCTATTGCACAATATGGAGTGAAACAGTAAAAAAAAGTGAGGAAAGTTGGGCAAGATTCTGGGCTCCCCAGGCCATTCTGATCACTTCACAACATATTTACCAGGCACCGGCCTCAGCACGTCAGGGATGAGAATCTCCACCAGGGCCTGATACAAGATGTGATCACAACTTCTCATCCATTTCAGGATAGGATCGTATTTACACAGGGTGATGAGCTTGTCCTTTGGGATGATCCCTTCATGTTCTTCTTCACTGCATGGTAAGGAGTAATGTAGTGTTAATGGCATGTTTCACTTTATGCACGGACAGTTGTTCCCTAGTTCTCATTAGAATAACACAGCTTGGGTTTTTAGTGAAAGACTACCTCTGGAGTCTCTCTGAGGAAGTGGTGCTTGATCATTTCTAGAGACATAACCACGTCTGGGAGCTCTGCTCTCTGTCATGTCTCTGCCAGTTCTAGCCAGGATCTCACCTCCGATCCACACACCCCATTTGGCTCATCTGGAGTTCCCCTCATTCCTCCAGTCTTCTCTCGGAGGTTGGTCCTTCATTGCCACCAACCCAACCACCCTCAACAGTTCCCTGCCTCCTTCTGGCTCAGTGATTCCCCATTCCCCTCTTTCTAAAACAAATGCAGCTCATAACCCAATTTTTTTTCCCCACTCCTTTCAACAAGCAAGGGCTCATCCAGTTCCTCACAGTGCGGCTTGCCATTCCCAGACATCCACACCTCTCTTTTCTGCTGTCCAGCCGACTCCTTTTGACTATCACATTGCCGCTGAGCAGACTGCTGTGACATGTCTTGCCAAATTAAGTTGTATTGCCAGGTATTGTATACGACCAGTGCCAAATTTACCCGGAAAACAAATACTGAAAACATTTTCATGGAGGACAAGCCAGTCCCATGCTGTGACAAGGACACAGCATTGTCTTCAAGTGAATGAGGTCAATTTAACCTGCCTCAATATCCCTTTATACATGGGCAAAAGGATCTTTACTCTTCTTTTTAGTATTTTTAAGTAACTTTTTTTTTCCTGAGATGGCACCTGGAAACTGTACATTATCTTGCTCATAATTACAAGACCCTATCTTAGGAATAGAGTTAGAAAAATGACTTTCTGATGGGGAAGCAAAGGGAAGCTGCAAGAGTGGTCACATGCCCCTCCCCCGCAGTGCGGGCACATCATTTCAGGCACCTGGAGCAGCAGGTGGAGAGGAAATCACTGCGTGGGTGGGGAGGGGGAGCTGAGGATGCCCTGGCCGGTGGCCCCTACCCTGTGCTGGGCTTAGCTGCTAGCCCCAGCTGGGGCTGGGCTGGGGAGGACAGAACTTCCTCTTCCCCTGCAAGCCCCACCCTCCTGCATCTGGACCACCCTGCTGAGCCCCCCGAACCCAACCCCCACCCCACTAAGCCCCACTCCCCGAGCACCCAGACCCCCCTGCAAGAGTCACCCACATGGAGACCCCCGCACCGAACCCCATCCTCTCACGCTGAGACCCCTTCTGCTGAGCCCCAACCACCTTCACCTGGACCCCCCCATAGAGTCCCATTTCCCCTGCACCCAGAACCCCCCCAATGAGCCCCTGTGCATCCAGATTCCCCCCCCCCAGCTGTCCACACCCAGATTGCCCCACACAGAACCCTCTCACTCCACACCTGGATCCCCCCACACTAAGCCCTCCACACTTGGATCCTGCCAGGTTGAGCCTGCCTGTCCCACACCTGGATCGGGAGCCAGGGCTGAGCATGCGTTCAAGACTCTGTCTCACTCGCTTGCTAGTGGGAGAGGAGCTACGGTGAGTGCTGCATTATTTATTAAGCGGATGACACTAAGCTGGGGGGAGAGGTAGATATGCTGGAGAGTAGGGATAGAGTCCAGAATGACCTGGACAAATTGGAGGATTGGGCCAAAAGAAATCTGATGAGGTTCAACAAGGACAAGTGCAGAGTCCTGCACTTAGGATAGAAGAATCCCATGAACTGCTACAGGCTGGGGACCGACTGGCTAGGCAGCAGTTCTGCAGAAAAGGACCTGGGGATGACAGTGGACGAGAAACTGGATACGAGTCAGCAGTACCCTTGTTGTCAAGAAGGCCAATGGCATATTGGGCTGCATTAATAGGAGCATTGCCAGCAGATCGAGGGAAGTGATTATTCCCCTCTATTTGGAACTGGTGAGGCCACTGGGAAGTATTGCATCCAGTTTTCAGCCCCCACTACAGAAAGGATGTGGACAAATTGGAGAGACTCCAGTAGAGGGCAACAAAAATTATTAGGGGGCTGCAGCACATGACCTATGAGGAGAGGCTAAGGGAGCCTGCCCTGGCCCCGGAGCGCGCTGCTGCCACCCTGGAGCTGCTCCAAGTAATCTGCGCCAGGCCGGAGCCCACACCCCGAACCCTTCCTGCACCCCACACCTGAACTCCATGCCCTGAGCCCTCTGCCTGCACCCCAACCCCCTGCTGCACCTCGCACCCCTGCTGCACTCCAACACCCTGCCCTGAGCCCCCTCCCGCACTCCACACCCCTCCCTGCACCACTGCCCTGAGCCCTTTTCCACACTATGCACCCCCTCCTGCACCCCAATCCCCTTCCCTGAGCCCACTTGTACTCCCTGCACCTCTCCTCTGCCCCAACCCCTTGCCCTGAGCCCCTTCCTGAACACCGCACTCGCACCCCAACCCCATCCCAGCCTACATTCATGGTCCTGTATGCAATTTCCCCATCCAGATGTAGACCTCAGGCCAAAAAGTTTGCCCACCCCTGTGCTAGGCTGTTTTCAGTGGTTGCAAACGACAGAACAAGGGACAATAATCTCAAGTTGCAGTGGTGGAGGTCTAGATTCAATAGGAGGAAAAACTATTTCTCTAGGAGGGTGGTGAAGCACTGGAATGGGTTCCCTAGGTAGGTGGTGGAATCTCCATCCTTAGAAGTTTTTAGGGCCCGGCTTGACAAAGCGCTGTCTGGGATGATTTAGTTGGGGTTGGTCCTGCTTTGAGCAGGGAGTTGGACTAGATGACTTCCTGAGATCTCTTTCAACCCTAATCTTTTATGATTCTATGTTCTAGGTGTGCCTGGTGTGGAGGGGCAGGATCGCAGAGGGTTTCTGGGACAGACTCAGCCCCTGCACTGCGTTAGGGTCAGATACAGCCTCACTGCTGAGTCCGTGTCCCGGGGGGGATGCAGGATGATCTCTCACCCCTACAGCCAGTGGCCTGCGCTCCCCACTGCCATGCTGGAGCCTCCACATTTATTTATTGGCAAATAAAATACACAGAATTTTAAAATATCGTGTGCAGAATTTTAAATTTTTTGGCACAGAATTTCCTGAGGAGTAAAATCTTGCGAGACTGCAGCCACAAAGCATGAAACTGATGTTTGTGTCTTCCCTGATTGTGCAGCTTGCCTGTAATAATTTTCTCAGTGTTGCAAGATTTTTAACACCACCTCTATGTTCCATGACTGGATCCCAATTACTATGCACTCCTATTTTTGTTTCCTATCTGTGACTCTCCAAACTAAACATCTGAAAAGAAACCTGCAGTTACAGTGTTTCTTTGCAGCGATCAACCCGTTGGGCACTATCTGAGGAGGATAATCAGGTTAGAATTTTAAGATTATTAGGAGAATGAGGGGACTTTCTCCCCATTTCCCAAATGTTTACAGTCCTTGCTCTGAGTATAAAACATTAGGACCTGAAATCCTTATATACAGTCAGTGAAAGTGGATACTATTTAGACTTTCATTACCATTCAAACTATTTCAAATTTCCTCTGTTTTCACTCACTGTCCATTTCCCTGTCCCTTGACGGCAGGTTTCTAACGCATAAACTGGGAAGAATAGGGAATGACAGAGAACCAGGCAAGAATGCATTTAAAAGATCAAAGCAGCACGTTTTGTCATTATCTGCCCCAGAACACATGGCTTTTTTTTTTTTAAATTTTCATGGCAACCTGATTAAGAACGAGTCCCAGTTTATCCGAATGTCATTACGTTCTTATTGGCTTCCTCTGATGTCATTCTGTAACAACATTCAATGGCATGCAGTTCTAAATGTCTGCTTAAACGGGGCTTCTACAAAAGCAGTGACCCATTCCTGTTAGTCAAAATAACACATGTTTTAGATTAGTGTCTGTAATCAAAGGTAACAGCACATCAAATAAACAGATAGTAAAATCCTTTGCATCTGGTATATAATTACAATAGTATACTTCTAACTCTAGTCCTAAAATAGGGTCCTCTCCTGGTAGGTAGTTAACATTCTTAACTCTTACAGATCAATACAATCATGAAGTTGAAAACTGTACCACTCATGATCTCTAAGGTAAAACACTAGTAAAACTTAGGTCATCCAAAATTTAGCAAGGGTAAGTGTGTAACCATTTACCTGGAAGGCATGGTGGTGGAGCCATCACTGGATGATGTTTTAGAACTCCAGAAGGACTGCCATAGCTTCTCAATGTAATGAAACTGAAGATTCATTACAACATCCAAAGTTGCCTAAGAATAAAAAATGACAGCACATAAGATGCTCTGATAACATTCAGTCACAGTTTCTTCATAAGTGGAATATCCTGCCATATGGATTAGATCAGATACAAAGTAGAACAATCTGCAATGTGTTGTTTTAACACAGACAATATAAGCAGATCACACAAGGAGGAAATAACTTGAACTATGCTATCAAGCCAATCAGAAATATTCCTGTTCAGAACCCACTCCTCAAGAGAGCAGGACTGGAGTGGAAGGAGCACACTATGGAATCAGATCCTAGATCAAGCAAACAGAGCCTATATCGGGGGTAGGCAAACTTTTTGGCCTGAGGGCCACATTGGGTTCCCAAACTTTATGGAGCGCCGGGTAGGGAAGGCTGTGCCTCCCCAAACAGCCTGGCCCCCGCCCCCATCCGTGCCCTCCCACTTCCCGCCCCCTGACTGCCCCCCTCAGAATTCCCAACCCATCAAATCCGCCCTGCTCCTTGTCCCCTGACCGACCCCTCCTGGGAACCCCTGGCCCTAACCACTCCCCTCCCCCAAGATTCCCCCCAGCTCCCTGTCCACACCCCACCCCCTGACAGACTGCCCCGGGACTCTCACGCCTATCCAACTGCCCCCAGCGGGACCCCACCCCCCATCCAGCCCCCCCTGCTCCCTGTCCCCTGACTGCCCCCTGGGATCCTCTGTCCCTTATCCAACCCCCCTGCTCCCCACCCCCTTACCATGCCACTCAGAGTCCAGCGGGAGCCACCCACGCCGCCCCGCTGCCCGGAAGGAGCTCGCGGTCCCGCCGCCCAGAGCGCTGGTGGCGTGGCAAGCTGAGGCTACAGGGGAGAGGGGACAGCAGTGGAGAGGCCGGGATCTAGCCTCCCCAGACAGCAGCTCAGGGGCCGGGCAGGAGGGTCCCATGGGCCGGATGTAGCCCACGGGCCGTAGTTTGCCCACCTCTGGCCTATATAGTTACCTCACAGTGTCGTCTGTAAAGAAGCTGTAGAGTCTTGACATCATTCATGGTGATCCCCTCTTGTAAGAGGACATTTCCTAGATCAGGTGCCGGGAAATCAGGAAAGACATGGGTTACATCTAGGAGAAAAGTTGGGAAAGATGGCAAACTTTAACAGGCATTCATAGTTTTATAAGTCTAGGAATTAGGATGCAATTTTGCAGCAACCGGTTGCTACATTTCATATTTCAGATAACTAACAATGAAATTAGTGAATTGAGACCGATTGTCCAATACTTCAACATGTCACTTCCAAAAAAGAACACCACTATCCAATTATTCATTGTAGAAAAGAAAATGTTTTTATTGCAACTAGGAAGAAAGAAACAGAAATGCTTTGTACCACTATAATCTGCGTTCCCATTAGATTTTCTCTGAAGTCTGAATTACATCCTTTCGGTATTTTGAGAGTACAATGGAAAATTTAATTGGATGGCAGACATAACAGGTACAACTGCATTTTAGAGACTGCTCAGAGATGGCCATGTTCTTGTGTGTCATTACTCAGAAACACGGGGAAAAAACCTCAACCCCCACACCTATAGTTTGGACTGGGAAGTAATTGGGTAAACTGTTGGTCTCACTTTTTTGTACCCACTTTCATTCCTCTTAGGTTCCTTTGAAGGAGGAGCTGGTATCCAGCAAGTTCTTAACACAGTCTTCCTTAAATAGAAAAAATGCGGTCAACTGTGGGAACTATTAGGCAGTGTATCTTGCATCCAGTTCTCCTCCCACACATGTGGAAATCTATATAGGAGGCCAGACTTATTAGGCAATCTCCCCTCTTAAAAGATTGCCCAAAGTATATAGAATACAGTTCGGATTCATTATTAGAAGGCCACCCCCATTAAGCAGTAAATATTTGTTGATCTCTTGAATGCTTACTTAAGATTTCAATGTAATAGATGCATGCACTGCTGGACATGAACCTCACTCAGAGTAGTTGGACTTGAATGATATGTCTTTGTCGTAGGAAAGATTAGCTTCCCCAAGACTTGAATGCAAACCTTGGAAGGGACAGTGCAAGGTGCATGCTTCTATCATGTGTGTATGCATTGCAATCACAACAAATCTACCATCTTGGAGGCTCTCTCATTTGAGTCATCCCCACAGAAAGAGCTAGGATTAAGACTTTTGTTACCCTTGTTCTGCAGGGCTGCTAGTTTTTCCATTATCAAGAGGAATGGAAGCAGATCCAAAAGAGAACGTGGACCTTATTGATTTGAATGCCATAACACCAACATAAGGAGAGGAGAATAATTTTCCTTTTATTGGAAGTTTATCTTAACCTTTACCCCCAACTCAGCTTAAACTGGAGCCTTTTTGAGGCTCAGGAAAGTTCAATGAATGTGAAACCTAGATGCAAGCAAATATAATTTAAAAAATTACTAGGTAAGGGCTCCTTTCTTCTGGTTGTAGTGCGTCCCACCCTGGGAAGCCCCACAGAAGTCAGTAGAGGTAGAATCTTAAGATTGCAGGGAAAATTTTAAAGAAAAGATGACTATTTCTAAGTAATGTATATAATTAAATGCTATTTTTAAGAACCGAAGCATGCGACACATGACATCTTTGCAGCGTGACTGAGGAAAGCTGTGCAGATTGTGGGTGTAATAGGGTGAGTGAGGGAAGTTGCAAAAGTAAAAATAAAAGATATGGTATAATAAGCATTTATTAGGATATCTTTGGCAAATGTTGAAAATAAACAGACACCTAGAATGGCAATAGATTGAGCCTGCTAAGCAAGGTTGCAAAGCCTTTTCAAGTTAGAAATCAGCAGCATTTCCTAGAAATGAGAAAACTGAAAGGAAGCATGGAATTTGAGTTGAATTTCCTCACCTATAAACTGCTGATGGTGTTGACTTTGAGCTGCAACAGACTGTTCTGGAGTAGTGTGCAGGCTACTGCTGGATCCACTCTCCCTTATGCCTTCCATCTTCTGTGCAGGTCTATACCTAGGGATATAAAAAACCCTCAAAGTACAGCTTGGTAGTATGCACATTTAAAATGTGCAAACACACACAGAGTGAAAGAGGTCTCTGGCAAAGTCGTATACCAGTGTAACACTTCTGCATTAAGCAAACAAACAAGTTGCTTAATAGGTCAGCGTACATTTATAAATAGCTTATAAAGGGTTAATAAATTATAAATAATTGTTTTAATAAATGGTTAATCGATTGTTAGATCAACAGATGGTTTATAACCATGGGGTTTGCAAACCTTCTGCTGATATGCTTATAACTATAACTCATAGTATTCATATCTGTGATATGCTTATAACATCGATTCATCATTTATTAAGCCTTTATAAAGGTATTCTTAATATAAAATGTGGCCAAATTATCCATCTCAAACAATCCCAAAGAGGTAAATATATTGTGTAAGTAGCATCAAATGCAGTTTGTTTCTACACAGAGTTAATAACAGGAAGGCAGCAGTGTCATTTATATTGCTCTGAATTTAAAATAAAATGACACACACTTGAACGGCACCTAGCACAGTGGGTCCCTGGCCCATAACTAGGGTGCCTAATTGCTACTCCAACACAAATAATAACTAATAGTCGTGGACATTTCCTGACTAACCTCAGAAAAGCATTGTATCTGCTTTTTTTAATTGCTAGATGTTGAAGACAATTTAGAGCAGGTGGATGGCTCTAGTTTGACTGCCCTGGGACCTGAAGTCTTCTTATCCATGGAGTACAAGCAGAAGAGTAGATGCTCCCCCCTCAGCCTTGACCCAGAGAGAAAGCCACTAGGGCTCTGTGGGTAATTCAGTTCCTATGCTCTAGTTGGTTCTTGGCTTGTCTGCCGATACTGCTAGTGAGGGAGCGGAGCAATCAAAGCAAGTTGTGGTTGGGGGTTTTGTGACGATGACAGCGCCCACTGGGAATGGCCTACGACCAATCAATTTCACATCGGGGTGGGGAAGCCAATCTGGTTTGGTGGCCTAACATTTTACTGCTAAACTTTGTTGTCGCGAAACGGATGTCCCAGTTTGCGTCATGGGCATTCATGGTTTGCCTACACTTACTGCGGGAGGGAAATGCTAAAATGAATAAAACCATTTGGCTCCAGTGAAGGGACTGAGGCTCTGATATGTATATTGTTAATTGTACTAGTTGCTTTTACTGCACCCCTCAGGGTAAACAATCAGGAATGTGTCTTAAGTGCCTGGGATGCCATTTACAAGACAGAATATGAAGCACATTAACTTCTCCTTCATATTACAAATGGGCTGTGTAAACTGATAGGAGCAGCAGGGCGAGGGCCAGCTAACACATCAGACATGCAATAAATGTTAGGATGATCCATTAAAGTGAGGCAGTACCAGTAAAAGTCTAATGTCTGCCTGCATTAGAGTTTTACCACTTATTTATAATTGTGTTTTAAACAGTGTTTAAGCATGGTTTCACAAGTCTGTTTCTAACAGAGAGCCAAACACTGGTAGATTAATGTTTTTAAAAAAAGTGTTCTAGATAAATAATACTGTTTTACACACAGGTTTTTTTTTTTTTAAAGCAAGTAAAAACATTGTTCTCTAATAGCAGCAAGATTTCACTGCAGATGAGGCCTGATACCAAGCAATCTCAAAAATACTATGGAAGCTTCAGGCAAAAATAGGATGGAAAGAACAATAAATATTTCATGTCTCTGTACCACCTTCTCCAAATGCTTTATATACATATATTTATGAAACCTCACATCATCCATGTGAGATAAGCATTAGCCTTCCCATTTTATAGACAGGGAAACTGGGGCTGAGAGAAAGGTTACGTGATTTGCTCAAGGTCAGACAGCGAATATGCTTTTTTTTTGCTGTTTGGGAACTAAAAAAGTTGAGATTTTTCCATGCCTCCACTCCAAGCAGCAGCAAGAGTGCTGAAGCTCCCAAGAGGCAATTCAAAAGTTGCTTTGCATCGTAACCTTCATTTAATTTTACCCAAAATTACCAGATGAGAGTCTGATTGGGCTCCATCTGAAGCTCTTCCACTAGCTGGTCTATGAAAAGGAAAATAAGACCTCTTCCACTGGTTAAACACAAATAACTGTACAGCGGAGGTCAGAAAAAAGTTGCGACACTGGGATGCAGTGAAAAGGATATTCTGTAGTGTTCACCATAGCAACAGGCAGCCCAAGTCCAAGCCTTTGCTGCACAAAAAAGGCAAAGAGGAATAGTTTGTGGAATCAGAATTTTACCTCGACCCTTCTTTATCCTTGTTCAGTATCAGCAACTTCAAGCTCTGTTAAGTGCTTTGTCCTATAGCCCGTACTTTACCTCATCACTAAGTTGCACAAGGTTTTTAATGTATACCATGCACTATCCTGCAGCGTATGGTCCCTTTGCAAATAATCAACGCTAAATGTCTCAAGCTCCTGCTGCTGCTGTTTGAGGTGGGGCCCAGTATTTTCCTCTTTTGGGGAAACCATTCCTCGCAGCTTCCATTGCCACAGCTAGCAGGTCTGAGAAGCTGGGGGCACATACCTTTGTTTCTGGTGTATGGGCTGTTGCCTCATCGCCATATACTGGGTGTCTTCCTGTAAGTGATTCAGTGGAGATTCTGGCTTTAGACGGATCCCATAATAATGATACTTGGAGTTTCCCCTGCAAGCATAACATTAAAATCTATAGATATCAGATATTACATGGAGATGACACACGAGCATTGCAATTTACTTTTAGGCTTCAGTAAAACATTTGACAGTGCTAATGTTTGTGGATCATAAATGTGCGATATAACTTCTGTCTAATCCCAGATGCCAATTTAGCATGGATTTACTTTGCTGAATAAGCATATTAAGAACCTAATTTCGCATTCAGAAGTTTGTGTGTTATTTTCAAATCTTGCAGTAACTAAGATCCTGGAGTTGAGGGTTTATACCCCAAACTTTGAAAGCAATCAAAGTCCAGGATTCCTTTTACAAGATTTGTTTGAACATGGCACTTATCTCTGGGAAAATATGGTACCATGCGTCTCAAAACACAGTTCAGTGACATCTACATTTAAAAACTTGCAGCCTAGACCCAATTCAGCCTTACTTTCAATCTAGCCATAAAACCTTCTTCATAGGCAGATAACGGATTATCCAAGTCAAAATACTTTGAGCCAAATCTACATTTAATAATGGAAACATTACCATTGACTTCAGTGGTAGCCAGACATGACCCTTTGTTGTGATGGAGTTCTTATGTCTAAGAATTTATAAGAGGCTCATCACTGTGGTATCCAGAAATATACTGTGCTTTAAAATACCAAGGAGGGAAATCCCAGCCCCACTGAAGTCAACGGCAAAACTCCAGTTAGCTTCAATGGGGCCAGGATATCACTCCAGGAGTTGAATGTTGTAGTGAGAAATGCTCTTGGCTAGTGGTCCTCTATGGCTTTCAGCCTGCACTCTGGAGCCACAGAATTGCTGAAATGTACCTCTTCACTCAAAAGGGAGCTGTTCTGATCTTCTCAGCTCCTGTCTCAACCAGGAACTGAAAGTGTCATATTTGATATCAATGTAACTACTTTTTTAAAATTGCAATTGATGTTTCAGGTCACAGACTCTTTAATTTTAATTACAGGGTTGTTTCCGGTGCAACCTGTCCTTTAAATGATCAATGGCAACTGGAGAATAAGAGGTAAGTGTCAGAATGCAAACTATTATTTATATAGTATGCCACAGAGACCTTGGAGTCATTCTACCCTTCAATCTGAATTGGCTTTATACAGCAACAGAACATCACTGTAGGGCAGGGATCGGCAACCTATGACATGCGTGCCAAAGACGGCACGCGTGCTGATTTTTAATGGCAGGCTGCTGCCTGCCAGGTCCCAGCCGCCGGCCCCACTCAGCGCCCACTGCCGAACCCAGGCCGGGACCCCAGCAGGCAGCAGTGAGCCATTAAAAATCCTGCCTGCCCCAGCCCGCTATTCTCCACCCCCGCCCCCCTGCAGGGGCAGGGTGAAGAGGCTTGGTCCGCGGCTGCTGCTGCAGGGCAGGCAAGCTCCCCACTCCCCCGCCTCTTCCCCCAGTGTGCTGGGGTCCTGCCCCTCCTCCCCTCCCTGCCGCTGATCAGCTGATGGCCCTTGCGAGGGAGGGAGAGAAGTTGAGCCGCAGTGCTCTCACTGCCCCGGGGAGGAGATGGAGAAGAGGTGGGGACAGGGTCTTGGAGAAGAGGAGTGGAATCAGGGCATATCCCCTCCAGCCCCCTGCCATGAGCCACTCTGGACAGGGGGCTGGGAGCACCCCCATGACCCCAGCCCACACCCCCAGCCCTCTGCCCTGACCCCTGCACCTCCTCACACACACCCCAGCCCTCTGCCCTGACCCCTGCACCGCCACACACCCCAGCCTCCTGCACTGACCCCTGCATCCCCCCACGACCACAGCCTTGACTCCAGTACCCCCCACATACCCAGCCCCCCACACCCCATGCCCTGACTCCTGCACCCCCTCACACGCCCTCTGCCCTGACCCCTGCATCCCCCCACGACCCCAGCCTTGACTCCAGCACCCCCCACATACCCAGCCCCCCATACCCCATGCCCTGACTCCTGCACCCTCCTCACACACCCCCAGCCCCTTGCCCTGACTCCTGCACCCCCACACTTACCTATCCCCCCATGCCCCGATTCTTGCACCCCCACATTCTCACCCCCACCGTGAGAACCAAAGGGGAGCTCCTGCAGCCCCCACAATTCCTACCTGCACCCCTCACACCAAATGGGAGCTGCCCAGGTAAGCTCTCCACACGCAAACCTCCTGCCCCAACCCTGAGCCCACTCCCTCATTCTAGCTCCTGGCCAGACCCTACACCCCAACCCCCAGCCTGCTCCTTCACCCCTAGCCCTGTGCTCTGTGCACTCCCACCCTCAACTCAGTGCAGAGAGAGAGGAAGAGAATGGGCTAGAATCAGGGAGAAGGTAGGTACCCACTCTATGTGGGCAGGGCCGGGATCCCAGACTGCCAGTCTGGGGTCCCGGCTGTTGGCCCCACTCAGCCCGCTGCCAATCTGGGGTTCTGGCTGCCGGCCCCTTGCCAGCCGGGGTCCCGGCCGCAGGCCCCGCTCAGCCCACTGTTGGCCTAGGTGAACGGAACCCCAGTCTGGCAGTGGGCTGGGCAGGCCGGCAGCGAAAGATCAGTATTTTAATTTAATTTTAAATGAAGCTTCTTAAACATTTTGAAAACCTTGATTACTTTACTTATGACAATAGTTTAGTTATATAATATATAGACTTATAGAGAGAGACCTTCTAAAAAACGTTAAAATGTATTACTGGCACGTGAAACCTTAAATTAAAGTGAATAAATGAAGACTCGGCATACCACTTCTGAAAGGTTGCCGACCCCTGCTGTAGGGGTTAGATTTCTGCACATAAAACCATCCTAATTGATCCCTCACCAGGGGGTGAGAAAAATCTGGTTCCCCCAACTCTTACCCCATGACCCCAAATTATCTTCAGTCACCATTGCAGAAGGTGGATTTTATACCTGAGCTAGTTCATTTTCATGGTAGTTTTGCAAGGCTGAATTAAGCCTACACAAGATTTCGAAACAGCAGGAATGGCTGGGAGTTCCTCTCTTGATCAGCACAGCTCTGTAGGGTCTCCTAAGCTGTCAGCATTCCACATGGATGACTCAATTAAAGTATCCTCACTAAGCTAGGCGTTCTTTTTTAGATCTACCCAGTGCTTGGCTATAGGAATGAGGATGGTAATTACACAGCCTGGATGTCTGAAGATACTAGTTCTGCTCAATCAGACTGCAGCAAGAGTTGTCAATTTGTAACGAATGATGGCCAAGCAGGTCCTCACTGGGATAGGATAAACGGCTGGGAAAGCACTCGTTACAGCCTCAGAGACACCCGTGTTGGTGCTCTTTAGAATGGTTACGATTTTCATGGTATTGAGGAGTCTGAACACACCTTGAATTTAATGATGCTTTCACAACCCAACCACAGACAGAGAATTTAGAGAAGGGAATTACTGTCTGACAACTGTTTTTCTACATGGAACTCCTCTCCTTCTTGGGGTAGGAATTAGTCTCTTCACATTTATAAAGGGAATGCTTAGCCCTGTCTGTTGCTGAAATGAAGGATTTTGCAAGCTTTGTGTTATCTGCTTAGCTATTGTAATATATTTTACATAGCTATTGTCTTAACCCATTTAAAAGGGATTTCAGTGGATCTAAACTTGTGACTCGAAGTTAAATAACTACTACGTTTATTTAGTAAGAGTTTGGTATTTCTGCATTTGTTTGGCTGCACTCTTCAGAATCCACACATCTTTCATTTCAAATGTTTTTATTAAGGGCCAAGTTTTCCAAGGCCTCAAAACCCACAATCAGGGCCAAATTTCAGAACAGCTCAGCTCTTATTTAGGCACCTATGGAAGGGCCCGATTTTCACAACAACTCAGCATCTAGCATGCACCCAATGTGCTGAGCTCTCATCAAAATCCGGCTCCTTCTTTCATCTCCCATTTAGGCACCAAACTCTTTAAAGTCTGGCTCACATTGTGGGCGCTGAGCATTTTTAGAAAGCATAGCCCCACGAGCACAAATTCTTTTCAGGTAGGGCTGCTTGAAGTTTTTCCAACTGAACATATTTCCCTCAGAAAATGCTGTTTCAACTAAATGGAAACATTTTGCAGGAAAGCCTTGTTTCACAGAAATTTGACAGTACCTTCCTTGACTGTCAAATTTTTATAAAAATATTTGTCACCCCAATATTTATACCTTTATACGCACATATGTGCGCAAACACACACTTTGACCATTCATTACCTTATCAAAAAATGTCAATGTATTTTACTTTCTCTTATAAAGCAATATACTCCTTCAAAAATATATGTGCAGCAGCATGTTTGGGGTTTTAACCATCTTCCAAACACAAATATTCAAGTTAACCTATTCTGTTTTAGTTAGGGTCTTCCCACTTTTTAAGAACACTCTGCTCATGGGACTCAGCCCAGCACCCTGGAAGTTTTATAGGTAAGAAGCCTACTTCTGCATTAGAAAACTCTGAAAAGCATGTCTGTATCTAAAGGGTTGGGGTCAGATTCTAATCTCAGTTACACTGGAGTAAAAACCTGGAGTAACCGCTACTGAAGTCAACAGAATTCTTTTGGTGTAATCTTTCGGTGAGATTAGAATCTAACTGTTTAATTGCAATATGATTCTCTAAGTCTCCAGCTCCTGGTAGCAATCTTGATGAAAAGGGACCTCATTTGTAACACTGATTGGGATGAGTGGAACAGAGTGTGAGATTGGAAACCAGTTTCCCCATCTGCTGTAATATTGAACCATAATGCCAAAGTTGAACTTCACTGTTTAGCTTTTAAAACAATGGGGTTTATTATTGTTAAGCCAAAATTCAAAACAGAATAAAGACTGCTTAAGAAACTGGCTTGCAACCTCTGTTCGCCCCCCACATGGTCAGGCATCCCAAATGAGATCTCTTCAGCCAAATGGCTGCCTCTCCACGCTGGAGCCGATTCAGGAACACCACTGTAATTAAACGTTGTCCTCAAATACATGACACAGCTGATTCCTGCAGAGAGAGGACTCTTACCTTATGACCTGTTAAGATTACGTATATTACGTATAACAATTTTCCATTTGAGATATTGTTTGGTGGTTACTATATAGACCTAGGAATAAACGGCTGTTCCAGGTGAATAATGTTGGGTGGGTCTGCAGCACCAGGGACAGAAGGGGAGGAGCATTTTGAGCATTATAGATTGCGGTAGAACAGGGCAGTAGTTCTCCCTCCTGCAAAATATAAAGTCAAGAGCCACTGTTCTTAAGGACAATCTGCAACTACTGAAAACAGTTACTACTACAACCTGAGGCTCTCAGAGGCTTTAACTTCAGTTAAGCCTCAAACACTCCTCTGAAGGAAGTATTAAACCAATTTTACAGATGGATAAAATGATATATAGGCAGGTGAAGGAGCTTACTTAAATCCCCAATAGCAAGTCTATGGCAGAGTTGGGAATTATCCATGACTCTGAATATTAAGATCACTAAACAACAAAGCCGCTCAAGTAATCCACACCACATTATTAAAATGGTGATAAAATAAAAAAGATGGCAAGTCGTTGCCCACTCATCCATTACTCATTGCAACATCATTGAATGCAGTGAGTGTCCGGTGCAATGGTATTAGCATTTAAATTAATGAAGTGGCATTTGAGCTCATTGGACTTTCCGTGACCTTACAGAAACAGTGGTAAAGTGAAACAGGTAGGGGCCAAAGGAAGGTGGGAACGTGCTTCTGCTACCACTGAGCCCTAATCTCAAACCCCTTTATACCAACCTTGTTCCCAAGCGCCGAGTTTTCAGCCCCATGAACACAGAACGAATCAGTTTTCCAAAGGAAGCAGCATTCACCGGATCCAGTTTGTGCTCTTGGCAGTGCCGCAAGTAATGGTTATACAACGAGCTCCTGGGAAGACTCACACCTTCAGCAGTCTCATAGTTGTCCAACAGCCACTGGAGCTTTATGTACAAAAATGTAACTTTTTAAAAGCCCACACATGTGAAAGATGTTTAAAATGGCCTTCTTAAAAAGATGACAACATTTAAAAGGGAGGAGAACCTTCTTGATGTGATTAGAGTTCAAGAGGACTTAAGTGGTTAGTAGTTAGTACATAACTGCAGATAACTCTTGTGTGTTTCAATCTGATATTTATGTCCTCCATGATGTAGGAACAGTGTGAAATCAAAAAAGGCTGTCACATACAGCACCCAAGTATACATTGCCACTTATGCTGGTGTCTTCCCTTCACTCAATTCCATGATTTGTATTCCCCTTGCATTCATGTACAGCCAACCAATAAATAAAATAAAATAAAATAAAGTCTCATGAGCTCACTGTTAAGAAGAACAAAGGCTACGATACCTGATGCTATTTACTAGGAAAGAAAGTTCTCCAAGGAATCTGAATACATTGCTTCTCTGTTTATTAGCAGTTTCCAATTGCTAGTGTAGCACGCAAGGCTTGTTTGAATTAATGTGTCTTAATTTCAAGCTTAAAATGTTTACAACTGTCCCCTTAACAACAAAATTAAATGGCTGCCAAATCTACCTTAAAATCTGACAAGTTACCAGCTATTTTTCAAAATGTAATGTCTGAACTTTACTTCTCTTGACATTTATCTTGATCAGAGTTTGCAATTAGATATAAATTATTTATGTTCAGCCAGTTTGAAAGGGTAGGTCAGTCACACAACTGCAGTTCATGAATTAGAATGTAAAGCCTCTAACTGGCTAAATGCCAGATTCAGAAAAATAAAGACTACAATTTTAAAGCAAGTATTGACTAATAAAATAAAAAAAAAGCAAAAGAAAAGCTAGATGTACAACCAGGAGTAAATATTGATAAGATACTTCCTTTAATAAAAATTAGGAGAATCCTGATGATATGTTGGGCCAACGTTTTCAAAACTAGGGCCTGATTCTGATCTCCCTTTGTACTGGTGTAAATCAGGAGTAATTCAATTGAAGCAGATGGAGTTAAACTGATGTAAAGCTAACAGGAGAGCAGAATCAAGTGTTGTGTGCCAAAATCATATCTGCAAAATATGACCCTGATATAACAAAACATTCAAGTATGTGCTTAACCTTAAGCAGATGCTTTGTCCCTGAAGTCAATGGTATTAAAGCTCATGCCAAGTGCTTTGTACACTTGTGCATGCAGGTCTCTGTTCAGCAAACACACACCTGCTCACACACAAAAAGGCCTGTATCTTCCTGACAGCAGGTTTATAGCAGCAAATCTCTAGCAGCCTAATTCACTACTTGATACTCAAGTTTTACAGCATTAACTCCATTGAAATCAGAACTCAAGTGTGCAGTGGTGAATCAGGCCCATTTATTTCAACGGAGGTATTTTCAATATATGCTTCTGTCAGAGTAGAATCAGAACTGAAGTATGCACCATACTCCTTTTATGCACAAAATAAACTAATTACATCTATGCACGTATTTTGTAGTTGCAAGTTGAGTACCTAAAATTTGAATCTTCAGCTTATTATGAGCTACTGCATACAAGATAGATTTAAAAGCTACATTTTAGGTTTTATTTCCTTATATTAACAGGAAACCTTAGGGCCTGACCCAAATGCCATTGAAATTCAGCAAACTGTTTCCATTAATTTCAATGAGCTTTGGATACCAGGACCAGAAGAGACTACTTGGGTCATTTGCTCTGAACCCTGTATTTTGGAGGGCTGCTTGGAGCATCATTCCCATTAACATCTTATCTGCTCTTTTATACAAATCTCACAGATAAAGAATTTTCAAAATCTAAACCTTTAGTCTCAAGCTCTGTTTTAAAAAGGTATTGAGAGTATGGTGACCCACATCACTTCATACCCTTATTTGCAGAGGGAGTCATATCTCCATGGATCCCTGAAACAAGAATGGCACATTAAATTCTTACAATGAGTCATGCTGTAGCCATTAAGTTACTGATTAAGCTAGCTATAACATGAGATGAACCCAAGCACTCCTAGCACGCAGATAAGTAGTGCTGTTTTAAAGGAGTCTGTATCCATGTTCATTTTAGCCCATCCCATGTATTTAGAAGATTAATTGGCCATAAATTAACCTTTTCTTTCATTGGTTCCATTTGTCCTGTGGACCCAACTAGGTGCTGATCCATCACAACTAGGTTTGACCTTCTAAACATATTCCAGTTCCAAGGAACTCACTCAAGAAGTTAGTTGCTAATAACGTCTAAGGACTTGCCTCGGGAAGCAGATGTTCTGAAGATTTTTGTGCATTTCTCTTTTTTAGCTGCTTGAAAGTCCTAGCATTAATTTCATGTGTCAGAAGTAACCAAAAATAAGGGGCATCAACCTGCAATTACACCACTGTTTGCTGAGACCTCGTCTCAAGGACTTGATCTCCTGACTTTTTTGTCACAGAAGTGAAGATTCGTTCTTCTTTAGCTCACTGCATTCGTCTTAGTCTGTCCATGGAGAATTATTCCCTGAAGTAATTTTACTAGTGCTTTATCCAGTTTAATTTTAAAAGGAATTTGGGGTAAAATGCTGGCCCCATTGAAATCAATGGCAACATTTCAGTTTCTACCATTTCCCAAAGGAGATTAGTTTCACGGCCAGGAAACATTTTCTGATATTCACTGCATATTTTCCATTGCTCAGCTTTATCCAATCATTAGTTATACTCGGTAATAGAACCCTACGCAATTCCTCTCCTTAAAGATTTCAGCAGGAGATTTTCAAATATGGTTGGCTGACACTAAGCAAGCAAATCCATATTTGGGTGCCTAAAGAAATGGCCTTGTTTTCAGAGATGCAGAGAATTAACAGCCCCTGTTGACATCCCTGAAAGTTGTGGGTGTTCAGAACCTGTAGCTGCTCAGAACCTCTGCAAATCAGACCACTTGATGCCTAAATATGGATTTAGGTGCTTAACTTCAGACACACACACTTGAATATTGTAGCCTCATTAAGTCTCTTCCCAGCATCTGAAAATTCATATAACCGACATCCACAGAGCCTTCCCTCTGACCTAATTGTTTTATGCTACGCATGTGATTAGTGCTGTCTCAGCAATAGTTATAGCTTATATAGTTATATGAAACATCATTTCATAAATAATTTCATGTGTCACTGCAGCTATAACTTTAGCCTCAGTTTCTAACTTTCTGATTATAGAATCATAGAATATAAGGGTTAGAAGGGACCTCAGGAGGTCATCTAGTCCAACCCCCTGCTCAAAGCAGGACCAATCCCCAACTAAATCATCCCAGCCAGGGCTTTGTCAAGCCTGACCTTAAAAACTTCTAAGGAAGGAGATTCCACCACCTCCCTAGGTAACGCATTCCACTGTTTCACCACCCTCCTAGTGAAAAAGTTTTTCCTAATATCCAACCTAAACCTCCCACACTGCAACTTGAGACCACTACTCCTTGTTTTGTCATCTGCTACCACTGAGAACAGTCTAGATCCATCCTCTTTGGAACTCCCTTTCAGGTAGTTGAAAGCAACTATCAAATCCCCCCTCATTCTTCTCTTCCGCAGACTAAACAATCCCAGTTCCCTCAGCCTCTCTTCATAAGTCATGTGTTCCAGTCCCCTAATCATTTTTGTTGCCCTCCGCTGGACGTTTTCCAATTTTTCCACATCCTTCTTGTAGTGTGGGACCCAAAATTGGACACAGTACTCCAGATGAGGCCTCACCAATGTCGAATAGAGGGGACCGATCATGTCCCTTGATCTACTGGCAATGCCCCTACTTATACATCTCAAAATGCCATTGGCCTTCTTGGCAACAAGGGCACACTGTTGACTTATATCCAGCTTCTCATCCACTGTAACCCCTAGGTCCTTTTCTGCATAACTGCTGCCTAGCCATTCGGTCCCTAGTCTGTAGCGGTGCATGGAATTCTTCTGTCCTAAGTGCAGGACTCTGCATTTGTCCTTGTTGAATCTCATCAGATTTCTTTTGGCCCAGTCCTCTAATTTGTCTAGTACCCTCTGTATCCTATCCCTACCCTCCAGCGTATCTACCTCTCCTCCCAGTTTAGTGTCATCTGCGAACTTGCTGAGGGTGCAATCCACGCCATCCTCCAGATCATTTATGAAGATATTGAACAAAACCGGCCCGAGGACCGACCCTTTGGGCACTCCACTTGATACCGGCTGCCGACTAGACATGGAGCCATTGATCACTACCCGTTGAGCCCAACAATCTAGCCAACTTTCTATCCACTTTATAGTCCATTCATCCAGCCCATACTTCTTTAACTTGCTGGCAAGAATACTGTGGGAGACTGTGTCAAAAGCTTTGCTAAAGTCAAGGAACAACATGTCCACTGCTTTCCCCTCATCCACAGGGCCAGTAATCTCGTCATAGAAGGCAATTAGATTAGTCAGGCAAGATCCATCAAGTACAGATTACCATATGCAACAAGAACTTTTTGAAGGGCTAGGGTCTGATCCCACAAAGACTTGCTACCAAAAGTAGCTCTTACTCATGTGAACAGTGTCCTTGACTTCAATAGTATAAATTGTGTGAAGAAGGGTTTTTAGAGGAATGGGCCTAAGGGAGTAGATAAAATGATCGCCTGATAAATAAAACTTACTGTTTTTTGAAATCTTTACATGATATAGTTGCTGCTGGTAATATAGGAATCTTTATCCTAGGAATTTACAGATTTGTGTAACATGAAGGATGAAGTAGTAAAACAAACCTCAACAGAATACTTAATGAACTTAATGAAAACCTCTGCAAGGTTCTCTACGACCTTAATGAAACTTTGCACAAGAAACAGAGAAACCAACTAAGCCCTAGCTAATACTATAATCGTCACTTGCTAACAACTTCCCTAGGGAGCTAGTTTCCTTGTTAGAGAGACACTCAGGGTCACACTGAGATTTTGGAAGCCCAGGGCAAAAATCTGACACTGAGCCCCCCGCAGCCCTTCAAAAAAAATTGCTACTAAGGGGAGGCCCCCAGGGAGGGCAGGGTGGAGAGTGAGCTCTCTCCACAGTGACAGCTCCTGTTCTATAGCTCTGGGCCCAGCTCCCCGCTCCAGACATTGCAACATAGTGCAGGGGGTTGCTGTACCACTCAGGTTTGGCCCAGATGTCCACCCCCCATCATGATGGAGGGGTGGACAGGCCAAATGTGAGTGGTGCTGTGACTCTGTGCACCAGGTTGCAATACCATTTGGTTTGGGGACCCTCTAAAATAGGGGGCCCAAGGCAAACTGCCAAGAGAAAAATCCAATCCTTGCTCATGTTACTAACAGTTCTTGGAATAATCAAAACAAAGTTTTAAAAATCTATTTTTATTTGCATGATTTATGCCAAGTTAATTTATTCCCAATCCATTCATCTTGGACAGACCGTTGCCTCCTTTTGCCTTTCACTTTCTGATTCTCATGCATAAGCCCAGTGCTGTTGTATTTGGGTTTCTAACAGCAGGGTTGCAAACACTAAGATGTATACACGTTTTCATGAAAAACATGTATACATATTAGGTTTTGTAAAAACTTATTTATAACAGAACCTAAATAAAACTACAGACAATTTAAAGAAATCTTGGTTCTTGTTATTTACTTGTACACTGTAAAGTAATTCCATTTAACATAGAACAGAAACAGCAACTGTTTGTTCATGAGAAGGAAAAAGGAAACTCAAACCAGCCAGTTACTTTATCTACTCTACCAGGGATTTAAAAAAAGACATGCTTGCAGCAGGATATGCTTGCAAGGAAGCTAGCAAAGGATTCTTGATTCAGAGATTTATTTTATTTTATTTTTAATGCTGGAAGTCAGAAGCATTTTTGTCTCCACACAGAAAAAATGAGGAACATGCCTGTTGTAATGGACATTTAAATCATCACCAGACATAGCTGGGTAGCCCGAGTTTCTGACCCTTCGGCCTTCTGTCCTCCTACAGCACTTCATAGAGTCAAAATTATGATATCAGCAGTGCTTTTTAGAAATTCCCAGAAATACTAGAAGAGATTCAGTGCTGCCAACTCCCATGATTTTATTGAAGGTCTCACGATTTTTGGTGTTTATCTTAAAGCCCCAGTTCCTGAAATTATGTGATTAAAAAAAATGGAAGCTGAGATTCTCCTGTCAAGTAAGTTTCTAGTCCTGTGGTTGCAGAAATAAGCTTAAAAATGTGACTCCTAAAGGTTCAAACCGAAAAATCAAACAAAAAGAATCAATTTTAAAAAATAAATAAATCTAATGATTGTTTAAAGCAATCGCATACTTTTTGAACACTTGGGGAAGGCAATACTGGAGATTTCTTATAAAATCTGATCAAACAGAACACTAACTACAATAACTCAAAAATAAAGTTGATATACTTGAAAAAAACTGGTACAGTTTTTTTCTTTGTTATTTTTTGGTGAAATTCACCCTAGTGCAGAATAGCCAGGCCTGGTCCCAGGCTCCAGAATGAATGCTGTTGTACTCAGAGACATAACTATTTTAAAAATTGGTCAGAGGGGGATTCCACATTTATTGCAATAATTTTTCCACGTCAAAATGTTCTCAAGTTGACAAGTGTGTATTTTTCCTACTGCCAGGTCATCTAAACCACTCTGTGCTCTAACAGCCAGGTTATTTCCAGCTTATGCACCATCATCAATAAGGCTGACTCAGTACAGCAAATGTTCCCATAGTCTCATCTGTGCTGCTCTTCGGTGAAGTTGCACACGTGTAACCATGAATATAATCTGATGACACAGGAATTTCAAGGCCTGATCCTGCAAGGTGCTAAGTAATCTCAATTCCCACTGACTCAAATGAGAGTTGAGGGTGCTCAGGGCCGAAAGGATGGAGTTCAGCACCTTGAGGGATTGGACAATTAAATTAACAGTTGCGTTGGACATGTGAACCAAAAAGATGTCCAGTTCACTACAGCAGAGCTGTGCTAGTTCTCCAAGGCAGGGGCGTAGCAAAGGTGGGCCTGGGTGGGCCACAGCCCACCCACTTAGCATCCAGGCCCGCCCCCCAACCCCAGCTTGCTCCACTCTGCCCGCCAGTGCTCCAGCTGCGGAGTGGAGTTGGGGCGCGGGGGCTTGCCCCATTCTGCCCGCCCAGTGCTCCTGTGGGCAGTGGGGGAGCATGGTTGGGGGCTTGCCCTGCTCCACCTGCCTGCCCAGCGCTCCAGTTGGGGAGCAGGGTTGGGTGCTTGCCCTGCTCTGCCCACCCAGCGCTCCTGCCAGGGAGTGGGGTTGTGTCGTGGGAACTTGCCCCACTCCTCCCAGCGCTCCAGCTGGGGAGCGTAGTCAGGGGCTTGCCCTGCTTTGCCTGCCCGACGCTCCAGCTGGGGAGCGGGGCAAGCCCTGCGCCCCAACCCCGCTCTCCAGCAAGAGCACCAGGTGGAAGCACCCATCTTGCTGGGGCCCTGGGCACACCCCTTTGGCCCAGTGGCTAATCCGCCAGTGGGAGGAGGTCGAGCTTCAGGTGACCCCAGGGCGACAGAGGAATCCTGCCGCTTGGGGAGCCAGGCCTGGTGTGCCATTGCTGCTGCAGAGCGGCATCTCCTCCCAGAACTGGGTGTGCGCCTAGGGCCCCAGAGGTCCCTTGGCCAGAGCATCCATCGCCCCCACGCCCCCAAGGCCGGCTGCAGGTGGTGGGGGGAAGTGGGCCCTGATCCCTCCTTCCCCCTGTCACTACCCGCCCGCCCGCCCACCCAACGTTGGGGGCCGGCCGCCCACCCACCCAATGTTGGGGGCCACCCAAATGTCCCATCTTGGCTACACCACTGCTCCAGAGCTGATGGGGGGTAGTTATTCTTTTGTTCCCCAACAGGGTCAACAGATCTGACTTTAAATGCACAGAGAGAACAGGACTGTGGGAAAAGGTGTCATTTTTATACCATGACTTTTCAGTGTAAAACCACACTTGGGGCCTGATCCAAAGTCCACTGAATTCAATGGGAACCTTCCTATTTACTTCAGCATGGTTTGGATTAGAGCCTTTTAGCCCCACATAATTATGTGCTTAAAAATTACGCTTTGCGGGATCAAGGCCTGAAGACATAACACAGAAGACCTTGTATAAGCCCAGAAGACGGGGGTGAATTTCACTCAAAGCAAAGAAATGGTTGCTATCAGTATGAAATAGAAAGGTCCAGCAAGTGAGTTTAGCATAGCTTTGCAACAGTCAAGGCCTTTCCTGGCTATAGAAAGAAGAAATACAGGCTCACGCACTCCAAGACACAGACACACACAGTATGCTTTTGTTACACAGGTATAGGGGACATCTATTACGATTCACTATAGAGTGTTGCTGCAGAGCCTTTCAAAACTATTTTCCAGCAAACTTCCAGTGAAGGGAGACAAACTTCTCAATGCATTTACCTAAGTGCCTGCAGTTTCCATTTCAAGGCAGACTAACTAAACAAATATGGGGCAGAGACAGATAACAGAATCCAGAGCATCTTGACAAACAAACATAAAAATCATTGCAGGCTTTTGCACACTATTTTTTCTATGGACAGGGCTGCCATGGAGAGTGCAGGCAACCAAACCTTAGGCTGCTTTGATTTGCCCAGATTAGCTGGTGTACAAAATGTCTATAAATAATGCTCCTAACAAAGCAGGGAATAGGCTGTAAAATCCAGTAGTAACTTACATGGCTGTTGAGCAAACTGCTTTTGTGTGATGTAATCCCTTCATTTTTTTGTAGGTTTTCAATCGCCATTTCAAGCTAAAGAAAATGTGCACGAGAAAAAAGAAAAGAAAGGAAATCAGATAGTTAGCAACAGCCAAGATTTGTCTTTATTAATAATCTGAATAATGATTAATGCTTTCTATAAACAGGCTCATGACAAAGATGCAAGGTAGATGAGATACAGTCCTTATGGGCTGAAGGTGCAGCAAAGAAATGTTATTGTAACACATGCAAACTAACTGTGCAGCCAGGACACATATTAAGGATGAAAGAACGGAGCTAGGATCATTTCAAAACTTGTGTTTTAAATTCCCTGTTATTAAAGAGATGTCTATGTCTTTCCCCTTTCCTGCCACAAATATAGTGAATCACTCCTCCAAAAATTCTCATTGGTAGCAATGAGCTATTGCATGTCTAAATAGAGAACCACATAAAGATGGTGCATTTTATCATTTATCATCAGACCCATCTCTGTGAAACCCAAATTAATAGCTTTGGTTATTAGCATTTCCTAAATTACTAAAAGAAACAACAAACAAATTAATAGTAGTTGAACAAAGTACTGAATCCAGCAGAGCTACTACAGATAATGCACTAATGGGCATGTGTCACTCTAAAAATCACACAGCCTTGTGATATGCCATATTGTATCTTCCTGGCTAAACAGAAGTGGGCCTTGTCAGTGGCTGGATGCAAGACCTCCGTGTGCTGAAAGTCTTTCACTGCGGGGCACTCTCCCCTCTGAATCAGAGTTGCAGAATGGTGTCAGCCCTTGGGTGAGAGTTTAAACCAATGTCTCAGCCATCCATGGTCATGATCTCATGGCACTCTACCCAACAGATATTCCACCTTGAGTATTTACATTCTGCCTCCTTTGATATCCGTGCGCATTCGATTAGAGAAGTTATCCTTCATTTCCTCATTTAATACACTGCTGTGTAGTGTTGCTGGCTTCAAACCAATGGCAGGGGAGCCCCTTTATACAGTCAGTAGTAAAGCATTCAGCATGAAAGCTGCTATGTAATTATAGGTGACTATTATTCAGATCAAGAACTGGCAGACCCCCAATAGTGGACATAAAGGCCAGTTCACCTTTCATTGTCAGAGCTGCTCCTTTTGGGGATGGCAATCTATTCAGCAATAGCCCGTTCTGTCTGTACAGCAGCTTTGCAGTTTTCGTTTTGTTCCTTAAAGGTGTATTTTGCTTTTCCCACCACAGACAGCAGAGGAGCCCAAATCTCCTAGAACATTTTTTCTGAGCATTCCTAAAGGGAACACCCCAACCAGGTGGCAAAGTTCTTCAGGATTTGGGGAAGGAAAACAGTATTTCAATCAGTATTTCCCAACTGATGGGTCGCAACACCCAGAGAAGTTACTAAAGGCAAATGTGGGGGAGGGGAGGGGGGAAGAGGTCATGAGGCACTGAAAAATTTGTTACAATCTAAAGAAATAAAATCTTGTTCCCTCCTCTCCCTTGCCCTTCAAGGCCAAGTACTATCCATCAATCTCTCAAAATACATACAAATGATAAGCTAAGACCTGGACAGAGGGCTCTCAGATCTTCTGCAACAACTGGTGACCCTGGTAACAGAGGGATGCAGCTCCATGAGCTGTATAAGCTGTCAGTGACAGAGGGCACTGGTTGTTTACAAGTGAAGCAAATAAGACCCAAACGTAGGTCTTGGCAGGTATACACCCTCCAGTTCCCCGCCTACATACGCAGTAGTAGAGAAGGCCCAAGCAACTCATTATTTGTAGCTAGGGCCCTACCAAATTCACGGTCCATTTTGGTCAATTTCGTGGTCATAGGAATTTAAAAATCATAAATTTCATTACTTCAGCTATTTAAATCTGAAATTTCACAGTGTTGTAATTGTACAAAAGGAGTTGTGTGGGGGTCACAAGGTTATTGTAGGGGGGGGTTGCGGTACTGCTACCCTTACTTCCACGCTTCTGCTGGCAGCAGTGCTGCCTTCAGAGCTGGACAGCTGGTGAATGGTGGCTGCTGGTTGGGATCCCAGCTCTGAAGGCAGAGCTGCCACCAGCAGCAGTGCAGAAGGATGGCCTGGTATGGTATTGCCACCCTTACTTCTGCGCTGCTGCCTGCAGGGTGCTTCTTTCAGAACCGGGTGTCTGGCCAACAGCTGCCACTCTCCGGCCTCCAAGCTCTGAAGGCAGCACAGAAGTAAGGGTGGTAATACCACAATCCCCTAAAATAACCTTGCAACCCCCCTGCAACTCCCTTTTGGGTCAGGACCCCCAGTTTGAAAAACACTGGTCTCTGCTGTGAAATCTGTATAGCATAGGGTAAAAGCACACAAAAGACCAGATTTCATGGTCCGTGACGACTCATGGCCTTGAATTTGGTAGGGCCTTATTCATGGCCCATTAGTGGCGATGGGATAAGAAGGCACACATTGTCATAATAACTAACAACACACATCCAGGTAACAGGCATCATTAACAAATTCTCTTTCCCAAAAGTGAGTTGGCCAAGATGGCTCATATACTGCACCTGCCATCATTTAGCAGATGTATGGTAAAGAGAATTCTACAGGATCACCCCTGCAGAGCATCGCTGGTTTGAAACTGCAGGTGTAAGTGTTACCATGTTGCCGACAGCCTGCTTGCTCCATTTGTTGCCTTGCATTTGTTATCTGAATGGAGATAGAAGGTGGCCATAAGGTAAAGTAGAACAATACCCATTTTCAAAGCCTAAATCTGCCAGAACCCTAAATGAGTGGAATGGATCTGGTTACTTCAGTAGCCAAAGAAGTGGTTTCCACAATGTCTGTGCCTAGGTGTTGTCCCCTCCCTCCTGTACACTACCCTGCAGAATAAATTCCTTTGTTTCCACTCAGGAAATAGTCAGTGACATACAGTACAAAGTATTCAGGGTACTGTGCTCTTTAGCTTAACAAGATACTATCTAGCTCAAAAAGGGCCAGTTTCAAGGAACTAAGAAACTTAGATGTTTCTAAGAAACATCTCCAGCATCCTGTGATAACTGGGAAGAACCAAAACTCCTCAGCACAGGCTGATTGCTGATGTAGCCTTGAGGAAATGATTCAAAATGTCATAAGAAGACACTGTTTCCTTGCCCTGTTCAAGACAGGGAGACAGCGGAGCATCTGCATTGTGTATGCACCCACATAATGCAGAGACAAGCAGCAAGTCTCTCTCATAGGCATGCAGTAATAAACACAGCCCTAAAGAAGTGTGAATGCTACGTTTTATATCCCCCCACAAAAAAAGAAGAAGCTGGTAGGAAGTGCCTAGATATATTTAGAGCCCCACATTGAGGTGTGTCCTTTTAATGAGAATGACAACAGCCCCCCCGCCATGATTTGCTACTTTAGTGGAAGGGACACTGAAGTTTGGGCAACTCGAAATATCAATTGCTTTGGGCTGACACAGGGCTTTTGTAGCCTAAAGCAGTGTTTCTGTAATGCATCCGATGAAGTGAGCTGTAGCTCACGAAAGCTTATGCTCTAATAAATTTGTTAGTCTCTTAGGTGCCACAAGTACTCCTTTTCTTTTTTCAAATGCCACTGTGGCTGCATGTGGCCACCAGGAGCTTTTCTTGCGGCCACAGCCTCCTGGGCTGGGGGGGGGGGGGGGCGGAAGAGAAGGAAGGGCAGCAAAGTCGTGGCTCCTCCCCTGGGGCTGCCTGCAGGGGTTGGTCCCTATCCCCTTCCAGAGCCACAAATACTGTAGGAACCGGCAATCAGTGAGAGTTCCCCACCTTCCCAGGGGTGGTGCAGCTCAGGCTTCTGCCCTGGGGTGGTGGGCGCGGCATGGCTCTGTCCCCAGCCACAGGGTTTGGGGCGCCACCCCTGGACTCACTCCCCAGCACCACCTCAACTCCCGCTGCCTCCTCCAGACCCCCATTGCCCCTGGCCCCCCTGCCTCCTTACCCACCTCCTCATCCAGGGCTTACTTTGTCCCCCAGCATACCAGGGCTGAGTGAGTCTGCTGTGAAAAGCGCTATTAACAAATATACAAATATCACTTTTCACAGTAGTAGAATTATTAACTAGCAATCTAAAAAAAATCAAAACATGCAAAGCACTTTATTTTTGTTTCTATTCTGTTTAGGTCCAGTAAAGAGCAGAGACAACTGCACATTATTTGTATTATTGAGTCTGCAAAAAATCCTACATAAATAAATTACAATGATCTGGACAGGTTTCAGAGTAGCAGCCGTGTTAGTCTGTATTCGCAAAAAGAAAAGGAGGACTTGTGGCACCTTAGAGACTAACAAATTTATTAGAGCATAAGCTTTTGTGAGCTACAGCTCACTTCATCGGACGCATTTGAATCCGATGAAGTGAGCTGTAGCTCACGAAAGCTTATGCTCTAATAAATTTGTTAGTCTCTAAGATGCCACAAGTACTCCTTTTCTTTTTAATGATCTGGACATGTCTATGTGCATATTTATTTGTTTTTCCTAAAGTTAATTAAGTATTTTAGGAAAAATTCTCAGGGCGGCCACCAGCAAGAGTTGGTGGCTGCACTCTGAGGCCGCCAAAAATATGTTGTGTAAGGTAATGTGGTTCAGCAGAGCACCTTAAGAAACTCAGCTTCTGTATCTTTCCCTCCCTCCATCCCAGCTCTAGCCCAGGATAGAGAGGAACTAGATCTTTGTTATTTAACAAGAAAGGTCAACCGGCAAGCCAGAGACATGCATTATTTAAGATTTTGCTGGTTCACATCATGAACACTGGTGTACAAGGTGACGACAGTTATCTATTAACTGCTACTCACTAATTGGCGGAGAGTAAAAATGGATACAAAACCCGTTTCCTGAGCAAAGAGTTAAAATCATCTGGATTACTAGGGCTCAGAAAGGACCAGAGGAAGAGAAGTGTTCTGGGGAGCTATGGATATGAAAACATCAGGCTGTCCTGCCTCTGGACATCTGATTACACACACACCCTCTCCTAGCACAGAATTCACAAACACCCCTCTCCTAGAATAGGCATCATCATATGACTTCATACGAGTCCTACTTCTCAGCCCATCTGGTAGAGCTGCTAGCTATAGACCATGGAGAAGATCACTATTCCAGCCATAATCACAGTCATGCAGAGAGGTTGATAAATTCAAATTAGTTGTTACCACTCAAGAAAGAGATCTTGGAGTCATTGTGGATAGTTCTCTGAAAACATCCACTCAATGTGCAGGGGCAGTCAAAAAAGCAAACAGAATGTTGCGAATCATTAGGAAAAGGATAGATAATAAGACAGAAAATATCATATTGCCTCTATATAAATCCATGGTACACCCACATCTTGAATACTGCATGCAGATCTGGTTGCCCCATCTCAAAAAAGATATATTGGAATTGGAAAAGATATAGAAAAGGGCAACAAAAATTATAGGAGTATGGAACAGCTTCCATATGAGGAGAGATTAATAAGACTGGAACTTTTCATTCTGGAAAAGAGACGACTAAGGGGGGATATGATAGAGGTCTATAAAATCATGACTGACATGGAGAAAGTAAATAAGGAAATGTTATTTACTCCTCATAACACAAGAAGTAGGGGTCATCAAATTAAATTAACAGGCAGCAAGTTTAAAACAAACAAAAGGAAGTATTTCTTCACACAATGTACAGTCAACCTGTGGAACTCTTTGCCAGAGGCTGTTGTGAAGGCCAAGACTATAACAGGGTTCAAAAAAGAACTAGATACGTTCATGGAGCATAGGTCCATCAATGGCTATTAGCCAGGATGGGGAGCGATGGTGTCCCTAGCCTCTGTTTGCCAGAAGCTGGGAATGGGCGACAGGGGATGGATCACTTGATGATTACCGGTTCAGTTCATTCCCTCTGAAGCACCTGGCATTGACCACACCAGAAGACAGGCTAGATGGACTATTAGTCTGACCAAGTATGGCCATTCTTATGGGGGGCGGGTTTAGATGCTTATTTCTTTTTTAGGTTCACACAAATCTTTACTAGTAAACCCTTTGCCAGGATTTCAGTAGGCTTTACCAGCAAAGATCAAGTTAAGACCAGAAACATTCCTTATGCTATCACCAGTTTGGGACTGCTGGCTCTTGACCACAGATTTTGCATATGAAGATAATTTGTCCTCTCCGCTTGAATGTCTCACTGTCAACTTCATTCATCTCCCCTCCCAAACACTCATCTTCCCCTGTTCTGTTACTGTTGACAGCACCACTCCCCTCCTGGTCTTCTCCCATTCACCCAGGCCACACCCAAATTCTGATGCTTCCTCCTCTTCAGTATCACCATGAGCTGCCTTTTTCTTTCCATCCCCACAGCTGAATCTCTTATGCAGGGCCTCATTATATCCTATCTTCCTCTTTGGCCTCCTTAACATCCATGCTGCCCTCTCTTCAGTCTATACAAAATGTTGCAACTAAAGTCATTTTCCTTAATAATCAATTTGATCAGGTCACTCCTTTCTTTGAATCCTTCTGCTGGCTCCTCACCTTCTATTGCAGGAAATTCAAGCTTCTTTTCATTACTTTCAAACTTCTAGGGAACTCTGTCCTCTCCACTTATTTTCACTTGTCTCATTTTGTGTTGTTCACATCTACACTCATTTTCCTACCTTCAACCATCCACATGAACATTTCTGCGCTTTCTTCCTTGCTGCTCCATATGCAGTGCTCCCTTCCTGGGTCCATCTGCAAGGCTCCTATCCTGGCCACATTTACATCCCTTTCGAAGATCCACCTCTGCTGTGCTACCTACAGTGAATCTAGTTCACATGTATATTCACTTTTTAAAAAATTATATGTTGTTTCTTCTTCCTAGGTGAGCTATTTAGAGTAGGAATTGTTCCTGCTGGTCTGTCTCAACAGTAAGGAGCCTAAATCCTGAATGAAGCCAAAGAAGAGAGAAAGCTGAGAAAACTCCCATAACATAAGACAGCTACAGCAATTAGACCTGTTAGTGAGACGATGCTATTGACATTTAATTCTATTAAGGTTCTTATACTGTACCCATCACCACAGCATCAGAGCACCTGACAACATGAGTAATCCCATGTTGCTCTGCAGACTAAGATACATCCCCAGGCAGGTGACAAGATCAGCACTTATTTGTCTCAAAATGACAAGGACAGACAATCAAAATAAGCAGAAGGCCCTGTATTTTGTTTTTCAATGCATCTGAAATTAAAATTATGCATTTACACACATGTACAAGGCCACATAGGTGGAGTGATATCCCTGTGCTAAATGAATTCCTACTACTCCTGTCCCACCTGGCATTTACCCTAACAGCTTCCAACGATGGCTTTTCCCCTTTCATCTCAAAAACAACCTGCCGGAGAAATGTTTCCGCCTCTTTCTCCAGAAATGTGGAATTTCCCACCCAAGGTCCAGAACAAGCAAAATTCAGCTGTGGATCAACAGCAGCTCTTCTAGGCATGAAAATGAAAAAAATTTGAAGTCTTCTATTTCAAAACCCTGCAAGGTTAGAAATGAGAACTTTATTGGCCACGTTTTCAAGAGCGTTCTCCAATTAGAGGTTCTCATTTTTCCTCAAAGTTGCGGGTGCTAACCACATACATTTGTAACAAAGTTTACATATTTATATATACACACCCACACACACCAGCCATTTGGAAAGGGAGATGACCGGTGTTCTAACAGGACATTAGCACCCAATTAGTACTTGCTTTTAAGACTGGAAAGTTCTAACCTAACATCCCTGATATTTTTAAATATTAAAGAAAAAAACTTTTTTACCCCATTGCGTCCAGCACAGCTGGGCTCATAGAACTCAGCACGACTTCACAGGTGGAGGACCACGAAAAAAACAGTCCCAATAAAAAAAAATTTTTAAAACTCTAAAATATCCTGAAATTGTATTTGCTGTGTGGCATAAACAGACTACATGATGGCATAGGGCAGCATAAAGATTTTATCAACATGTGTTTGAGATGATCTACTTAACAAACCAATAGACTCATACATTCCAAGGCCAGAAGGATCATTGTGATCATCTAGTCTGACCCCCTGTATTACACAGGCCACCAAACATCCCAAAATAATTCCAAGAGCAGAGCAGATCTTTTAGAAAAACATCCAATCTTGATTTAAAAATTATCAGTGATGGGGAATGCACCACGACCTTTGGTGAATTGTTCCAACAGTTAATTACTCTCACTGTTAAAAATGTACACCTTACTTCCAGCTGGAATTTGTCTAACTTCAACTTCCAGCAATTGGATTGTGTTATACTTTTCTCTGCCAAAATAAAGGGCCCATTATTAAATATTTCTTCCCCATGTCTATACTTAGAGGCTATAATCAAGTTACCCCTTAACCTCATGAGTAATGAGACATCCCAAGCTCATGCTAATAAAACACTTGCACCACACCAGCAAGTGTTCTCTGCCTTTCATTCATGTTATATTATATATATTACACACACAAATCTTATTTATTTTCTGAAGTCCTTACAATTCCTGGCCCTGTAGTGGCAATACCTTCAGGGCTACATACCGTTGCTGGAGAGGACCGTGAAGTTAGTGACAGAGAGTGTCTAGTGTTTTCCATCCCCCCATGAATGAGATAGGCTCCCGAGCTGGAGAGGATCTGACTTCCCCCAATGTCCATAGTGATGCCCACCATGCTGTGAGAGGGAATGGCTGTAGGAGAGGATGCCACTGTAGTCACCTGTGCTCCACCTCCCTGCGGTTCGAAATAGGAAGCTGCGCTGCTGGGGGCATAAATCTGAGCTTCGGTGTTGTAGGAGTAGGCGGCTCGGCTGTCAAAGGAACAATACGGTTAGGATGTGAAGCACACACGAACGGAGAGGAGCTTAAATATCTAATTTCACTCTCACACTGGGATATTCAGTAAATTTTTTAAAAAGCCTCGACTCCATTGCAGACGGGATTTGCTCTATTGAAATTTAGTTCAGATATAGAAGTCAATTGACAACATTAATCTCTCCGATGACAGCCCTGAAGCAGGCCTCAAGCCAGAGCCCTTTGGAACATTTGCTTTGTCAGAGGTGGAATGTTGGTCACAGCAAGACAGGGTCCAGGGCCCAAGAAGGAGCCTTCTGACAGCCTGGCTCTTCAGAAATGAGGGAAATTTTTCAAAAACACCTAAATGAGACTGAGGCCTAGTCAACCCTGAAAAATGTTTGCTACCCACAAACCCTCAGCACAGACACAGTTTATATAAAGGCAAAAAAGAGGGCTTTTTCCGGTATCAATTCCAATAAGATAAACTGGCAAAATTGCATCTATACCAGGGCTTTTTTCTGGTATAGAAATGTTGTTTTAAAAACACAAAAACAAAACTTCAAAACCCTAACTAACACTACTATCCTAGCAAAAATTTCTATCGTAGAACTGGCCTGAGGTGCCAAAGTGCCTAAGTCCCTTCTGAAAACGAGACTGACATTTTTAAGTCATTTAGGTCTTTTGAAAATGTTACCTTTATTGCTCAAGAAGCTGTGGTAAATAGAGCTGGTTGAAAGTTTCTCATCAAAATATTTTTTTCCAATAAATATGGCTTTTTGTCCAAAAGTAAAGCTTTTGCCCAAATTTTTCATTTTGGTTGAAATGTTTCAGTTTTTCATTGAAAAAGTAGAAATTGATTTTTTTTTCCTCTTTTGGTTTTCCATTGAAAAACGGAAATATTTTTACACAAAATTGCAGGAAAAGGTTGTTTTTTAAAATTTCTCGTGACAAAAATTGGCTTTTTTGGAGGGTGGCTGTGTGTGGGGGGGGGGGGGGGAGACCATCTCTGATAATAAGTTTCAGGAACTAGCCAAGAAGTCTAGTGGAAGTGCCAGTGCCAGAGAATCCAGTCATGCTCAAGAGAAGGGCAAGATGGGTAAGAACCAATGTCATCTATACTCAGAGCAACATTGAGACCCAGGGTCTCTACTCTTACAAGTCTGTCCAGCGAGGCACTCTCGCATGACGTGGAACAAATACAAGGTAATGCAATGTGATGGTGCTGCATGAAGATATTTCCTGGGCTAAGAGAGTTGTTTTGGCCCTTGTTACAGTCCAGCTAGATTTTCAGGACATGGCGACATCCCAACAAAGCTGGGAGCGCCACAGAAAGACAGAACAAGTAGTAACCCACAATTCCCAGGGGGAAAGGACACAAAGAGGCTTTCAAGTGGAGAAGAGAAAACCCTAGAAAGGACCTTCCTTCCAATTAAAATGGTCTCTCATTTATGTGGAGTTTCCATTTTTAAAACCCCAGCTTCCTAACAAATACAAAAGGGTTTGGAGAAGGAATATAGGATCCGCTTACATAGGGCATGTCTACACTTACCAGTAGATAGCACTGCTGCAATTGATGCAGCGAGTGTCGATTTAGGGGGTCTGGTGAAGACATGCTAAATCGATGGGAGAGCACTCTCCCATTGATGTGCATACTTCACCTCCCGAGAAGTGTAAGGGAAGTTGATGGGAGACGTTCTCCTATCGACACAGCATAGTGTAGCCACCGTGGTAAGTGGATCTAACAAAGGCGACTTCAGTTACGTTATTCATGTAACTGAAGTTGAATAAGTTAGATCCATTTAACGCAATAGTGTAGACCAGCCCATAGAGTGAGCTTCATGTGGTTTAGGGTGGGATCTCCTTGAAGAATTGTGTCTCATACACACACAATGCCTCCAGCATCAAAGAAGCAGTATGGCCACTGCCACACCCATTAAACAGGGTAGTGCATGCTGCTTGTCCTCTTGCTCACTCTCCCCTTTATGGGAGCTACTGCCTGCAGGAGCACTAGAATGGAGCAAACCTAGTTACAGGGCAAGTGTAAGGGCTGACACTGTACCAAGCTGCAAGGTGGGTGTATGAAGTGGAGAATAAGGCTTTTTGTGTACTCTCTCTCCACCTTTCAGGGCAGACACAATTGTGCTCTGTCTCTCAAAGAAAGCAAAATGAACTTTTACATCTGTCAGGCTGGCATTTATTGGCCCTAGTAATGTGAATGATAGAGATTCTTACATTGTTCCATTGGTGTAGACAGCCTCTCCTCCTTCCACATACTGGACCTGGGTTGGGTACACATGCTGCACAGTTTGAACCTAAAACACATGTGACAATGCTGGGTTTATAGATGAATTATTGACAAGCAGTAATGGACGATACTACACACACAAGCAATTAGCATTAAAAGGGCACTCAAAGCTGTTTAAGAATGAATATTAACTTTTAACTTTATATTTGTCCTATTTTTGGAATGTATTTATTTTTTTAAAGGCCTCATTTTTTAAAATTTGACATCAAAGTTCACACAACTAAAATACACATGGGCATTTTTTGCATAGACAACACTCTTCTCATACCCATCCTTTCTGTACATGCAAACACACACTTTGTCAGCACAACTACTTGTTTGGGCCTACTATGTGTATGCAAGTCAGGATTTTTTTAAAAAACAATTGGCTCTAGACAGTAATCTTTACAGAAGAGTGCAATAATTTTTTAATATTTATAAAAATAATTTTAAAATAAATCTCTCTCTAGACTCTATAAAGTGAAACCTGATGCAAGAGAGGTGCCTAGGAGAATTTGATTTTAAACCTTAAACAACCTTGAGAGAGTCTCCTTTATCATCAGTCTAAAATAAGAAATAATCACATGAAAGGACGGAGGAAATGGCTCTCCCTGCCATATCAAGTTCTCTGGTCAGACACTGTTCTAGAAAAAAATCCACATTTTAATTGATTAAAGAGATAGCCTATATAGTTTCAAGCAGCCCATGCTGGACAATGGGGTAAGGGAAAGGCTGCAGGTTGTGTTTGCAGGTTGTGTTTGCAATAGCATTTGGTCCCCCACTCCATTGATATTACCTGCTGTGAGACCTGCTGAACTCTGGGAATGGAGATCTGCTGCATCTGTGCTCCTTTGGGAGAAGAGCTTGTTGTTTGAACCAAAATCCTCTGAAAAAATAAAAAAAAGAGAAATGTGCATTTAGATCCAGTGTTACAGTTAGATCCAGAACACCCCATTCTGGCAAGGCCATTTTCTGCAATACACATACTAGAGGATTTGCTCCAAATCCCCAAATACAGGCAGCAGATCTATCATACTTTATGGCTATACCCACACATATTCCCTCTCCTTAAAGCCTCCACACATATTCCATTTAGTCTAAACTTCAGTTAAATTGGACATGGGCCCAAACCCAATACCTTAAACTTGGGGAGAGTTGAGATGTGGATCCAAATGGTTTGGCTAGGCCCATCTTTAAAGTGCATTTGAAATGCATCCGATGAAGTGAGCTGTAGCTCACGAAAGCTTATGCTCTAATAAATTTGTTAGTCTCTAAGGTGCCTCAAGTACTCCTTTTCTTTTTGCATCTTTAAAGTGAAACTTGGTTTAAGCAGCCACCCCAGGGAATAGCAGAAACTGGTTGCTTAATAAAAGCAGGTCTTAAAACAAAAAGGTCAACCACAACTATTGTGGAAAATCTCTGCATCTTTCCCCATGCCTGCATTTCTCCTATGCAGGGAAAACTCTTCAGAAGCTACTACCCCAGGCCACTACCCTTTTTCAAAGTTCACTTCTGCAATAATCCCTACAAGGAACAAAGCAAATACATATATTGATCTCCATTCAGTGCCATGATGAGCACTAACCCTGTCTGAATTCTCTCTTTTCAGATGTAGAGCCAATAACATTAATTGAAATGCCATTTTTAATTCTGGATCCTTGAAGCCATTATTGCATAAATTTGCCATGTTCTAACAACCATCGTACACTAATGTCAAAGTTGATTTTCCTACTGCTTTCTTTAATTTTTTCTCTCTCGTTATTCATTTGCAGAATCTAGAAGTGGGTCTACAAGTTTAAGTCTGTCTGGAGGAGATTGTCCAGGGCAAATTACTTCAATCACTTCTTCAAATTGCTCTTTTTGTGCTACATTAAAGGTGATGTTAGCATAAAATAAATTGATAAGAAGTTGAAACCTTTAAGTCTTTGCCTTTCAGTTGTTCTTAATGGCATAATCACAGATTGACCTGTGACATATTTGGACTGTTGATGATGAACAGAGATTGCTTTAGAAAGAAACTAATGTTGAAGAGCTGCTGGAAGGCCTGGAAGAGGAATGTAAATTTTTAGCGTGGGTATCTTTCGATGACATCTGTGGTATCCAAAATCGATGTTCCAGGATCAAACTAAATATTCTGCTCCTCCAGAGCAATATTCTGCTATTCCTTTAATAAGCAATTTTTCTTCAGGGTCAAAAGGCTACTAAATTAATCTGAATAAACTGATTTACTAGACTTTTTCAAGAGAAGCATGATTCTTTTCTATCTTGCTGGTGGACTTTTGACAAAGTTTACATTTTACTTAAGAAGAGTCATCTGTTTTCGTTACTTCACTCCACACAAACACTTGATTCAAACAGAAGGGATCAGCAGATCATCTCGTCTGACCTGCTGCATATCATGGGCCATTAAATTTCACCCAGTTACCCCGTGTTGAGCCCAATAACGTGTGTTTGAACAAGGCATAATATACATATGGCTAAAGTATACCTTCCAGAAAGGCATCCAGTCTTAATCCGAAGACATTAAGAAATGGAGAATCCACCACTTCCCTTGGTAACTTGTTCCAATGGTTAATCACCTTCATCAATTTTTATCTTATTTATCATTTGAATTTGTCTGGCTTCAGCTTTTAGCTATTGGTTCTTGTTCTACTCTTCTCTGCTAGACTAAAGAGCCTTTTAGCACCCCGTATTTTCTCCTGGTGAAGGCATTTATACATTTATTTTGTCACTTCATTCTTTTTGATAAACTAAAGAGACTGAACTCTGCGGTCTCTAAGACCTTTTCTCTAGCCCCCAAATAATTTTTGTGGCTCTTTTTTCCCCATCCCCTCCCATTTTTCAAAATCCTTTTAAAAAATATGGACAGCGAAAGTGTAAACAGTATTGGTCTCACCAATGCCATATACAGAGGCAAAAATCACCTCCCTACTCCTACTTACTATTCCCCTCTTAATTCACTGAAGGACCATAGCATCACACTGGGAGCTCATGTTTAGTTGCTTGTCCACTGTCACCCCTAAATCCTGTTCAGAGTCAGTGCTTTCTAGGATACAGTTCCCCATTCTGTAGGTATGACCTGTATTCTGTGTTCCTTTGCCTTGGCTGTATTAAAACGCATTTTGTTCGAACGGGCCCACAAGCAATCCAGATGGCTCTGTATGACTGCCCTGTCCTCATCATGGTTTACTACTCCCCCAGTCTTTGTGTCATCCACAAGTTTTATCAGCAGTGATTTTATATTTATTTCTGCAACTGATGAAAATGTGGAAGAGTGTCGCATCTAGAACAGATTCCTCTAGAAAACAACCCCACTTTTTGATGATGATTCCCTATTGACAACTACTTTTGAGATGTCAGTTGGCCAGTTCTTGATCATTTTAATGTGTGCTTGATTGACATTCTACCATGCTAATTTTTTAAATCAGAATTTTGTGTGACATTATGTCAATGCCATACAAACATTTATTATAACTTAGGCTTGAATAAAGACTGGGAGTGGATGTGTCATTACACAAAGTAAAATTATTTCCCCTTGTTTATTTCCCCTCCTACTGTCCTTGTAAACTGCTGGAAATGGCCCACCTTGATATCACTACAAAAGGTTTCTCCCCCCTACTCCCCGCTCTCCTGCTGGTAAATAGCTCACCTTTCCTGATCACTCTCGTTACAGTGTGTATGGTAACACCCATTGTTTCATGTTCTCTGTGTATATAAAATCTCCCCACTATATTTTCCATGGTACGCATCTGATGAAGTGAGCTGTAGCTCATGAAAGCTGATGCTCTAATAAATTTCCTAGTCTCTAAGGTGCCACAAGTCCTCCTTTTCTTTTTGCGGATACAGACTAACACAGCTGCTACTCTGAAATTAATCTACGCAGTTACCTTTATCAACCAAACCTGTAATCTCAAAGAATGAGGTCAGGTTTGCTTGACAAGAGCTATTTTTCATTAAATCATGTTGACAGTATTAATTATATTCCTACCCTTTAATCGTTAGAATGAGAAACCACCTTCTGGTGAAATCAACACTGAAGATCAAAAAATATGATGAACGGGCCAATTTTATAGCAGGACCACACTCTACTCTGCAAGTTGGGCACAGCAATTTCAAGATTCTAGCAAACCAAGTGTCCAAGCAGTTCCCAGCTCCATCCACTCCCCTCTTCAACATCCAATAATAGTTGATTCTACCCACTAGCTACACCTCTCTCTCCAATCAATCACTCCATCCTTCCACCTGTTCCACATCCTTTCTGAACAGTTATATAAAAACTTTCTCAGAGTTCTCTAAGAGACATAAATGGACCCTCAATTTTCTCATCACTTCCCTTTAATATTCTCAAAATACAATTTTCATTCACAGATTGAAATTAGAACCCAATATTTCTAGTATCACAAAAACTTTCAAACATGTTATATGTATGTAAATGTGTCAAAGCAATACACACTCAAAAAGTGAAGAAAATACCTCCAAAATCACCCCCTCCCTTCCAAAAAACCCCATTATGGGTTTTTTTCTGATTTACACACAAATTCTGCTGATTTTGATACATCTTTCAACTCCAGGAGATGCCTTTTTAAACAATGTGGTACAATTTGCATCTTTATTGCATTTATTGACGCATCAAATAATGACATCAGGACACTGAAATGGGACAAACACCAAATTGGCAGGAAAGAGTTTTCTTGGCAACATGGCTAAATTAAAATCCAAGTTTCATGCCTTAAATCAAAGTGTATGTTTTTATTACAAACATTTATCAATGCCATATCTAGGTAGGCTTCATCAACACACACACACACACACACACACACACACACACACACACACACTCTCTCTCTCTCTCTAGGTTGATTTTTTAACAAAATTCTTTGAGCCAAGAGTTAAAGCATATTCTACATTAAAAATAGGTTTATTTTTCATGGAGACAGCATTAACAGCTGTGCAGCTGTAGCAACGTTACCTGCTGGGAGGCTGGCACTGGCTGCACTACTGGAGCTTGAGCAGATGCAGAAGTATGCAGTGCCACAGACGTCGCTGAATCTGATCCACCCTCTGAATTCTGCATGCTCACTGCTAGAGAGAGCACAGAGGAGATCAGATAGAGAAGAGACAACTGCACTAATTTACAGTTCTCAAAGAAAAGTAATCAGAGTCCAAAAGAATAAAATCCCAGTAGAAGGTCTATGACCTGTCAGAGAAAGGTAACAACCACCCTACTTGGAGGATTCTTTTTAGTTTTGGTTCTAATATTACTGATGTATTATATTAAGATAAATTTACACAATTGTTCCACCGAAAGAGAAGGAAAGGGAAGGAGCAGAAAATGTGTTTCTGAATATAAATGTAACAACAACAACAACAAAAAATAGCATTGGGAAATTATTGTGTCATAGCAGAAGTGCAGCTACTCCTCACTGGGACAGAAGCACACTCGAAGAACAAGAAATACAATTTCTTTCCAACCTGGTCTTAGCATATTTAGCTACCTCTAAAGTGTTTAAACAAAGCCAAGTGCCAAACAACTTTATTATATTCCCAGCAATGTAACCACGACACAGTGTGTTAGAGCACTAGTTCTCAACCTTTCCAGATAACTGTACCCTCTCAGGAGTCTAATGTCTTGCATACCCCAAGTTTCACTTCACTTAAAAACTACTTGCTTACAAAAATCAGACAAACATACAGAAGTGTCACCGCACACTATTACTGAAAAATGGCTGACTCATTTTTACCATATTATAAAATAAATCTATTGGAATATAAATATTGTACTTACATTTCAATGTATAGTATACAGAACAGTATAAACAAGTCATTGTCTATATGGAATTTTAGTTTGTACGGACTTCGTTAGTGCATTTTATATTGCCTGTTGTAAAACTAGGCAAATCTCTAGATGGAGTTGATGTACGCCCTGGAAGAGCTCTGCACACCCTCAGGGGTACATGTACCCCTTGGTTGAGAACCACTGTGTTAGACCATGCAGCGTTGAACAGTAATATCCCCAACTGCAATGGTGGGGATACTCTGACTAGAGCAAATTTTGTTTAAAAAAAAAAAAATACAAAGTGATCTTTTATCTCTAAACTGAAAGCTTAAAATAAACAAATAAAAAACCCCACACTCACGCTCCCTTTCTGGTTTCTTATCAAAACCAAAGGTTTAGAAATTCCAAATCTTGAGGTTTTGTTTTTTCTCTCTTCTTCCCCTTTTGCCACTGAATGCAACAGAATGAAGACTTCTGGAGTCTCTTTACACAGAAACACTCTTTCATTCTTTCCCTTTATTTAGATCTTTCTGTCTGACACTCACTTTTCAAAACGTCCTCAACTTTGGGAAAAAAAAGTTTGAGGCAAAGGAAAAAAAATGAAAATGGAGGTAAAAATCCAAAACTCTGGATATTATTCATCTTATTGCACTCCATGACAAAGAGGAAAAAAGGAAAGCAGGGAGGGGGACACTGAATATTTAAAATAGTTGGAGAACTGAACAAGAGATGTTTCCATTTTGTGTGGTCAAAACAGAACAAACTTCAATATTTTTCAGAGTTATTTTTCCATTTTTTTAACCAGCTCTGACCCTGCGCAATCATGTTTTTTCTCTCTACTCCACCCAGCCCCAAACAGCTTGTGAGTCATTTTCTCTTCTATGCTTCTCCTGGACAGGGACAGGACAAGACAGGAGATACAGGAACAACATATTCTCGGCTCACTGCTCAAAACACAGCTAAAGGACCAAGAACCAAATACTGCAGAAAAATCAAGAGAAAGCCAAGTCATATTCTGCATCATAGTTCATATCCTCTTCCTAGGCATCAAGTCATATATACCCTCCATTCTCCTTGGGAACAGTGCACAGAATAGGTCTGCATACAACTAGGGTGACCTGCTGTCCGGTTTTTGACCGGAACACCTGATCGAAAAGGGACCCTGGTGGCTCTGGTCAGCACCACCGACTGGGCCGTTAAAAGTCCGATCGGTGGTGCTCCGGAGCCAAGGCAGGCTAGTCCCTACGTGTCCTGGGGCCCCACACTGTGCCCTGGAAGCGACCAGCAGGTCCGGCTCCTAGGCAGGGGGGCTACAGGTCTCCGTGTACTGCCCCTGCCCAAGCACCGGTTCCGCACTCCCATTAGCCAATTCCTGGTCAATGGGAGCTGGGGGGAGCTGGTGTCTGCAGGTGAGAGCCACACATGCCGCAGAGTGTCCTGCCCCTCCCTCTGTCCCCACCCTGCCTAGGAGCTGGACCTACTGTCTGCTTCTGGGGCACAGCGTGGTGCCCCAGGATAGGCAAGCAGCCTGCCTTAGACCCCCCACTGTACCACTGACTGGGAGCCACCCGAGGTAAGCCCGCACCCCAACCCCGAGCCTCAACCCCCTGCTCCAGCCCTGAGCACCTCCAAACCCAGAGCCCTCTCGTGCACCCCAAACCCCTCATCCCTGGCCCCTCCCAGAGTCCGCACCCCCAGCCCAGAGCCCATACCCCCTTCTGCACCCTAGCCCTGAGCCCCCCAACCCAGAGCCCCCTCCTGCGCCCCAGAGCCTACACCTCCCAGCCAGAGCCCTCACCCCTTCCCGCACCCCAACTCCTTGCCCCAGCCTGGAGCCCCCTCCCACGCCCTGAACCCCTCATTTCTGGCTCCACTCCAGAGCCTGCAACCCCTTTTAGAGCCCTCACCCTTTCCTGCAACCCAACCCCTCGCCCCAGCCCAGTGAGAGTGAGTGAGGGTGGGGGAGAGCGAGCCACCGAGGGAGGGGGAGGGGGGCTCAGGTGTTTGGTTTTGTGTGTCAATAGAAAGTTGGCAATTCTACATACAACTCCATTATATCAAATATCTGCTGCTTTGCCTCACTGGCTGAATGTATTTTTGAAATGTATCTAAAAAAAAAATTATTTATAAAAAGATTCCAGTTGCATCAGTACAATGTGACAAATTTATATATATAAAAGAACAATTCTCTCCCCGAAGTTAAGGAATAGCTGTACATCTGTACTAGTCCTGGGGCCCACATTATTTGCAAGTAAACAGGTGGCCAGCACAAGACATTTGGCGAAGAAGGTAAATGTATACATTAATATAAACAGAGGAATAAACTGCCTCAAGGAGAAGAAAATCTCATTTGTGAGCTCCATTATAATGCAGTAGGATCACAAATGCACCTTTTTCTCATTTCCATTTTTCCTAAGGGCTTTTCACAGTGCTGTATGAGACTACATCTCAAGAGTAGTAGTAGTAGTAGTAGTAGTAGTAGTAGTAGTAGTATGTTGCTCCAATATCAAATTGCCCTCTATGAGCCTGATGCTTGCAAGGGATGCTCAGGACCTTGGCAGGGTCAGATCCTGAAGCACCTGGTCTATAAGAGAGATTTACAAAGTGAAGCTACAGTTGTAAGAGGAACCATGTGAAAGTGGCACCATCTCAAATATCTGCTTCTCCCTGCGCCTTCAAATCACATGTACTCACTTTTACTGACAAGTTTTTCTCATCCAGTGACCCTGAAAATCCTAAAGGGATGGGAGCTGGATCTTATTTTCTCACACTTGCATCATCAACATTGTCAGATTTGTTACAATTGCAGACTCCTTACTACTGATGATGATGCCATAAACACAGAGAACCCAGCTGGATTTTCAGATCCCAAGTGAAGTTTGCAGCACTGGCCATTAGAAAGGCCATTGATATGTAAAACTGAGCAAATGTGATTTGGAGCCCCAGAATGACATTTTACATAGTGATTTTTTTTTAATTGAGTGAAAACCTCCTTGGATAATTTCCACCTTCCTTCAAAGCTGTTCCATGCTTCTTGGGAACGGAAGAGGCAAATGTGTTTATGCCTTCTGCTAAGATTCACTTGTGCTGCTGACAAGCCTAGAACATAAACAGAACTCCTACACTCGGTAATGACTCCTACTCTCTGAAGAGCTGTATACAATGTTGCCCTGTATCTTGGGAGGACATTTGCACTCAGGGGAGCTGACTGTTCCAGAGCAGTGGCAAGGAGCACAACATCAAGCGCCAAAGAGGAGATTTTCAGAGGCACAAATAGGAGTCAAGCACCCAATTTCCACTGAAAGTCAATAGAGGCTGGATACGCAACTCCCATTTATGCCATTGAAAGCCCCCTCCCCACCACCCCGTCATTTAGAGCTAATGCTATGTCTACACTATTGAACCTCTACTGGCATAGGTTTGTTGGCATAACTTTGCTAGCCCAGCCTGCTAGTGTAGTCGCAGCCTATACCAACGGAAGGAATTTATCTGTCAGTGTCGGAACACCATTTCCCAGTGTAGACAAAGCCTGAGTGTTAAAGTGAAGAGCCTTGTCTTAGGTGCACCACCCTGATTTATGTCAACAGCACAGCTGCTAACTTCTCGCCTAGCACTTTGGAAATTCTGCTCACTGCTATGAAACTGATGCTTGCTACAAGTTATAAAGGGACTTGCTTTATCCCTCGGTCTGGTTTCTGACCTGTCCTCAGCGCACCAATTCCATGGCATTCTAGATCAATTGCTCCTAATGCAGACTCAGTTGCTCAAATGTAAGTTCTGCTATGTCAATGATGCAAAATTTTGCTACTATCCTTATTATATTTGGCATAAAGAATAGAAAGATGCACATAGCCAAGTCACATTGGCCATATGACCTTGATATCAGGAGGACGATGAAGTTAGCTATCAGCACAAAAGAGTAACAGAACTATTAAAAGTGGTCAATGGACCCTGGTAGCCAACTAATGAAGTGACACCTGTGCAATCCCATTTGTCTCAATAGATTTGTACAGGTGAAAATGATTTGTTAACGACTGTAATTCCAATCAGTTGATGATGCATAAGGAGAAATAGAATCCAAAGCTGACTCTCTCAGCTGTGTTGGCTCTTGTATGTCTAAGAAGAGTAAAAGAAGTCAATTATTTTTGTCAGTAAAGTCAGCAGACCGGATTATGAGCGCTCACATGGGGCACAACTCTGTAGTAAGAAGGGGCCTTTTAAAAAATATTCATTTTCAGATTAAGGCAAGCTTTAAAACTCTGGTGATCCAACAATACCATGCTTGTGACATCACAGTTCACCACTATGGAAGTGATTGGAAAGGTCTAAACTCTGGATTGCAACATCATTAAATGAATAAGGCAGATGCAGGAGGCTGCTGTACTCTGGAAACCTTCTGTTTACACACAGCTATCTTGGTATCCAGGCAAACAGCAGTGACAGGAAAGCAAATACAGAAAAAGCTAGTAACTTCTGGGTTCTATTTCTGGTTCTACCATCAACTTGCTTTTTGACCTTGAACAAGTCATTTCCCCTCTCCTATGTCTCAGCTTTCCCATTTGTAATGAAAAAACTGAAAATTAGTTTCCTATCTAAGGTGTTTCTAAAGTATCCACCTCAGAATGTTAACACTCAAAAGCATTAGAGAAAGACTAGTAATATTAAATAACATTGAAAATTGCTGACACAGGGCAATTTCATACATTCCAATTTTTACTGTTTAATTCATAAATCACACTGCCTTAGTATGATTGGTCTTGTTGATTTTAATCCATCTCGTCTGGGCGTGCCTTAAAAAGCTGGGAAAACAAAGATGAGTGTTTCAAAATACTTTCCACAGTCAGCGTTGCAGTGAGGAAAAAATAAAAGTAAAAATAGGCTGCTCAGGAATAAATACTACTTTCCTAGCTTTCCCCAGGCATGTCTATTTTAACTTTGCAACAAGGGAAACCCCACTCTCTACCAATTTCCAGGCTTAAAAACAAAAACAAAAAGGTAAATTTAGCCCTGATCCTGCACTTGACTGTCTATCGGTGCACCCCAGCACCCACGCAGAACTCCACTGAACTCAATGGGACTCTGTGGGGGGGGGGAGAAAGGGGGGTACCCAATTGCAGAATTGTGGCCTTAAAGAAGAACTGCAAGTATATGTCTACAGACTGTTTTAACAGAGCATCAGCTCCGGAATACCCAACTAAAGTTTCTAAGCTACATGCTGAGGCCTTGAACATATATCACTGCTGATCAGAGTCAGGGCAGGGAGTCTGCCTATGAGAAAATATTTCATAAACTTAACTCCAGTATCCTGATTCAGCAACGTATGTAACGACATGACTTACTTTAAACAGTAGAGACAGGTTTCAGAGTAGCAGCCGTGTTAGTCTGTATTCGCAAAAAGAAAAGGAGTACTTGTGGCACCTTATAGACTAACAAATTTATTAGAGCATAAGCTTTTGTGAGCTACAGCTCACTTCATCGGATGCATTTGGTGGAAAAAACAGAGGAGAGATTTATATACACACACAGAGAACATGAAACAATGGGTTTATCATACACACTGTAAGGAGAGTGATCACTTAAGATCAGCCATCACCAGCAGCAGGGGGGGGAAAAGGAGGAAAACCTTTCATGGTGACAAGCAAGGTAGGCTAATTCCAGCAGTTAACAAGAATATCAGAGGAACAGTGGGGGGTGGGGTGGGGGAGAGAAATATCATGGGGAAATAGCTTTACTTTGTGTAATGACTCATCCACTCCCAGTCTCTATTCAAGCCTAAGTTAATTGTATCCAGTTTGCAAATTAATTCCAATTCAGCAGTCTCTCATTGGAGTCTGTTTTTGAAGCTTTTTTGTTGAAGGATAGCCACTCTTAGGTCTGTGATCGAGTGACCAGAGAGATTGAAGTGTTCTCCAACTGGTTTTTGAATGTTATAATTCTTGACGTCTGATTTGTGTCCATTCATTCTTTTACGTAGAGACTGTCCAGTTTGGCCAATGTACATGGCAGAGGGGCATTGCTGGCACATGATGGCATAGATCACATTGGTAGATGCGCAGGTGAACGAGCCTCTGATAGTGTGGCTGATGTGATTAGGCCCTATGATGGTATCCCCTGAATAGATATGTGGACAGAGTTGGCAACGGGCTTTGTTGCAAGGATAGGTTCCTGGGTTAGTGGTTCTGATGTGTGGTGTGTGGTTGCTGGTGAGTATTTGCTTCAGATTGGCGGGCTGTCTGTAAGCAAGGACTGGCCTGTCTCCCAAGATCTGTGAGAGTCGTCGTCTTTGGGGTCGTCCTTCAGGATAGGTTGTAGATCCTTGATGATGCGTTGGAGAGGTTTTAGTTGGGGGCTGAAGGTGATGGCTAGTGGCGTTCTGTTGTTTTCTTTGTTGGGCCTGTCCTGTAGTAGGTGACTTCTGGGTACTCTTCTGGCTCTGTCAATCTGTTTCTTCACTTCAACAGGTGGGTATTGTAGTTGTAGGAATGCATGATAGAGATCTTGTAGGTGTTTGTCTCTGTCTGAGGGGTTGGAGCAAATGCGGTTATATCGTAGCGCTTGGCTGTAGACAATGGATCGAGTGGTATGATCTGGATGAAAGCTAGAGGCATGTAGGTAGGAATAGCGGTCAGTAGGTTTCCGATATAGGGTGGTGTTTATGTGACCATCGCTTATTAGCACCGTAGTGTCCAGGAAGTGGATCTCTTGTGTGGACTGGTCCAGGCTGAGGTTGATGGTGGGATGGAAATTGTTGAAATCATGGTGGAATTCCTCAAGAGCTTCTTTTCCATGGGTCCAGATGATGAAGATGTCATCAATGTAGCGCAAGTAGAGTAGGGGCATTAGGGGACGAGAGCTGAGGAAGCGTTGTTCTAAGTGAGCCATAAAAATGTTGGCATACTGTGGGGCCATGCGGCTTATCTTAAGTGATCACTCTCCTTACAGTGTGTATGATAAACCCATTGTTTCATGTTCTCTGTGTGTGTGTGTGTGTATATAAATCTCTCCTCTGTTTTTTCCACCAAATGCATCCGATGAAGTGAGCTGTAGCTCACGAAAGCTTATGCTCTAATAAATTTGTTAGTCTCTAAGGTGCCACAAGTACTCCTTTTCTTTTTAAACAGTAGAGTAGTTCCATGTGCTTAAGCTCCTTTTGCAACCAGGGCATAAAGGTGTACCACAACAACTCACTTAATGGTGTGCCTATTTTCACACTATTTTTATACAAAGAAGTATATGCAAAAAGTTGTGGTGTTGCCATTTGTATTGAACATATAAATATCAAAAAAGATCAAGAATTATATAATGCTGGGTGGCTCTAAGATTGATGCCCACGGAAACCAGGGTACCAATAGCAGATCTGACATATACCATAGCAACCGTATTAATTTATTCTCTATTATTTTTTAACCTGAAATACATAAGGAAAAAATAATCAAATGTTTAAAGTTTGTAAAGTGGAACATCACATAAAAGGACAATTCAGTAGTGTGTGGGCAGATTTGGGTTGAGACTTTTACAGAATACTAAAGAATGCTACTACTTTATATTTCATGCTTTCCTCCTAAGGATTTTAAAGCACTTCACAACTATTAATTAAGCTTCACAATATCTCTTTGAGGACAAGTTATTACAACCAGATGGTAAACTAAGGCATAAAAAGTAGTTGGTTAAGCAACTTGCCCAATGAAACACAGTGAGTCAGTAGCAAAGCTAAATATTTAGAACTGCAGAATATTAAATAATACTAAGTCTTCACTTCGTGTCTTTCATCTAAGGATTTCAAATTAAGATAGAACAGTGGAAAACAGACCAATTACAATTTTTCACATGAAGTGCTATATTCCACCTGTAGCTGACAGCAGAGGCTCTCAGACACAGACCTTTGCTTATTCTAATTTCAGTTCACAATACAGTCCCAAGGAAAAACATAAGCCATGTTAAATAAAAATATTTAGGAAGGAAAATGGGACAGGTAGACATGACAGGGCAACAAAAAGTTATAACAGTTCAGCAGCATCCATATTCAATAATGAAGATCAAGATCAGCATTTACTAACACCTCCTCATATTAAATTTCTCTTTAACACAATGCTGCACATAACCTTTGTATTTATTATTAACATTAGTTAATTAAAAGTAATATTTCCAAGGCACACACCAGATTTTCAGCTGTGCAGAGCTTGTGCTGTTTCATGGATTCTGAGCCATCCAGGGACCAAAATGGCCCCAGTGTAATTTAAAAGTAGTCTAGTTAAACTTCTAGTCCAGTATGCTCACTGCATGCAAGGTTGTATAAAGAATTTCCAGTTGTATCATGAGTCTCACAATATTTGGCATTTTACTTAAAGCCCCAACTCTTGGAAACAAGTGGTTATGTGAGAATCTCAGCTTTCATTTAAAAAAAAATTAAAGATTTCTAGCCCTTATGGTTGCAAAGAAAAGCTTGAAAATGTGATCCAAGTGCATGCTAAAAAGCAGAAGGCAAATCAAAAAACCCAAAGTTTATTGTTTTTTTAATCTCAATATTTTTAAGCCAATATCATGATTTTCAGGGGTCTGGCTCATGGATTTTAAATGCTTGGAGTCAGCAATACTGAGTCTGTATTATTGTATTATTATGTTAAAAAGGTCATATATTTAAAGTATATGCAGACGGCTGTAAAGTGCAGCCTTAACTTTTAGAATTACTTGACCTGAATGATGTCTCACCCTTAACACTGGTTGCTAGAATCTAAACTAAACACCAGGGTTTGCTTTGCATGGAACTTTTAAGGAAGAGTAAATTTTAAAAAGAACAAAGAACAAAAAAAACAAAACAAAAAAACCCTATGTTATTCAGCTTCTGGAGCTTCTATCCAGGTTTCATTTGCTTAGAACATTTATTTATTTATTTCTGTAAAGAAGGAACTAGTAACAGCTTTCAGAGTAGCAGCTGTGTTAGTCTGTATTCACAAAAAGAAAAGGAGTACTTGTGGCACCTTAGAGACTAACAAATTTATTAGAGCATAAGCTTTCGTGAGCTACCGATGAAGTGAGCTGTAGCTCACGAAAGCTTATGCTCAAATAAATTTGTTAGTCTCTAAGGTGCCACAAGTACTCCTTTTCTTTTTTCTAGTAACCGCTGAAATCAGAAGAAATAACTTCAAGTATCAGGCCATCATGTTCTCAACAGGCATTAAGAGGGTATTTTCTCCGAAGTGTGTCTGTAGCTACGTACATATATAAAAAAGGAAAAAGTATTAAAACAAACAGTTTCAGAATATACTGGAAGATATTAGTTCTCAATACCCTCCACAGTATTAAAAAATATGTAGTAAGAAGGAAGCAGAGGGCTGCTGTTTTTCCATTCCTTCACCAATAAATGCTTACTATGCATCTCCAACAGCAACTATGCCACACTTATTTAAGAAGGCATCATATGGTCAAATATTTTCCACTTCACTTGCCACTTTTGCCCTGCCCTCTATTTAAAAAAATGCCCTGAAATGGAATTAATTACATTTTAACTGAAGCATATAAACTATAGGAGATAAACCTTCTTAAATGATTTTGCAATGAATGAAACTCAAGTAATTAAGTCAGTTTAAGGCAGAACTATGCAAGATAATATCTGCATCAGAAATAGATTATTCCCTGCCTGCAACCTTAACCCAACACATTCATCTGTCTTTCTCCAGGGCGCCCAATCTCAGAAAAATGCACGGAGTTTCCCTAAAATTCAGATGAAGGGAAGAAAGTTTTTCCAATGTCCACAGAACTTAAAAGCAGGAGGAGCACATTAGCAAATACTTTCAAACTGCCAGCAAATAACTCTGAACCAGAATCCAGGGCCAAATACCCCCCAAATCTTTGGGAAAGTTTGGCTCCAGATTATCCATTTCTAAAAGCTTATTGACCTGAAACAAAACCCTTATTACTTTCTGACATCTGAACTAAGCCAAGTCTCTGTTCCTTTTGGGTCCAATCTATAAAAGCTAATCAGTATGGTTACTTTCCAGTCTAAGAGAACACAGAGGGTGCCTATAAAGAGACAAGGTTCCCAGCATTGTTGTTAGTAATAAGCACACCTCAAAATATTTGCAAATCTGGCAGCCAAGCATCTGAGTTTAATGCTTCTCCAAAATGCAATGTGCCTGGAAATCCTAAAATCAGGTACACTCACAAGATCTACAGTATTTCCTGATTTATGGACAGATTGGGGAGGTGGGGGGGGGGGAAAAATCAGGAAAGAATAGCCTCTCCTATTTCTGCTTTCAGATAAAACCAGGAAATGCAGCAGTACATTAAGAACATATTAAATCTAGGCCCATCAGAACCCTGGCCTCCATGCCAAGATCTGCCATCCCAGCCCAGTCAACAGTGTCTGCAGTGAACAGTCATGGGCCAGTGCTTCTCCACTTTCATCAGATCACACAACTTGCGGTATTGTGGGAGGGCACCCAAGATCCTTGTCTACAAGTCCTACAGTAGCAACAGTGAGCACTCATGTGCCATCAGCTATTCACAGACCTATGGCTGCATCAGGCTGCCCTGACCACTGGGCTAGGTCCCAATAATTCTTCTTTAATCCCTCCCTTGATTCCATAAGAGTTGGGTGAAGGTTGGGGCCAGTTATAAGTATCTGTTTTAACGTGCCCTTCACTATGGTATCTGAGCACATTGTTATGTTGTTTGAAATAGTTCACTCAATTGTGGCTGATCTTTCCTTCTCTCTGCTACTCAAACTCAGAAATAAGGTGGAATTATCCTGCCATGCAACACAGGCTCATTCAAGGGCTCTTGTGAATTATGGGTAATGGCGTTTACTCTTTCAATAGCCTGAGGTAAGTGGAGGGTGAAAATGGCAAGGAACCTGATAATGAGCTGATTCTGGAATCACTGCTTTTTAATTGATTAAATTGCTTCAGAATGTTATAAAGACAGAAGGCACCAGAACCTTCCACTGATTAAGTTTAATTAAATTAAAACAGAGACAAAACACTGCTTCTGTAAGAACTCTAGTTACCTGGAAACACAGTTCAACCCAAAACATAGGTTTCAAGGCTTTCAAGGACACCAAGCAGTATATCTGTATTTCAGGAACATGGCCCTCATGGAAAAATACACACTTGGAAGGGATTTTTTATAGCAATAGTTAATACTACAAATACACTCTCAGTCTTGAATTGGATTTTATGGAACTGAATCATGTAATATAGATATTATATTATCATGGAGCCAGGGAAATTTAATGGTCTTCATTGTTTCTTTAAGTTTCCCTTTCACTGACGTGGAAGAGTGCTAGGAACTTTTTTGCGTTGATAATTTAAAAGATGTTTCCTTAAGAGTCAGTTGAATGTGTGGCAGAAGCAGCAACAGTATATGCTGCTGGCAGCAGGATGTTGATGAGTCCCCATGTGTGGTATCTCAAACCTGAATGCAAGGAGAACTCTATGAGCTGCAGTCAAACCACAAGGAAGTTCCCATACACAAAGCGAGCCATTTTACATGCTTTTCGTTTTTGAGGCAGAGAACTTCAAAAATGTCAGAAGGAGAACTTAACTCCTTCAGATCTGAATTCTAGTAGCCATATCCAGAACACAACACTTCAGTGGCTCTTAGAAGTATAGAAGCTAACGAGCACCCAGTTTGCGACCATGTTGAGTTTCAACCTTAGGCTATCAATGCCCTAACCTATCTGAACTCCAGGGCTCCAAAGACTCAAAAATGATACTTCAAGAGATATCAGGTGCCAAACTCTCAGTGTCTATCTCACCATTGTGCTGTCCAACCATTCATCCAACCACAGTAGTCCAATGACTAAAACATAGTGCCCTTAAAAGAAAGTTATAGGAGCACATACAAAGTTAGTGATATTTTAAGTAATAGAAAATTAATGGTTCTAATTTTAAAGGGAAACTGAATTTTTTTTTTAAAGATAGACACAGAAATAGTTCCCAAATTGTTAATACAATACATACGCAGACTTGAGCATGCTTGATAAATGAATACATGAATAAGTCTGTTCCTTTTCTATAGGCCTGCCAAGTCCTGACTTCAAAAAGAGGTTTCTTTTGCTACAATTGAAGACAACTAATGTAGCATGAAAAATGCAACGTCTTGTGTTGTACTCGGTGTCAGTGGGTTATCAGCTGTAGCTGGGGAAACCAGAACCATGCACTCAGATTTACTGTATGCCTAGGCCTTTCAGTTCACCTTTAAATTGTAGTTATTGGTAATAAGAAAGTCAGCAGAAGGATAAAGTGCTGCAGTCTCAAAGTTTTTTTTGTTTTTGTTTCCATACATTTATATTTAAGACATAGCTTCTTTTCAGTATAGTCTCTTTATCCTGTATCTAGGATAATGACGCATCTACTAATCAAGAGCAGTTTCTAAATCAACATATTACTCTTCAAATACACTTTTATACATCTTTAAGACACACTGTCAGGTTAAAAGTATACTTGTTGCTTTAACAAGTACTCACCCGGGTTACAAGAAACATTTGAAAAGTATTCACATTGGAAGATTTTTAAAGATCTAAATCACTTTTCACTATTCATACTCCTTTTTCTTTAAGCTTCTCTTATCTTGGACAAAGAAAAATAAGCTAGTCAGTGTCAATTTCTAACTTTTTCTCTACTAGCACAATTTTAGGTTGCAAATACTCAGAGGAATGTCTAAATACAAACAAATGGTATTTATTGATTACACACTTTCAGACATTTCTAACAGTGATTAGCTTCTGTAGAACTTTGGACCCAACTATGTCCCATACCATAACCACACATACTGCATGGAAACTAAATAGATTTGGATGAAAGTTTACAGAAAAAATGAAGCCCTAAGTAATTGGGTTGTTCTTTCCCTTTTCCAAGCCTCCAAGGTTTCTCCCAAATAAATTAGCATACACTTATTTGCCCCTCCCCATTCCCAAATCACAGTACCAACACTAAGCAATTTGAACAGGCTTGCCTCTCACATTTCTCAACATCTCCCATTTTGGAAAGGGCAATTAGACTGTGTTGTGACTTGCTTTCCTTCTTTTACTAAAATCCTATAGGGAAACCTTATTTTTGGATATACACTATTTCTGGAAGGGGGCATGGGATACATAGGTGTCAATTAGTAGGTTTCAGATCTTCATACTGGCAATCATATTTAACTTCAATACAAACTACACAGGAACTGATATCACATTACAGCGAGGCAAGAGGGAAAAGGAGAATAACATTGTACATGTAAAAAGAAGTTATTGACAGAGCAGGAACACAGGATCAGGTCATTGGTCCTTCAAGTTGAGTATCCTGCTTTAGGCAGCGAAGAGTACTTGATATTTCAAAGGGAAGTGGGAAGGGGAAACTGGCCCTGGCTAATTGAGCAATGCACTACATACACAAGGTCAGGAAAAAGTTCTTTCCTGAGACATGTGGTGGTCAATTTATCCCCTAAAATGTGAAATTTGATTACCCTCATTTTAGGATGCATAACTACAAACATTGGCTATAAAACTGAGTCCCTATTCAAACCCTGCTGTTCTAGGTACTCCCATGGCAGAGAATTCTATAAGATGATTACACATTGTGAGAAATAGTATTTCACTCTATTTATTTTGGCTCCAACAAATCAGCTTGATCTAAACCTATCTGGTAATTAGTACTTTGTTTATGCTTGTTTAAGTCAGACACTCTTTTTTTAAGGGAGCAGGAAAGCTGGCCAGCCCTTGCTCAAGTTAAGTGTGAAGTGGAAGGTTCAGTTCTGTATTTCAATTTAGATGTGGGTCAGTAGCAGCTGTCCCTGTCATGCCTAACTGGTGAACAACAAACACAGAAGTATCTCCTGCCAACACATTATTATTTATATTTATATATACCATTCATGAGTGTTCAGAGAGTTCAGGCAAACAAACCACAAACATAAATTGTGGTCATTCATAAAAAGAAATCTTCAAATTAGATTTTCAAATAGCAACTGGCCCAGCAAACTTGAGCTCTCTGGGGAGAGATTCAACCACAGGGGCAGCAAAGGTTTGAAAAAAATATGGTATTCGGGATGAGCAAATAGCAGAAATATTATTATTACTTAAACTCTGGGCCTGTGCTGGACAGCTTCAAAAATCAGTCAAGGCAGACTAAGCAAGGATAGAATCAATTAAGGAACTGCTTTATTTATGAGAAAAGTTCCTAAAGTCCCTTTTCCAGGCAGGGTAAAAAGTCTTGTTTACTTTCTGACACTGGGAGCAAGTTTCTTTCCTTTGTCCATTTAAATTGCCTGGGTGACCTCTCTGACCCTTCTCTCAACCTACCCACTTGCACATAAGACATAGATGTTGTCAGGGTTCCTTCCCCCTCTGAACTCTAGGGTATAGATGTGGGGACCCAAATGAAAGACCCCCTAAGCTTATTCTTACCAGCTTAAGTTAAAAACTTCCCCAAGGTACAAACTTTGCCTTGTCCTTGAACAGTATGCTGCCACCACCAAGCATTTTAAACAAAACAGGAAAAGAGACCACTTGGAGACATCTTCCCCCAAAATATCCCCCCAAACCCTACACACCCCCTTTCCTGGGGAGGTTTGAGAAGAATATCCGAACCAATTTGTTACAAAATCATCAAAGACCCAAACCCCTGGATCTTGGAACATTGGAAAAATTAGTCAGGTTCTTAAAAGAAGGATTTTATTAAAAAAAAAAAAAAAAGAAGGGTAAAAATCACCTCTGAAAAATCAGGATGGAAAATACTTTACAGGATATTCACATTCAAAAACAGAGGATCCCCCTCTGGGCCAAACCTTAAAGTCACAGAAAACAGGAATAAACCTCCCTCTTAACACAGGGAAAATTCACATAAATACAAAAGATAAACTAATCCACCTTGCCTGGCTTACCTATACCGGTTGCAATATTGGAGACTTGGACTAGGATGGGTTGGAGAAGATGGATTTCTGTCTGGCCTCTCTCAGTCCCAAGAGAGAACAACTACGTAAACAAAGAACACAAACAAAAACCTTCCCCCACCCCAAGATTTGAAAGTATCTTGTCCCCTTATTGGTCCTTTGGGTCAGGTGCCAGCCAGGTTAGCTGAGCTTCTTAACCCTTTACAGGTAACAGGATGTTGCTTCTGGCCAGGAGGGATTTTATAGCACTGTATACAGAAAGGTGGTTACCCTTCCCTTTATATTTATGACAGATGTGCTTCCTCTGGAAGTCTGAACTAAGTGCAGAACCCATTTGTCAGGTGTGGCCCAAACCAAGCAGAGACAGTTCCATTATGGGAGTGGAACTGGGAAGGGTTGGGCCAGTTCAAAGAAACACATCCAACCAACTAAAAGAATTTCAGAGTGCATCTTAAAGTCCACCCAGGGAATCAGAATCTGGCATCAGACCAGACCAATAGGATGCTGAAGAGAAACTCTTCTTGTAAGAGGTTTTTTAAAAAGAAATTTATAAATTAACGAATAATAATTCTGCGATAAATTCAGCTGGAGAAAGTACATATTATCAATTTTTAAAAAGTGCATTCATCTCAGAATCCCAGGTTGCATGTTGTGTGGTCCCAGCAGCACCAGTCACAACTGGTTGCTAATTACTTCATCTATTTCATTGCAGGACCAAATGCGAATAATGCAACAAGCGAAATCACTTTCCAGACTGTTTGTCCGCTACAAGCGGAGGGAAAGTTAAAGCCTGTTCAGATCCTTGGAGCTGTTCATTAGGCTTTTGGTAACTAGGCATGTGCTGTTAACACTCAGGGCTAAACAAAACCCACCCAAATAAAAGGCAAATACAAGGTTATTTATTGTATTAGCCATAAACTGAGATGTGATCCTTCGAGGAAAGAAGATAGAATGGAAGGGCTGCTTTATCTTCACTAGAGATGTAGTTCTGTAGGGCATATTCTAATGCTCTTAAATTAGAAGAAGTCATTGTAACCTTTTGGGTTAGGATGGTAGTAAGACTGACTGCATTCCAGATGAACAAGAAAAGATAAAGGCCTGTGAGAATGTACACTGGTCTAACAGTCCTCCCTTAACAGCTGTGTCGTCTACAGAAAAAAGGATGAACTGTGTCACCAAGTTTGAAGTAAATACTGTGCTGTATCATTTACCCAGGCAAAAAATTCTTCTACCCAATGTTTTGAGGGTTACGAGAGGAGTCTTAACCCATTCACCTCTCTGGTTCCAAATTTGTGGAGGGGAAGAGGTATTCAGATATATAAAATCCAATGTAGCTCATGAAAGCTTATGCTCAAATAAATTTGTTAGTCTCTAAGGTGCCACAAGTACTCCTTTTCTTTTTGCAAATACAGACTAAGACAGCTGCTACTCTGAAACCCATAAAATGGAAGGGGTTTTGGTTATCCAATAAAGGGCAACATAAAACTGGGATTAAAAAAGAAAAAGAAAAGTTTCATATGTCACAATGTTAATATATCAAGATTGTACTTACAATTATCAACCTTATTAAGAGACCTTACGTAATTATGCAATACATACCCAACCAGGAGGAAAACTGAGAGATCACTGAGAAATAAAGGTTCTTATTTTGAGACTATTTTTATGGATTACAGGAGATGGGAGGGGGAAATGCTCTCTCAACTTCACATAAGAATAAACAAAGGATTTAATTTGGACAAGATAATCATGCACTTTGTAAATAACCACACAAAACTGGCCTAAGCGTATCTGTCACAGACAAATCAAACTGAGACACCATTTAATCAGAGAAAAACACATGCAGATGTTCAATTAAAAACTGGAGCCTACAGTCTTGGCTCTGTTTGCCCTGGCCCACATTGTTTGTCGAGTAACAACGGTTGCTATGGGTGACACAGTCCACTCCCGTTTCCAAGGGCTGGTTGCTCAGCGACGGAGAGAATACTTCCCAAACCAAACAATGCTATACCCCAGCCTATCCCCCCCCGCATCACACATTAACCAGATCGAAAACACACTTAATATGTCAGTGATTATTTTCAGAAGCCCTGGGAGGACTGATAAATAATTTCTTCTCTATAGTAACTAAGGAGGTGGGGTGGGGGGAGGTTTATTCTATTTATTCTGAAATAATAAAAAACAGTCCAGGCAGACAGTGTTCTTAGAAGCAAATGTCGAGGAAAGGAACACTTTTAAATCCCTCTTTTATTTTAAAAATATCAACAAATTAACCTCTCTTTTAGGTGATAACTAGTCATTATGTAAGTAGTTGCCTCCTCTTCTAGCTTCTACAGGAAATATACAGCACTCGCTACAACACAGCAAGTGTACTGCAAAAACAAAACTACCATGCAAACAAACAAGCCCTAGAGGAGAAAATTTTAGGCTGTTTTTGCGTCCTGTAACTGTAGTGCTTTGGAGAAGAAATGCACTGAAAATATTTTTTTCAGAATTCTGTAAACATATGAAACCAATTTGAACTCCACATTCTGCATTATTGTAGTGAGATTTGAAGCTGGAATTCATTGCTCATAATTCGTGAAGTCTTACAGAGTGTTTTAGGCAAGAGCTAAGGTGGCTGGCATAAAAATACAGGATATACATTTTTTAAATTTTATTTTGCTAGATTGGTAGAAATGGAACACGATCATAGGTACAATGGTATGAACTGAAACAAAAGATCTGCTGCACTTGCTAATTATTATTAAAGCCACAGGCTGCCCTTTTTATGCTCCAAAGTCAGTGGGAGCTATGTCTGTGCAGCATTTATCCCATAGCTCAGACTTTGAAACCAAAGTTCATTCACTTTTAAGGTCACCATGACATTGGCTCATCTTCACACTCATTAAGGACTAAGTTTAAAGGAAAAGTCGCTAATTCTAATTATTTGAGATTTTTAGGAGTTTTTAAATAATGTGTCATGAAAATGGAACAGATTTTTTTTTTCAGACTCTTATCCAACGATAGCTCAGCCTTACAATGTAACATGCCAGAATTACAGAAAGACATTTTCTCTTCTGCAACAGGAAATCATAAGTAGCAGAAATGAAGTCCACAGGATTGTAAATCATTGCATTAAATTCCATAAAAAAAACCTGTGCTTTAATGCTTTGAACTAAGATTTTGTGCTTAAACTGTATGGGCTTTTTTTAATTCTATCACTGACAAATGAACGTGCTCAGCAGTCTTCTGCCATGTAGTTGTGTTCAAACCCATGTGAGGGGGAATCCAAGTTCAGTCCTTTGCTCCCAAGAACGACTTGGCCCAGTGGCACTGTAGAGGGAGTGACCAATTTCTGGCTGATGTTCCGAGCGACGTTAACAGAAACTGGAGTGACTTTCACCCTATCTCTGTAAATCAGACAGGAGGTCAGCAGAGCTCAGGGCCACTGAAATGGCAAGAGAGAAGTAAGAGGTGACAAAACTGAAGGATATACCCCAAAAGCATAAAACCAGCAGTGGGACAAAATGCACATTGGGACCGGTTACCAATATGCTTTTTACATTCACTTTGCAAAGGTGTAAATGAATACACAAGGTGCAGGGTAATGGAGAATCAAGCCTGATGTATTATCATGAACTGATCTTTAACACTCAACTTAATGGTAAATTTTGGTACTGAAATATAATATCCAGCAATACAGGACAGCACAAAGACGTTAAAAAACTTAGGGTCATCTATGAATAAGATCCTTTAGCATTATAATATTCAGCCATGTATAAAGAAGCTGTAACCAGGTCTGATGTTGCTCAGGTTATTTCAGCAGATTAGGGTGACGAGATGTTTTTTCTTATATAGGCTCCTATTACCTTCCACCCCTTCCTGATTTTTCACGCTTGCTGTCTGGTCATCCTACAGCAGATTGACTTGGAGTGTAAAGAAGAAAATGCCAAGGTTGGCAAGCTGATCAATTGACTGGTCAAATAATGTCAATTGACCACCTATTATTTGGCCACAATCAAATATTATCAAATATTCCAGCAAAAATGCCCTGATGTAGACAGCAGCCTGCTTTTCCGATTGGATCGTGGTGCCATTCTTTCATTTTTTAGAACGTCATTTCATTGTGTTTCACATTTTTCTGAGTTACATGTTGTGTTATAATTGCGCATTCATATCTAAGACTAAGCCTGATGGCGATCACAAAGTCTTACTCTTTTTTGTTACTGTTCTAATAAATTAGTGGTTAGAAATATCGGACCATTATCTGACCAATATTTGACTGGTTAATTGACCAATTATTTTTGGACCAGTCAAATGCCCAGTCCTAGAAAACACTATTTAAAGAAGTGTTCTGAGCGGGCAGTGCATCTTTATTGCTAGAGTCTCCAGCCTTCATAGCTGATTTTTTGTTGGGGAGGAGGTGGGAACTGAATTTTGGTGAAAGGTGCCAGTCTATTTGATTACTTTGATCAATGGTTAGAGCCCACTCCAAAGCAAGGAAAGGCCCTTTCTGTCAGGTGACTTAAGAAAAGTATTAGAGTCAAAAACTGAACAAAGAGGAATGGAGGTGTAGATCATAACGTCAAAATGAGGGATCCAAAAGGTAACGCAGAACAGGGAACCGCTGACAACTCTATGATAGGTGCTAGACTGAAAACTGAAGAACAGAGACCTCTATTTAACCCTGAAGGAGAGAAGGGAAAAGTGGCATGACCTTCCATCACGCTGCCCCTCACCAACGTGCCTTAGCCCTGACCAGGAAGAGCCAGCTCATAGAGAGAGCAAACTCCCCCTCCCTCTATGTCCAGCTAATTCTTAGCTTCTCGACCCAGGCTGCCAATGAGTGGGGTAATGGGTGCCAAGAGATGGACAACTCTCTTCTAGAAACTAAACTGAGACCCACCAGCTCATTTTTCAAATGCCAGTGTGAAATGATAACTGCTAGTAGTAACTACTGACCTGGGCTGGATCAAAGACTCCATGATCAGTCCTTCAAGTCAGCCAGCCCCATTCCAGCCTTAAAAACATTAAAAAGTCACAAGGCCAAGCCAAGGACATTAACACAGCAGTGTTGTCAACTCTTGCAATTTCATTGTAAGTGTGGGGTATTTGGCATTTCTCTTAAAGCCCAAGTTGCCAAAGTCATATTATTACCAGAGAATCTCAGCTTCTATTAAAAACAAAACAAAACCACCCAACCATTTCTAGCCCTCAGGATTATGTAAAAAAGGCTTGAAAATATGACCTTTAGTGGCTCCAACACCAGAGGGCAAATAAACAAAATCAAAAATTTATTGTTTTTAAAATTTCATGATTTCTAAACCAGTCGCACGATTTGTTGGGGTCTGACTCATGATTTTTAAAGGCTTGGGGTTGGCAGTGCTGAAATAGGTCTATGCATGTTCCATATCAGTCCAACTTTTTGTATATATAAAATCAGGAGGAAAAAATGATCTAGAGAAAGATGCTCTAAAGACAAAGATGAAAGAGTCTCAGTTTTCTTTTTTTCCTTTCTTTCTGCAAGCAGGTGGATGGTTTAGGCCAAGGTGAGTACAGCAGTCACTTCCTAGCACACATGGAGCTTGCAGAAAATGCTGACTTGCATCTTGAAAAAATATGAAATAATAATCTCTAAACTGCACAAGGAAGAGTCTTCTTGGCTTTTTCTTGCACAGAATTTGGAGATTTTTCTCATTCCTTTTTTAAAGCATTAAAAACTGAAGAGGAAAAACAGGGGGGAGGGGAAGACTGATGATCCTGCTAGAACTAAAATATCCATTAATGGTAAATTCCACCCACCTCCTCCCTCTCCTTAAAATATGAGCTCCCTGGGTCAGGTTCCACCAGCAAACCTAAAAACCAGCTCCAACTACATTGCTTAGTCAGACAGGCTTTTTTATTCTCCAGTGTGTCTAGCTGGCTGCTAGGCAACCAGAACAGCATTGTTACTCATATGCATTAAGTAGTAACTATTATTTCATTCCAATTTTTTTAAAAAGGGTGAGAACATCGATTTACAACAGAATGTGCTCTCTCCAAATTAGCCTAGAACTCTGCTCACTTTCAGGAAAGACCAAAACTAGCGGCCACTCAAAGTTTGCTGAGATTCCCACAGATGCATCTGGTAAGTTATCTCGATAGTTCAAGCCCACGTTGCCTTTGGTGTAGGCACACTGGTGCCAGTGGGGGCTGCCCATGTGGATTGCCTCCGAGGGCCACAATACAGCAGCCCTTTGATGGAAGCATCCATTAAAGATTTTTACCTTTGTTTTGTTTTGTTTTTTTTCTAAATTCCGATGTTTGTACTACCTCAGTTCTGGTATACAGAGGAGGCCCAGGCCACAACAGTCCAGTTCCCCTGCCCGAAGACTTGTAAGAGAAGAATTTGGGGAGTTGCATAAAAAGAGTGAAGGGGGGGTGGGCGGTTGGTGAGTCAGATCCTTTCTTCTTTCAGTGAAGCAGATCTGCTGCCAGTCTGCAGATTTGGGCGGAGGACTCCTTCCTATCTTCTCCCCACGAATTGTGCCTCAGCATGCAACCAAGATACTCAGGCAAGGCTCCGGAAGTTTGGATTTGCCCATTCATGTCTAGTCAGCATAGGCTTTTTAGAAACACCTTCAAGCCTGCAAACTGAGGGGGAGGGATAGATAGAGCAATGTACATCTAACAGTATGGATTTAAGCATTATAGAGAATAAGCTACATTATAAATGTAGCATGCAGTACTCTGCTCCCTGCTCAGGCTAGACTCCCATTGACTTCAGTGCAAGTTTTGCTTAAGGATCAAAGGATTGGGACCTAAAGGTTCTTCTAGGTTTAGGGCTGCCCATATTTGGAAATACTAGTGCCATTTTATACAAAGCAAAGATAAATGCATAGATATTCACTATGCAATTTCATAGTCAAGGATCATCATGTAATTATGGAATTAAACTGAGTTAGAATATATAGGTATCGTACCATCTATGGACAGTAGCTTACATGGTAATCAGTCTTGGATTTATTTGGCAGCTTCAGATACAAATTATAGACAAATATTAAATGATGTTCTATCAGAAACAAATGAATAATAAATGTTACTGTATAGCATTTATGATAAAGATCTTATGTGGTACTATGTGAACTATAAACTAAAATACTAGTATAAATGTTTTTATCTTCATTGTTTATCTTTTCTTCTTCCCTCTCTAGTGTCTTTCCAGCTCTTTATGCACTTTAATATACTTTCACGGCTGCATTTCTATGAGCTCACACTTTGGTTGATCACACATCAAGTCCAACAGCTCTACCCTTGCTCCTTTCCTCCCCACAGAGGAGAATAAAAAACAAACAAAACAAACCCCAATTCGTTAGCTAACAACAAAATCAAACAGTTTTTTGGAAAGTGAAACAGCTGCTACCTCCAAAGCTAAAAGGAAATGGATTTTTCCGGCTGTTAAGCAACAGGCTCTGTGCTAAATATTTTCATAACTGGGAGTCTGTTGAAACAGTCGTGGAGTCAGAGAGCCTTGTACAGGATCTAGCAGTCTGTCATTTGAATGAAGTTTGGTCTTACAAATGCTACGCAACAGCAAGGACTTCTATTAACAAACACTTTGCAGGATTGGACCCTCTCGTAGTAAACACCTCAAGATTTACACATGTGAATAACTTCACTGGTGACTGTAACCCTAAATTTGAAGGGGACTATTTGCATATGTGAAGTCATTACAGGATCAGATCCAGTCACCACACAACTATATACTACTAGATCAATAAAAAGAAAAGGAGTACTTGTGGCGCCTTAGAGACTAACAAATTTATTTGAGCATAAGCTTTCGTGAGCTACAGCTCACTTCATCGGATACATGCAGGGAAAAACACAGTGGGGAGATTTTATAAAATTTTATATCTCCCCACTGTATTTTCCACTGCATGCATCCGATGAAGTGAACTGTAGCTCACGAAAGCTTATGCTCAAATAAATTTGTTAGTCTCTAAGGCGCCACAGGTACTCCTTTTCTTTTTGCAGATACAGACTAATACGGCTGCTACTCTGAAACCATAATAGATCAATAGTAACTGCAATAAATTTTATGCAGAAACTCTGCAGAGTGACCAGAAAAATCTGAATGAAGACTTCTCCTCCAAAAAGAAAGGATGTTGACAGGACTTAGCCAAGTGTTCTACAGGCCCCACACAGATCACTTTTGAGTAATTGCAAAATCTTAAGGCCCATTATAATGTTAATTCTTAGCCTCCCTGGCTAGTTGTTGTCAAGAAATATAATTAGATGTTGTGTAGCCACGATACAAAACTGGAAAGAATGCTAAGAATGTCCTTGCTTACAAGTAGAGGAACAACATTAAGAGACCACAAGCTGAAACATGTGTTCTGAGAGTTGTAAAGAATGTACACACATGCACCTCTACAGAGATTTAAAAGGAATCAGATTTAAGATCAGTTACTAGTAGGCACATATCCTCCTTCCCTCCCCCCCCCACACACACACACACACCTCAACACACACACAAAACCCAACTATGTTCAAAATACAAACCAATAAGAGAAAGCAATCCAAAGGCAGTCCTCAAATTCTGTCTTTAACTCATAAGAATGGCCATAATGGATCAGACTAAAAGTCCATCTAGCCCTGTATCCTGTCTTACGACAGTGGCCAATGCCCAGTGCCAGATCCTTCAGAGGCAATGAACAGAACAGGGCAATTATTGAGTGAACCATCCCTTGCTGTCCAGTGCCAGCTTCTGGCAGTGAGAGGTTTACGGACACCCAGAGCATGGGGTCGCTGCCCTGACCATCTAGGCTAGTAGCCATCGATGGACCTATCCTCCATTAACTTATCTAATTATTTTTTGAACCCAGTTATACTTTTGGGCTTCACAACATCTCCTGGCAATGATTTCCACAGGATGACTGTGCGTTGTGCAAAGAAGTACTTTGTTATGTTTGTTTTAAACCTGCTGCCTATTCATTTCATGGGGTGACCCCTGATTCTTGTGTTATGTGAAAGAATAAATAACACTTCCCTATTCACTTTCTCCACACCATTTATGATTTTATAGACCTCTATCATATCCCTCCCCCTCCCACACTTAGTTATCTCTTTTCTAAGATGAACAGTCCCAGTCTTTATAATCTTTTCTCACATGGAAGCTGTTCCATCCCCCTAATCAATTTTGTTGATCTCTGTACTTTCTCCTATTCTAATATATCTTTTTTGAAATGGAGTGAACACAACTGCACGCAGAATTCAAAGTGTGGATGTACCATGGGTTTATATAGAGGCATTATGATATTTTCTGTCTTATTATCTATCCCTTTCCTAATGGTTTCTAACATTCTGTTAACTCCCCACATTGTGCCCCAAACACCAGGGATCCACTGGTGCTATTACGTAGCACCATACATGTCATATTTCCTTGGCACAAAAGTAAGATAAAGATGCAATGTTTTCCTTCACTTTCAAGTATCCTAGGTTCTATTGGTATCACAATCTTAATGCAAGTTTTCAGTCTATACTACTTGTTTAAAAGGCAAACCAAAAAATGTCTCTTTTACAAATAAAGAGAGAGAGAGAGAGATTTCCTGGAATATGTGTTTGAGTTAATAAACAATTACAGTATCTTCCACCCATATAGCAATTTGCAGCAGAATATCACAAAGTACCAATTAAACAAGCATCATGACAAGTGATGGGCATTAGGTGGTGCTTTGCCCATTTTATAGATGGGAAAAGAGAGGCAACCCTTAATAAAACATGCCATAGTGACACATTTGGAACCAGGTATTTTCCACCGAATGCATCCGATGAAGTGAGCTGTAGCTCATGAAAGCTTATGCTCAAATAAATTTGTTAGTCTCTAAGGTGCCACAAGTACTCCTTTTCTTTTTTGCGAATATAGACTAACATGGCTGCTACTCTGAAATTTGGAACCAGAACAGTCTATCATTTTTATTTATTTGTTTATTTATGAAATGGCGCTGTCGACAAACCTCTAGATTTAAGTATTAGTTTTAAAATGAGTTGTCTCGGTGTTAACTAAAATCTAATATATAGTTCTATACTAGATAATTAGTAAATTACTTCTGTGAACTACATGTGGAGATGGCACTGGAAGAGGATATTCATGTGTACTCTGTCACAAATACTTATAGTTACCTTGCAGAATACATTTTTGAGGACTATAAGTAGTAACTAAATTTTGCAAGGGAGAAAAAGCAAATTAATCTTCCACAGCAAGAATAGCCTTACACTGCTGAAGGCAAAGTTACTGTACTTGCAGCAACAACTAATCAGCAGAGCTGATAACAATGGGAGAGCACAACATTAGCAAAAAAGTCTCCTTCAATGACAGATATTGTAACAACAAAAAGAAAAAGGAGTACTTGTGGCACCTTAGAGACTAACAAATTTATTTGAGCATAAGCTTTCGTGAGCTACAGCTCACTAACACGGCTGCTACTCTGAAACCTGTAACAACAAAAGCACTTATAGTGCAGTTTGATCAGTGAAACAGAAAGAAGGAGGAGAAGGCTCAGTAAGAAGTGAGTTCTTAAATAGTGTATGTCAACCTGGCAATCACAGAAAATTAACATGTCTAATGAAAGTTGCACTGAATAATTCAAAACATGACTGTTGAGACAGTGTCTTATTTCCTTTTTTAATACGTATTTCAGACAGCAGCAGCCTGTCACAATAGCTGTTAGTTTCTGGCACTGTCTCCAATATTTTGAACACTATGGGCTGGGGTGGCTTTCCCGTGCTATGCTAGAACCCATCTCACCTACCTAAACATAATAGCTTGGCAAATTCAGATCACTCCAGTAGTCAAGAAACTCAACTTTACATAGTAGCCTTCTTTGTGTAACTGTGACATCTGCATACATATAGTGAACAGGAAGAAGGGTCCAGCTCTTTCAAAAGCTCAGCTCCCCTTTTGGGTAGCTAAATGGAGCAGCCACAAATAGGTGCTTGAAGGGGAGGGGAACTCTCCTGAAAGTCCGGCCGAGGGATTGCAAGTTTACAACAGAAACATAGGTTTCAGAGTAGCAGCCGTGTTAGTCTGTATTCGCAAAAAGAAAAGGAGTACTTGTGGCACCTTAGAGACTAACAAATTTATTAGAGCATAAGCTTTTGTGAGCTACAGCTGAAGTGAGCTGTAGCTCACGAAAGCTTATGCTCAAATAAATTTGTTAGTCTCTAAGGTGCCACAAGTACTCCTTTTCTTTTTAACAGAAACATAATCCACAGTTCAAAGGTCGGCCAAACTGATTATTGTTGTATTCTCAGCAGAAGGAGGTTCAGTGTTACTCAAAGAAATGACATTAGCATTAGCTTAAAAGGGAGTCACAAAATCTATATCAATTTTGTATCAAAGCTGGATGAATCTGGGAAGAGGAAACGAGGTAGGAGGATGTTCATCTGAGCTGTGGCAACTGGAGAGTGGTAGCATCAGAAGCAGGATTTGAAGGCATCCTCCACAACTGTATTCAGCATCACCCGATTCAGTTCCTTCTGTTGTGCAAGGATGGGGCTAGAAATACCTGGACTCCCTTGAACAACCATTCTTCTGCTATTTATAAACTGAATACCATGAAGTTTGGTTGTTATGTGAGAAGGGAGGTCCTTTCAGAGGAGATTTGAAAAACCAGGGTTCTGTCTCTTCGGTGTGGACCTTAAAACTGTCAATGCATTTTTTGCTCCAAAAGAATTTGCCTGGGTCACCCAATTCCCCTTTCCACCCTGCATGAACTAGGTGTTTTTCCTTTGTCCCTCTGTGCTTTGCAGTTGGTACAGCATCTTAAGAGGAAAGCTTTTATTATACCTCTCTACCTTCAAAACTTCATTTTAAGGATGTTTTCTCATTGGGTGCATTAAAGAACCCATTTTTTAAAAGAAAGTTGGAAGAGAAATAATATGACATGAAAGCTTTACTTCCCCCCCCCATCAACATGGGTGATCAGTGGGAGTCAGACCATGCAGTGATGAGCTGCCAAAATCTTAACAACTGGTTCCCTCCCACGAGGGAGTCATCGCCCACCCCCACCCCCAGGACCCCTGCCCCATCCACCCCCCTCCCATCCCCTGACTGCCCCCAGAACTGGGAGGAGGGTCTCGTGGGCCACCATAGTGGGTGCCCACCCTATCCCTAAGAGCCAGAGGGACCTGCCGGGGGGTGAGGTGGGAGTCCCAGCGGTGCTTACCTGCGGCAGCTCCCAGGAAGTATCCAGCAGGTCCCTCTGGCTCCTAGGGGCGGGGCAGCGCGCATAGCTGGGAGGAGCAGCCGCTCCCCCCACTGATCACATCAAAAGTGGCGCCTTAGGCGCCAACTCCGTGGGTGCTCCGGGGCTGTAGCCCCCATGGGGAAAATTTGGTGGGTGCAGAGCACCCACCAGCAGCTCCCCGCCCCACGCCCGGCCCCAGCTCACCTCCGCTCCGCCTCCTCCCCTGAACGCTCTGCCCTGCTCTGCTTCTCCGCGCCCCCACCCCCAGCTCCCCATGAATCAGCTGTTCGGCGGGAAGCCAGGGAGGGCTGAGAAGCAGGCGGCGGCTTCACACTCAGGCCGAGGGTGGCGGAGGTGAGCTGGGGCGGGGAGCGGTTCCCCTGTGCCCCCTGCCCCCCGGGGGTTACTGGCTGCGGCGCGGGTGGCCCTCCTCACACCCCTCCGCCCCAGCTCACCTCCGCCTCCCTGGGCCTGAGTGCGAAGCCGCTGCCTGCTTCTCAGCCTGCCCCAGCTTCCCGCGCAAACAGCTGATTCGTGGGAAGCCTGCGGGGGGCGGAGAAGCAGAGTAGGGCGGCGCATTCGGGGAGGAGGCGGAGGCGAGCTGGGGCTGGGGGTGAGGTGAGCTGGGGCGGGGAGCTGCTGGTGGGTGCTGTGCACCCACCAAATTTTCCCCAACGGTGCTCTAGCCCTGGAGCACCCATGGAGTCGGTGCCTAAGGTGCCACTTTTGGCCCTCGCGAAACAACCGGTTCTAAAAGGGCTTCTAAATTTAACAACCCGTTCTAGCGAACTGGTGGGAACCGCTCCAGCTCACCACTGAGACCACGGACCTTTGTGTTCTGTACCAGAAAGGCACAGAAGATGAAAGGAAGAGGAGGGGGAGAAAAGGAGTGTTGAATTAAGAGTATCTTTTTTGGGACAGTCAAAGGAAACATGAATTCAATCCATTTATGAAAATATTAGACTTCAGTTCCTATCAACTTCATATTTGTCCCTTTTCTATTTTCATTGATTCACAGGTCACTAATGGGGTGTAATCTAATACAGTGGTTTTTCAACTGTTTTGGGCTCAGGACCCATTTGTAAATCTTGATGACCTGTCACGACCCCTTGAGATGGTCCCAGACCTGGATCCCTCTCCTGCAGGGATCGTTCAGCAGGGAAAGGGACTCAGAGCTAAGATTCCAGATGCTCCAGCCAGATGTGAACAGCTGGAGAATCCCCAACTGGCAACTGAGGGGGAAGGGTAGCAAGCTTAAACACCCCCCAAAAACACACAGCTCCCACACATGGTCCATGGGGGATAGAGGGTAAAGAGGTGGGGAGAATTTGGGTTCTAGGGGTAAAGTGGGTGTGCTGGGGGAAGGAGCTGGAGAATAGAAGGGGCTGGGAGTGCAGTGGGGGAAGATCTGGGGTGCTGGGGGCTAGGATGGATGGGACGACAGAGGGGAAATTGCCTATCTATGGGAAAGAGGCACACTGGGGGCCAGGGCTTGAGGGGACAGGACAGGGGTATGGAAGATGGGGTGTCACCCAACTGCAGTGTGGGAGGTGCATCGAGGGGCTGGTACTTACCATAGAATGTGACACAAACTGCTCTCTCCTGGCCCTTGTCCCACAGGGCTTGCTGGGCTCAACTCCCCACTCCAGGCATTGTAACATCTGGGATTGAAGTTTGGTTCAGTCCCCTTGATGGAGTGCCCATTGGGCCAAATTTGTGTGAATGGAGTCATGAGCTGGCACATATGGTTGCAGCACTACTCACTCACATTTGGCCCAGCTGGCTCCACTGTCATGACAGAGGGACAGCTGGGCCAAATCTAAGAAGTGCTGTGATCCTGTGCACCAGGTCGCAACACCTACAGAAGGGAACTGAGCCTAGCCAGCCCTGCAATCCTTTGACATATTCTAGTGTCTTAGTTTTGGGTCGCTACCCACAGGCTGAAAAACCCTGATCTAAAAAAAGTGATTTTGAGTACTAAGTGTGCTTCAAGATTTGTAAGATATTTGAACTGTGTTAAGAGTATCATATCTCTCTGGAGACCTTCAGTCCAGTTGTCTGCTTTTGCAAGTAGCAGGCTGTCAACTTCATTATCAGTTTTAAAAAAAAAATTTTAGTTTGCTTTTATATGTTAATCCCCCATGCCATTATGGATTATGAGATGAAGATTCAAGGCATTCCACACTGAAAAACAGTGTGGGGAGAAGAGAAGAAAGATATTTACTGCACTGCAACCACTTACAAACAATTCCAAATCCAAGATGAGTTAGTCATTGAGCTGGACGAAAAGTGAAAACATGCTTCACATTAATGTGATAGTAGGAAACAACTAGCTTAAAATACTACACAAAAATAATTGCTGTTAACAACTAACATATAAAATAGAATTCATGTCAATAAGAACAAGTTTAAAACCATTGTTAATTCAAGCTAAGTATCGCAACAGTTATAAATCAGCAAATATGGTAATTTCTTCTTTAAATATTTGTTTGGAATGCTACTTGATATCAGACTTCAGTCAAAATAAACTTTAGTAAAAGGTATGTCAGATGATACCATCTGCCTTTCCCACTTCTGGTAGGCAAATGGATAGATTTTTCTAATCCTTTTCCAGCTCAATTTTTCAAAACAGAAGGGCCAGAGTCTGATCTTTTTAACATGATGTAAAATCAAGTGTAAATTCATTGAAGTCAAATTATTTACTCCATTTATACCAGTGTAATGAAAATAAGAATATGAGTGGAACACAAAGAACTGGCTTTACCGTTTAAAGGCACTGAAAATTAAAATCGTTCACCATTGTAATAATAAAATAATACCTAGCTCTCATGTAGTACTTTTCGTCAATGTATTTAAAAATACTTTTCAGAGTAGCAGCCGTGTTAGTCTGTATTCGCAAAAAAGAAAAAGGAGTACTTGTGACAGCTTAGAGACTATCAAATTTATTTGAGCATAAGCTTTCATGAGCTACAGCTCACTTCATCGGATGCATTCGGTGGAAAATACAGTGGGGAGATTTAAATACAAACATAGAGAACATGAAACAATCCACTTCCTGGACACTACAGTGCTAATAAGCGATGGTCACATAAACACCACCCTATATCGGAAACCTACTGATCGCTATTCCTACCTACATGCCTCTAGCTTTCATCCAGATCACACCACACGATCCATTGTCTACAGCCAAGCTCTACGATATAACCGCATTTGCTCCAACCCCTCAGACAGAGACAAACACCTACAAGATCTCTATCATGCATTCCTACAACTACAATACCCACCTGCTGAAGTGAAGAAACAGATTGACAGAGCCAGAAGAGTACCCAGAAATCACCTACTACAGGACAGGCCCAACAAAGAAAATAACAGAACGCCACTAGTCATCACCTTCAGCCCCCAACTAAAACCTCTCCAACGCATCAAGGATCTACAACCTATTCTGAAGGACGACCCATCACTCTCACAGATCTTGGGAGACAGGCCAGTCCTTGCTTACAGACAGCCCCCCAACCTGAAGCAAATACTCACCAGCAACCACACACCACACAACAGAACCACTAACCCAGGAACCTATCCTTGCAACAAAGCCCGTTGCCAACTCTGTCCACATATCTATTCAGGGGACATCATCATAGGGCCTAAATCACATCAGCCACACTATCAGAGGCTCGTTCACCTGCGCATCTACCAATGTGATATATGCCATCATGTGCCAGCAATGCCCCTCTGCCATGTACATTGGTCAAACTGGACAGTCTCTACGTAAAAAAATAAATGGACACAAATCAGATGTCAAGAATTATAACATTCAAAAACCAGTCGGAGAACACTTCAATCTCTCCGGTCACATGATTACAGACCTGAGAGTAGCTATCCTTCAACAAAAAAACTTCAAAAACAGACTCCAACGAGAGACTGCGGAATTGGAATTAATTTGCAAACTGGATACAATTAATTTAGGCTTGAATAGAGACTGGGAGTGGATGAGTCATTATATAAAGTAAAACTATTTCCCCACCCCACCCCACCCCCCACCGTTCCTCAGACGTTCTTGTTAACTGCTGGAAATGGCCCACCTTGATTATCACCACAAAAATTTTTCCTCCTTTCCACCCTCCTTCCTGCTGGTAATAGCTCATCTTAAGTGATCACTCTCCTTACAGTGTGTATGATGAAACCCATTGTTTCATGTTCTCTGTGTGTGTATATATAAGTCTCCCCACTGTATTTTCCACCGAATGCATCCGATGAAGTGAGCTGTAGCTCACGAAAGCTTATGCTCAAATAAATGTTAGTCTCTAAGGTGCCACAAGTACTCCTTTTCTTTTTTAAAAATACTTTGTAACGGAGGGCTCCCTATTGAGATTACTCCCATTTTAGAGATGGGTTTACTGGGGAAAACTCAGGCATAGGATAGGGAAGTGACTTGCCCAGCAAACCAATGGCAGAGATTAGAATAAATCCAAAGTCTCCTGATTCCCAATCTAACGGTCTATCCACTCTTCCACATGGCCTGTAAGGTAGGTTGTCTTTTTTTAAATAAAGAAAATACTATTAAACTAACTCCTCAACTCCAAATGACAGTACTTATCATACAACACCCATGACAGTTTTAATTTCCAGTGCCCATGAATAGAGAATTAAAATCTTTCAACCTTCCTCTGCAACCTCTCAGAATGGTGGCATCCATCCGATTGTTAATTGTTCTCTATTATCCTGTGTTTAAAACAACAGCACCACAAAGGAGAGTGGATCGCACAAGCCCATCCTGGACTCTTGTGCGTCTACATGATGGAGCCATGGGAAGTGGGGAGACTTAACTCCTGTTGAACTTCTGTCCTGTTACTAAGTGGAAGTAACTTCATAACCATCTCACAGTTGCTCCCCATCTATTCATGCAGGACTGGAGCCCCGTGTTCCATGTCTTGCTTAGCATTTTTACATTGCACTTATATGTGCAGCACCTTGCACCTGCACCGGGCAGGATCAAAGGCCAGAGTATCTTTTGTGTTGGGTTGAAGTGCACAATATGCAGCAGTAATTTACAAGGTCACATACAGAGTGCTGTGGTATGAGAAGTAGCATTATATGAATGTCCTAGTATGAGATTTTAGGCAGATTCACCAATAATGTCATAATGCTAATTTATCTAAGAATAAGTCTAGTACTTTTCATGTGAGGAACAACCTCACAATATCCTATGAGACAGGTATCCCCATTATTTGGGGAAGCTAAATACAGAGACAATAAGTAATACCCTAACATTCAAATAGCAAGTCAGAGTCACAGTCAGGAACAGAACCTACTATTGCCAACCTAAAGCATTCAAAAATCATGAGTCAGAACCCAGAAAAATCATGATTAAAAAAAGTTAACGTTTTGGGTTCTTTTAAATTTGCCTTCTGGCTTATGAGCCTTTTAGGATACTCAGGACATGTTTTCAAGCTTTTCTCTACAACCACAGGAGTTAGAATCCTGCATTTTTATAAAATCACATGGTATGAGAAGCCAAGGAATTATGAAAAACAAATATAATGAGTTTCACAATAAAATAATTAAAGCTGGTACAGTTTAGATACAGAGTAGGCACACACACTGCCTGCCTACGTACATACATGCATAATAGCAAACCTCAAAGCTTATATGGCTTGTAAAGTAGTCCCAAGATCATACCTTAAAGAAAAAGTTATTGTCAAATAATGTGACAAACTGCTCTATACTTGCCTGTGGGAAACTATGTTCTTTCTTTACTTCTGTGACACTTTTCATCAAGTGTATATTTTTAATTGACAAGATCATTAAATCAGACTAAACATTCACTCTCAAATTATATTATTTGTTTATTATTAATGAGGAGAGGTTTGTGGGTTTTTTTAAAACAACAATTCAGGTAATATTTAATATGTTAACATGACTTTAGACTGCATGTACATTTGGTGTAAGCTGCTAGCTATCAGAATATAAAATAAAACCATGTGAACTCAAAGTTCTGATCTATAATTAAAAACATAATGACCTAAGCATAGAAGCATAGAAACAGGTTTCAGAGTGGTAGCCATGTTAGTCTGTATCAGCAAAAACAACGAGTCCTTGTGGCACCTCAGAGACTAACAAATTTATTTGGGAATAGAAATTAGTCATTCTAATCTAGGATGCTGAAGATTTAAAGGACATAAGTATATTTCAAGGATGAATTTAGTCACCAGAATTATTTTCTTCAGACCATTTCTCACATCCCAAATCACCCAAGACACAGATCCACACAGCTAAATATAAACTTCAGCACTGTAACAGAAATGGGGGTTAAGGAATGTCAATCATTCATCACACATATAGTGTTGATGTGAACTTTAGAAGCACCTATATATATTCAACCAGAAATAGAGACAAAACCAACAGTCTTCTTTAGCTTGTACTCTCAGTTAAATTGCTCATGCGACGGATACTACAGAGGGAATAGACACATTGTTGGGGGAAAGTATTAATATAAGACGTATTTTTCAAGTACATTATGTGCCACAAAGCTAGCTAGTCTCAACCTCTGACATGTTTTCAGAAAGTTATGGAGAGATTTCTCAAAGGTGCTGCTCAAGAAAGAGATGCATGGAAACATTTTAAGTGATTTATTATAAGAGTCTTTGTTGGTTCTCTTCCTTATAGAAAATTATAGCAATGATGCTTGAAGCAATTTGTGAAGAACAGAAAAGTCTGGCCCACAGCCTTGAGCTCCTGTTCTATAAATCCCTCTTTGTGTCTGTACACTGTGTTTCTACAGGAGAAAAAAAAATCAATAAAGTATTCTTATAAACTCATAAAACAGGATTAATACAGAGAATTCTTTACCTTCCAAAATTTGTTTTCAACTCACTGTTGGCTTTAAATACACTAAACCCATTGTACCCTACTAGACTAAGGTTTCTGGAAAAAACTTCCAATGTACATACGATGTTTATTACATTAGTTGATGCTATTATTTATTACATACCTCTCTTAGTGAGTCATGGGCTTTGTAACCCATCAGCATGTCTCAGTGCTGACATGGAAGCACCATCTCCAAAGGCAAGAGGGTTGCTCAAGCTCCGTACCCATTCATGCTTTGCTGAGGGTACTAACAATGGTGCTATAAAACATGGTTTTGTGATGTGAATAAGTGGCACTTAGTAACCTGGTAGAAAATCATCAACTCATTTCACACAGACCAGTTATTAGTCAGTAATAGGACTGATTTCAGTCACTGCCAGTATAGGACTGATTTGAACCAGAGACTTAGTGGAAAATACGTCTATATTCCATAACAGCCGAGATATAAAAATCAAAGGAGCTATAAATGAAATTTTAGAAAGAAACTGTCTATATATGACATTCTGCAGTCTTATATAATGGTGGAGGAGAATTTGAAGAGGGATTCACAGAATGTATAACATGAACAATGTTCTGCATGTCTGAGATCAGAATATAAATTCAACTAAACAGCTGCCAAAATGAAAACTATGATAACAAATTCCATAACAATAGACTAACTAATAGGAGACATATCACAAGTCGAAGCATTAGATAATTCTTCAGGGAACATGAATAAGGATTACAATATGACTGATATCTGAATACAGTTATTTGATGGCATTTAGAAAAAGGAATATTGCTGTTTTAGGGCAGGAATCTACAATAATTCTAGATTGGAAATAATTATCTCTATTTAGATAGCTTTTGGAACGGTTTCATGTACCAGTGTTTTGTTTTCATCTTTTGAAAAAGCTTGCCCATACAATATTATGTTCTGTAAACTTTTCTATATACTTTTCTCAAACATTTATAATATTTATACTCACTTATACACACACTTCCATTATATAGCTGGAAAGTTTCAGCCCAACATGTAAATGTTTCAGAAATCTACAAATGTATGAAAAGAGGGACTGGTCATTCAAACGGTTTGGGGCTTTGTTGTTAGGTACTACGAAACAATAGCTATTGCAGACACTTTGCATGGATAAAGCACTGTCACCCAAGGATCTCAAAAGTATTTTAGGTTTCAGAGTAGCAGCCGTGTTAGTCTGTATTCGCAAAAAGAAAAGGAGTACTTGTGGCACCTTAGAGACTAACAAATTTATTAGAGCATAAGCTTTCGTGAGCTACAGCTCACTTCATCGGATGCATTAGGTGGAAAAAACAGAGGAGAGATTTATATACACACACACAGAGAACATGAAACAATGGGTTTATCATACACACTGTAAGGAGAGTGATCACTTAAGATAAGCCATCACCAACAGCGGGGGGGGGGGGGGGGGGGGGGAGGAGGAAAACCTTCCATGGTGACAAGCAGGTAGGCTAATTCCAGCAGTTAACAAGAATATCAGAGGAACAGTGGGGGGTGGGGTGGGAGGGAGAAATACCATGGGGAAATAGTTTTACTTTGTGTAATGACTCATCCATTCCCAGTCTCTATTCAAGCCTAAGTTAATTGTATCCAGTTTGCAAATTAATTCCAATTCAGCAGTCTCTCGTTGGAGTCTGTTTTTGAAGCTTTTTTGTTGAAGTATAGCCACTCTTAGGTCTGTGATCGAGTGACCAGAGAGATTGAAGTGTTCTCCAACTGGTTTTTGAATGTTATAATTCTTGACGTCTGATTTGTGTCCATTCATTCTTTTACGTAGAGACTGTCCAGTTTGGCCAATGTACATGGCAGAGGGGCATTGCTGGCACATGATGGCATATATCACATTGGTAGATGCGCAGGTGAACGAGCCTCTGATAGTGTGGCTGATGTGATTAGGCCCTATGATGGTATCCCCTGAATAGATATGTGGACAGAGTTGGCAACGGGCTTTGTTGCAAGGATAGGTTCCTGGGTTAGTGGTTCTGTTGTGTGGTGTGTGGTTGCTGGTGAGTATTTGCTTCAGATTGGGGGGCTGTCTGTAAGCAAGGACTGGTCTATCTCCCAAGATCTGAGAGAGCGATGGCTCGTCCTTCAGGATAGGTTGTAGATCCTTGATGATGCGTTGGAGAGGTTTTAGTTGGGGGCTGAAGGTGATGGCTAGTGGCGTTCTGTTGTTTTCTTTGTTGGGCCTGTCCTGTAGTAGGTGACTTCTGGGTACTCTTCTGGCTCTGTCAATCTGTTTCTTCACTTCAGCAGGTGGGTATTGTAGTTGTAGGAATGCATGATAGAGATCTTGTAGGTGTTTGTCTCTGTCTGAGGGGTTGGAGCAAATGCGGTTATATCGTAGCGCTTGGCTGTAGACAATGGATCGAGTGGTATGATCTGGATGAAAGCTAGAGGCATGTAGGTAGGAATAGCGATCAGTAGGTTTCCGATATAGGGTGGTGTTTATGTGACCATCGCTTATTAGCACCGTAGTGTCCAGGAAGTGGATCTCTTGTGTGGACTGGTCCAGGCTGAGGTTGATGGTGGGATGGAAATTGTTGAAATCATGGTGGAATTCCTCAAGAGCTTCTTTTCCATGGGTCCAGATGATGAAGATGTCATCAATGTAGCGCAAGTAGAGTAGGGGCATTAGGGGACGAGAGCTGAGGAAGCGTTGTTCTAAGTCAGCCATAAAAATGTTGGCATACTGTGGGGCCATGCGGGTACCCATCGCAGTGCCGCTGATTTGAAGGTATACATTGTCACCAAATGTGAAATAGTTATGGGTCAGGACAAAGTCACAAAGTTCTGCCACCAGGTTAGCCGTGACAGTATCGGGGATACTGTTCCTGACGGCTTGTAGTCCATCTTTGTGTGGAATGTTGGTGTAGAGGGCTTCTACATCCATAGTGGCTAGGATGGTGTTTTTAGGAAGATCACCAATGGACTGTAGTTTTTTAGAAACATTAATTAATCCTTACAAACCAACTCATTTCCTCTTTCCACCTCCCACTCCCAGGAGGTAGAGCAGCATTGATTTTTTTCTAGTACGTAGATGGATAAATTGAGGCACAGAAAGGTTAAGGGCTAGTTTGTGTCATTAAGGCAAAACCCAAAGCAGGCGAGGAGTAGCATGACTTCCGGGGGAACTCTGGTGGGGACTAGGCCTCTAGGCTGCCTGGTACACAGCTCAGGAAGGTTTCACAATCCCCATTATCCTTTAGGACGGTGAAGCCTGCTCTCCTTGGTGCGACATACATCCCACATGTGCTTAGATGTCAGCTTTTTGGGGCAGGAACTGTCTTTTTTGTTCTGTGGTTCATACAGCACCTAGCACAATGGGGTCCTGGTCCATGGCTGGGGCACCTGGGTGCGTCAATAATACAAATAATAAATAATAATGACAGATACATATTATATGTCTAGACTTTTCTATGGTACCGATCACCAGAGAATCTGCACAGCTTATCTATCTTAACGAATGTGCTGTAAGGATACACTGGGAGGGAGGGACCAATGATTAACCAAATGTTACAGATCAAGACACACAGAACTCAAATGACATCCCTGAGCAGGGAGCCAAACGGCAGTTGTCCATCAGGCATCAGTAACAATTTTACAAAACTGAACATTGTAATAAGGCATGTCGTATTTTTAAGTGCAACTGTCGTCTCCTGGATCATATGCAGGAAAGCACTGAGTTTCTTCCACAGTATATATTTACAGAGACTATTAACCAGCAATCTGCTACTCACCTCTACTGCAATCCACTCGTACAATAACTACGGACAAATAAACAGACAGACATGAGCCTGGCCATCCCTCTAGTGTGCTGTACACTTATAAAGGATTATGTACCAGAATCTTAGATATCTAATTTACTGCTTTAATTTGAATTTCTAATTTGAAGTTTGCCTATTTCCCAGGAAAAAAAGAAAGAGAAAAGCTCACTTTCCACATTCTTCCCTCATGGGGTTAAAGAGGGTCTATTTGTTATTAGTAAATTTATCTGTATTATACACTCCAACTAGATTATACCTTAACGAGCACGAAAGACATTTGTCTTTCTAAAGGACAGTGTGTTAGGACCCATCCCACTGTTTCCCTATAACTAAAAGGCTGTGTCTATAGCTGTTACCCCCATCAATAGGGAAGATTAAGCACAGACAGTTAAAGAGGCAGCACGCTGGATGGAGACTTGCAATCCCATAAGGATGCTTCTCTGACCAACAAAACACTACTGTTAGAACAAGGGAATTAACCAGCATCTCTGACAAAGAGAAGTTCTTTTCTCTATCTTGTCCATTCAAATTGAAAGCTCTTTGAAGCAGGGACTGTGTCTCATATTTCTATACTGCGCTTAGTATAACATGGCTTCAATCCCCCATTGGGGCCTCTCAGCACTATGATAACAAAATGATAATGCTATTTAATTGAGTTAATAATTAGCACTAAAGAATGAATCTGTAGAAAGTTATTCCTACTTGTTACATCCCTCTAATATATGATGCTTAGGCATTGGACTTGCTTTCAAAATTCCAGAATCCAGGCAAACCTAATGCACTATCTATATACAATTGTTAAATAACTAATACTAATATCCAGCATTGGTGCACTGAAATCTCACTCCCTTCACTAGTGTAAGTGTTAACAGACAACTTGGCTTTCATCATTTTAAAGAGTATATATCAAGGACAGTTGTTTAATTGTTTAAACAACTTACTCCACTTTATTAAAATTGTACTATGAATAAGTAAACCAAGTCAATACCGAACTAAAAAAATGCTCTTGCATTTAATGAGTCAAGGATATTCCATAGGAATTTTGAAGACTACTTATTTGTCCAGTAGAAATGGTTTCTCTTAAAGCTACAGGCATCATACAAATATGAACAGCATCTAGAAGAGACTAAAAAGAATGGAAATGCAAAAATCTGAAGGGTTTTTTTTAAAAGCTATAACAATTCTATTATAATAATGAACTTTTAACACACCTAAAAGACCAGTAACTTATATAAACGTTCTCCTAAAGCCCAGTAACTTATATAAACATTTAATAGCCGTAGTGTACAAGCAAATAATTCTGTGATTCAAGCAAAAAGTGAGTTTGTTATAATAAATCGACAAAAAAATCGAGTTATCTCCCAGAGTATTCTGTCTTTTAGGGCCCTGTCCGTAAACACTGCTGAGTGTATTGTTGGAGGGAATCTTACATAAGACAATAAAATTCCAGTAGTAAACTCTATGCCTGGTAGAAAATGTCTGAATACCCTGGGCTGTAAGTACAGCAAAGCCGGGGCTGTCTTTACTTTTACAGTGCCCAGCATATTCTCAGTGCTTAATAAATGATGATTGTGCATCATCAATTTCAAGAGGCAACAAATGGCTCAGATGGTGCCTGGACCATGAAGAGGGATTAACTTTACTTGTATCTGTTTGGGAAAGGAAGTAAACCTAGGAAAGCCTCCACTTTAAATATATAAGAACACAAGAGCTGCCACAGTTGGTCAGACCATGTTCCATCTTGCCCAGTCTCTGGCAATGGCCCATACCAGAGCTTCAGGGTCAATGTACAGAACAGGGCAATTATGGAGTAATCCATCCCTGTCGTCCACTCACGACTTCTGAGTCAGAGGCTTAAGGTTGCCCGAGCATGGGGTTGCAACCCTGATCATCTTGGTTACACATTGATGGACATAACTTCCATGAACATAACCAGTTCTTTTCTGAACCCAGTTATACTTTTGGCCATCACAACATCCCATGGCAATGAGTTCCACAGGTTAGTTGTGCGTTATATGAAAAAGTACTTCCTCATTTGTATTAAACCTGCTGCCTATTAATTTAATTAGGTGACCCCTCTCTATTCATTTTTTCCCACACCATTCTTGATTTTATAGACTGTATCATACCCCTACTTAGTCATCTCTTTTCTAAGCTGAATAGCCCTAATCTTTTTAGTCTTTCTTCATATGGAAGCCATTCCATACCCCTAATCGTCTTTGGTGCCATTCTCTGAATCTTTTTCATTTCCACTACGTCCTTTTTGAGATGGGGCAACCAGAACTGGACACAGTATTCAAATTGTGGATGCAACCTGGACTTATCATAATGCCATTATGATATTTTCTATCCCTTTCTTAATAGATCCTAACATACTGTTAGACATTTTTGACCGTTGAGCAGAACTTTTCGGTGAACTATCCATAGTGACTCCAAGTTCTCTTTCTTAGGTGCTAACTGCTATTTTAGAACCTATCACTCTGTGTGTGTACACACAAACACACACACACACACACACACACACACACACACACAGAGTTATTTCCAGTCTGCATTACTTTGCACTTATCAGTATTGAATTTCATCTGCCATTTTGTTGTGCAGTCACCCAGGTTTGTGGGAGCCCTATATAATTTCTCGCAGTCACATTTTGACTTAACTGTCTTGAATAATTTCATGTTATCTGAAAACTTTGTCACCTCACTATTCATCCCCTTTTCCAGATCATTAATGAATATGTTCAACAGCACAGGTCCCAGTACTGATCCTTGAGGGACCTCTCTCCATTGTGAAAACTGACCATTTATTCCTACCCTTTGTGGAAACTATGTAGTCAGCAGGCAGGCTGCTACTTCTGTAAAGGTTTCAAGACCTGGGTGAAAGCAAGGACATTTCATTTCCCTCATTGGTGCAAACCTTGAGAACAATGCAATGTGTCTATCATATTAAAAAGAATAAATATTTGTTAGGCAGAAGGTAGCTCTGTAGAATTAACTTGGTGACCAAAACCATTACCACCTCTTATTATCTGCACTTGTTAAAGAAATACCTCCCCTCATGGTTGTTCATCCTGAATGTCATGCATATTTGATAAGATCCACATTTCAGGTGTTGGGTAGATTTTGATTTGAAACAAAACAGGAAATATGTTTAAATGCACAGACTGAAGAAGAGATGAGTAGAATCAATGTGCGTGCATGCGCACACACACACACACACACACACACACACACACACACACACACACACACACACACACAGAGTGTTTAGGCACAAAGAGGATTTCAAGTTCTGTTAATTTATTGTCAGTACATCACAAAACAACTCAAGAGGAAGGAGTTGGAAAGAGAAGGGCGGTCTCACACAGAACCTTCAGAACTGCAATACCCAAGAACAATGTAGCTGAGATAAGGAGTGCTGTCTTATCTCAGAATTTCCTTGCTTTGCATTTTTCGTGATCTTCACCTTATCAGAGGCTAGTGTAGAATTCTATTTTCTAGCCAAGCAAAAACATAATCTAGATACATGAAATTTATTAATTTACTGCCTGCCTGAAAGACTCCGGAATCTGGATAGATACATTGACCGTTACATCTGGCCTAAGAGAAAAATGAAATCTGGCTGCCTGCTTCAGTTTCCTTGTGAATGCCACTGCAGAGCAGGGAATAAATAAATAAATAAATAAAACAAAGGATGATTTGCCCACCTGCCACATTTTGCTAAATCTTTTTTCCTGCTTCTCTGAGCGAGTTGTGGCCCAGACTGTCCATAACTAAGACCCTCTGGGAGAATAAAAAAAAGAAACTCCTGCAGTCAGAGGGACTGATATAATCTTTCCCCTTTCTTCTGGTGCTTTCTTCACCTTACCAGCATTACTCAGCATTATCTGGGTTTAGCCTCAGTCAGCTAGCTTTTAATCAAGATAGCAGGTAAGTCTCTCTACACCAAATGACAGATCGGAGAATATAGAGTTGAGTGTCATCTGCATACTGAAAATACTGCAGCCCACACTTTCTTGCTAACCGTCTTAAATCCCATACACACTCAGCAGAAGAGGCAGAAAAGTTGCCCAAATACGACTCTGAGATCTCCCACAAAGAAGAGAAAGCTCTTAAGCAATTCCATTTTCTCTTGCTGGTTCTACAAACTCATCATCCATATTTCATGGTCAATGGTATTAGAGGCATCTGACAGACCTAAAAGAATCAGCACAAATATCTGATCTTTATTTATCACCAGGAGGAGATTCTGTGTATGTACAGAGCCAAGCACAACTTTAGCACCTAACAGCACTAGTGCTTTTAGGTGCTAAAGTATACAAATTAATAATAAGAAAGAAAAGGCTTCGTCTCTGTACCATACTCAGGATGAAGTTCTCATTAAATAGGGCCAAGGAAATCCAAGGACTCTAGACTTTCTTCACACTCACTTTTTCAACCAGCAGAGTCCCCTGGCACCTTATAGACTAACAGACGTATTGGAGCATAAACTTTCGTGGGTGAATACCCACTTCGTCAGATGCAACCAGATAAGGTATATTTGAGACAAGATGATAACTGGAGAGGTTGCTGACCTCAAGCAATTAACTGAACAAAGATCTAAAGTTGTTCCATTAGCAGATGCTACATCTTTCCCCACCTTGAGGAAGAATTGAAAATCAACTCCAGTAAAGCTCTGGAACCTCCATGTTGGCTTACCCCAACCAAGAGAGACAGGGATTTAACTCTCAGCCCACACATCCTCCATCATCTCCAGAACCTCAGTGAGAGGCACTGCTGAAACCCAAGCAGAAAGCTTCAGCTTTTATGCCAGCCACCCAGGGCTCTACTAAGTTAGTGGTAGATAGCTAAAGCAGACTCTATGAAACCTTACCTGCAAAATAACATGAAAATTCCGCAGTGAGAGATACGCCATCACCAGACGCAAATTAGCTAGATTAACCACCCTGTACAGTTCTGCCCAACCAATGCTATGCTATGGTGAAGGTGAAGTTACCCTTCTTCAAAGCCATGAAATAATCTTTTCAAAACCTTTTTGCAATACCATTGGTCACAGAGAGAAAGACTTCTGCCACCAATGCTATGTCATTGTCTCCGCCTGTTTCATCAGAGGGAGACAATTAAAATATCATTGTGACCAGCAAATTTAAATGGTTACTTCCCTGACTTCAACAGCCACTGCATCAATAGTTTAGGATAACAGTTCATTATAAAATGCCCCACCATCCACTGGCTGAGTGGCCTGTGGATAAGGTAATGCTCTGCTTCAGAGACTTCTGAAATCTAGCACACTCCCATTAGTCACCGAGGATGGCTATCAAAAGACCTTTACTCTAGTCCCAGAACTGAAGAGATAGTCTATGACCTCTAAGAATTGCTATACTGGGTCAGACCAGTTACTCATCTAATTTGGTACCTGCCTCTGACACTGGTCAGTACAAAGTGCTCCAGAGAAAAAAGTACCAGACAACAACCTCCTCCCCATCCAAAGTTCAACACTTTGGAATAATTTGCCATAGGGGAAGCCTTTTTTTCCCAATCCCCACCCCCATCAGTCAACAACTGTCTTATGCTCTGAAGCAGGAAGGTTTATATCCCTTTTTGCACCCCATCTAACATAAATGTGGATCTTCTTAACCACATCAATGGCCAATCCTTTTTTGAATTCTACTAAAAGTCTTGGCCTCAACTATATCATCCAGCAGCAAGTTCCACAGATTAAATTACCCTGTTACCTCTAATTCCATCCCAAAACCCAAATTCCAGTGTTTGGCCAGCTGAATGTTGAGCCAGAAACTATCTGGGACAGTCCCATGGTTGTCATGGTGGCCATAGGATCTTAAGCTAACTCTGAAGAGCTGTCTGACAACGTCTAGGCAGGTGGTGAGCTGAGGCTACTACTTGGTAAAATGAACATGTTAAACATACTATTACCTCACCTTATCCCCTGTCCTTTTCTATCTGCTGTATGTTGTCACACTCCTAGACTGTCAGGTCTCTGAGACAGGAACTTTCTTAAGCCCGATCTAACTCTTAAAACTTAGGTCAACGTAGGTACAGTGCTCAGTGCCATAAAAATTGCAGACCTAACCACCGGTGTAAATGCAGCTACGTTGATGGAAGAATGCTTCTGCCAACCTAGCTACCATTGCTCAAGGAGGTGGTGTTCCTACACGGATGGAAAAACTCCTTCCATTGCTGTAGTCTATGTCTACACTACAAGATTGCTACAGCCCCATAGTGCCCATAGCGTAGAAGACATGGCCTTAGTTATGTCTCTGTGCAGTGCCATGCACAATGGCGCACCTGATCCTTTATTGAGGCCTGTAGATATTACCATAATACAAATAATTAAGAATTGTCAGACACACAGATAATGAAGTCACCTAGGACACTTTCTTTTAGCAACTCCAGTACCTCTGCAGAAGTAAGTTCCATCAGCAATTTGTACATTAACGTAGGACCCATCTTAATCCCATTCTGTGATTTACATACGAGCTGGGCATGCTTTAAAATCTAATTCTGGAATAGGAAGCCATCTGTGTTTAGAGCCAGATGCAGCCAAAGCTACATGATTCACACTAAATGGGTATCAAAATAAACCACACAAATACAGACAAAGAATCAGACAATGAAAAATAATGTTTCCATGAAGGCAGAAGCAACAGAGAGCATATTCATATATATTCAGTAGGTATATACATGCTTTATTACACTGGAGGTTGTTTCCAGTATGCAGACTTAACATTTCATAAGGTCAATATTGTATCCTGACCATGGCTTTTCCTGTAACTAATCCTTACTTTAGGGTTGAAGATTCTAGATTTACTAGCCATTCTGGATATTCTGGATACAGGTTGGTGGCTAAGAGGCGTGCAGTTGCTCCAGCTTAAATTCACTAAAATATGATCATAGCCTCTAAAAAGCCCATTTCAGCATAATAAGGCATTTTCAAAAGATACTAAAATAAACACATTCCTTTCAAAGGAACCAGCCATCCCTTAAAAAAATCAGAGCTTCCCAAGTTTTTTTTAAATATCAGAAGACCACCTAATAAGCCCATCAGAAGATTTAATTGTAACACACAAGTAGCTGTGATGGTAATAAAAACCAGTCTCATCAGTTGTACTCTTTGAAGTTGAATGGATAACATACCAACTCTGACACAAAGATCATAACTACATTCAATTTTGGCCTAGGATACCTCTATATGCATTTCCCCATACACAGGGCAAGATTTTGGAAGTTAGCTCCCATGTATTTGTTAATAAAAGTAAGCCCAATTCACCCGTGGGGTAACTCCAAGAACATCACTGAGTTACACCAGGGATGAATCTGGCAGAGTCTGTCCATCTTCATCATGAGTGATAGTACATGATGACAGTGAGGACATATGTGTTATCACATCTATACAGTCTATCCCCAGTCCCAAAAGCTATTCCTCATTTAAATAATTATTCCAACAAATGTCCCAAAGAGAACAAGATGAATGTGCAAACATCAGTTTTCTTTGTCTGCTGTTATTTTGTAAAATATCCACATAGGGTATGTATCCGCAGATGATTCATTACACTTCTTGCACGTCTTCCACACTCATCTTCACCATAGTGTTTTGTGATACTGGTCCCTTTGAAAGTGTAACTGCAATGCCCAGTTATTAAGAAGGCTAAATTTCTAGCAGAGATTAACACAAGTATAGTAGGAAGTCAACTATGCTGGGAAGTCTTCCTGCATATATGTTAGATAACGATACGCTCAGGAGAATAAACTTTCTTTCTTCTAAAACAACAACAAAAGAATCTAGTCCCGTTATTATATGTAAATTACTTTACAAATGCCATTATTTGGCATTGGTACAGATCTTCAAACACTACCTAGCACCAAATCAACAGAACACAAATAAAAACAAAATTGTAAGGTCACGGTGGCAGAAGTCCTACCACTTTTACATTGCACAGAAATCTCCTGAAGTGTTTCCCTCTATTCTCATCACCACACCTCAAAAGTGCCCCTCGCTCTTCAACTTGATACAGAATAAAAAAAGGACTACCTCCCTGTCATAAGTAAATATGAACATTCTTTAAACAAGGGGAAGTAACAGAATTCCTTCACTAATCGAAGAGATGAAATCATATGTCTAAACGCAACTCAACACACTTAAAAAACCAAACAAACAGCTGAATGGTGTGTACAGAATTTTGGTATTTTCTGTTTGTTCTTTAATAGCTAGTTGAGACAAAGTACAGCAGTTTTTCATAGAACAACTTCATTCAAAGCTGAGGATTCCCTGTAGCTGGAAATATGATTTGCACAGTGCAGTGCACTGAAATAATTTGTGTCTTGCATTGTTCATTATGAACACAAATTCTCTGTAAGTGGGTTCCCTGTACATTAGGATTCCCAGTTACCAAACGTATTAAGGTGTACATGGTTCAGCCTGAAAAGATGTATTATGTTACCCATTAACGGATTCACATCATAATTAGTTCACATGCTACACAGACACTGGGACAGTTTAATTGAAGAAAGCCAGTACATTCTGAGACAATAAGGTGGATTTGTGAGTGTTTGAACACAGGAATAAAGAATTGCCAGTGCAAATAAGACAAAATACCTAGTCTCAAAGCACAGACAGAACAAAAGAAAAATCCATATGTTTCACATATCAGAAATATAATCTCAAGTCACAGGATTGCAGTTACCAATGCTCAAGTAAATTAGACTGTCTGTTCAGCACCCCACTTCAAGTCCTGGCATGCTAGTCAGGACAGCACTTTGCTCCAGCTGGCATGTGTCCAGACTTTAACTGTGCTGGCATTTGTTTCTAGAAAAGCAGAGAGGGGGAAACTGGTTTAAATATATCTCAGCAGTCTTCAGCAGAAACTTTTGCTGAAGAGAGTTTAGCATTAAGATAAGCTATTGAATCAGCAATGCCTTCATCATTATATGTCTTTGTGCTCCATAAGATACTTTTGGATTCAGAGAACATTTTCAGTACTAAATCTGGACAATTGCGCAAAATATAAACATCTATGTTTTCAGTCTGTATTTAAAAAAAGAAACCAGATCTCTATTAAAGCTAACATGTGTCAGTCTTCTGGAGTTTTACAAATATCAAGCTATTTAAAAACTACCAAAGTAATTTGTTTTTCTACACAATTATTAAATTTTGAACGAGCCAGAAAAGAAACAGTTGTTAAATATTGAGATCAGACAGTCTCATATCAGTCCTGAACAAGTTTGGCTTAGAAATCATATGAGTGGAGGATAAAAAGAAAACAAACAGTCTGGATTAAATATAAGCAACTGTGATTTATTTCCCTTTCGCACTGATGTTATAAATTTTCAGTTTAAGGGTCTGATTCTGAGAGATACCGAATACCCACAACATCCTTTGATTTCAATGGAAGTTGTGGGTGCTCAGATCTTCCCCATGTCTGGTCCTATATTATTGTGATAAAGCAGAGATTTAAGAGATACACGGAACTGGCACAAAACTTCACAGAAAACAAGTTTCCAAGTCACATACCCAAGATTATATAGAAAATGAATTTTAAGTTTGTGCATATAAATAGCCAACCCAGAAGGGCTTGTGTAGACTTTCAGAGAACAGAAACAATACCATGCAATCTTCTATGCCCCTCCCTCAGTCCTCTGTAGTACTGGAAGATCTCACAAACATTCATCCTCTCAGCACCAGCATCACTCCCATTTTACAGACTGGGAACCAAGGCACAGAGAAATATGTCAGTGTTGCCAACTCTCTCTCTATTTGTTGTTTTTCTTTAAGCCCCAATTCCTGAAGTCAGATGATTACATGAGACTCTTACCTTTCCTTTAAAAAGAGTCCATTTCTAGCCCTCATGGTTTCAGAGAAGAGCTTGAAAACATGAAGTCTAGAGGTTCTAAAAACAGAAGGCACATTTTAAACAAGAAATGTTGGGTTTTTTTTAAATTACTCTCATAATTTTTGAATAGTGCTGGCAATATCAAGATTTTCAAAAAGACCTCAGCACCAGGTTTTCAAAATGTAGCCATAAGTATCGCAGGGGGAGCTACTGAGTGCTAGGTACTTTTAAAAGTCTGGTTCCAATTGTGGATACTGAAAACCTGGCCCTAAGGGACTAGAGCAAGGTCTTTGGAGTCCAAATCCAAAGCTGTAAGCACAAGATTATCTTTCCTTCTAACCAATCACCACTAATCAAGTTATTTTGAGCAGCAATTATTAGCAGGAAACTATTCTTAGTCCAATTAGAGTTCATAAATTTTCAAACAAGCTGAACAAAAACATGTAATGTAATTGAAGAAGTCAATAATCTGCTTGTGGATATTCCAAGTGCAGAAAAATAAATTATATCATTTGTTGCAAGGTATTCACTCAGTTCTACCTCAAGTACTATAAACAAACAATATTTTGCATCTTTAAAAAAAAAGATTAAAAAGGTAGAATGTTTAGTTTTTAAGTTAAAGAATGGAATGATGTAGTCAGTCTACAGGAACTCAGTCTTAAATAGACACATTTGAGGTGGATCTTCTCTTACACCAAATATCAGTGTATCACAACATGTGTTATTCAAAATAAACAGGAGCAATCAAGTGAAGAATAGCTTGCACCTGCTTCACAAAGTTCCTATTAAGATTTTCACATATTACTCTAACTGCAGGGAAAACGGAGAGTAAGACTTGCTAGCTCCAGAGAATTGAATCAAATAAACGACACGTGGAAACCAAACGAGTTTTGCTAGATCTGAAGTTAATATAAAAACCCAGGAGAAAAGGAGGAGGAGGAAAAAGAGAGCAAAGCTTATGCAAGTTCCTTTAAAAAGAAGCTACTTGAGTCAGCTACCATTTTTCCTTCTTTTTAATTTACATTCATGCCATGCATCCAGAAACTTACAATGTGAAAAGGAGAAGAAGGAACGGGTTACTTTGGCCAGTGCTATGTACCAACTAATTGTTCTTTCAGGGAATACTTTTGTTCAAAACAAAACATCAGAATATGAAATTCAGGGCACAAAAATAGGAAGAAATAATTTATCATTAGAGGTTTTGAACTTCCTAACATTTGTATCAATTCTCCCACCTCTAAGATAACCAGAGGGTAAAGAAACACAACTCATTACCACATTTGAGTCCCAAGGCTGATTTGTATTTTTTTTTTAAAAGAGAAGGCAACAAAGTTTAAAAGAAACCTATTAAATCATTTTGCATGATGGTGGTTACTGGAAAAGTTACAGAATAAGAGTGAAAGGAAAGAAAGTAAAGAGATTAAAATTAGATGAGATAAAGAAAGAAAATAAATTAGAAAAAATGTAAAATCCAAACCCTTAAAAAAATGGGAAAAAATGTTTCAGAGGAATGTGGCTCCATTTTATCCAATATCCTTGTCTTTCATAGTGGCCAGAACTGGATGCTTCAGAAGAAAGTGCAAGAAACTCTGTAGTGAACAATTAAGGAATAATCTACCCACAGGGGAAGTTTCTTCTTAACTGCTATCAGTGGAAGTTTGTTTATGCCCAGAAGCACAAGTGTTTAGATACTTTATAAAATCTCATCCTATCTAATGAAAACAGCAGATGCTCTCAGTATCTACATACTTATCAAATCCTCTGTAAAATATTGCTAAACTCTTGCTGTAGTGAGTTCCACAGGTTACATATGCATTGGGTAAAAAAAGCATTTAATCAATGTCATATTTGTTGCCTTTCCATTTCACTGACTGTCCCCTTGATCTTGTATTATGAGAAAGGGAAAGAGCACTTAATTCACCTTCTCTATGCAATTGGTTAAAGGCAACATTTCACTAAAAGGAAAAGGCAGGAGAAAGCATTGGGAGGAGAGTGGTGTTGTGGCAGGCTCTCTCCAAAACAGGGAAAAGGCCGGTGTGGTGTGTACATCATCTGATAATAAGCCTCCCCCACCAAAAATACCTCAGGCAGGGGCTGGGCAGAGAAACCTCTGAGCAGCAGCTCCCAACGCCCACAGGAAAAAGTTTGCAAAGAGGCAGCAGGAAAATAAGTTACATTAATAATAAGTAACATGCAGCCAAAAGCCAGGGAGAAAGCCATGGCACAAACTGGACTCACTCCAGTCCCACCTCCTCTAAAATCAGATAAACTCCAGGTCCCCTCACACTGCCACACAAACAAGACTCAGTCCAGCCCCACTCCTCCAGATCAGTCAGTCCAGCCCCCACCCACATAAGCCAGAATCTCTCCAGCCTCCCTGTCCCTCCATAGGCTCCTCAGCTCCCTCTCCTACTAACCATTCACTCCAGCCCCCTCCCACGAACTAGAGTCACACTCGTCTACACCAATCCAGCAACTCCTGCCCCCTCCATCCCCCGACCTGGAGTCACTCCGGCCCCCTCCCGCGAATTAGATTCACACTAGTCTACCTCAGTCCTGTCCCTCCAGCCCCCCCCCCCGGCCCCGATGCCTCCAAAGTCACTCCAGCCCCGCAGCACAAACCAGAGCCACTCCTGCCCCCTCCGCCTTCACCCAAATCGGAGTCACTCCCGGCCCTCCACCCCGCACCAACCGAAAGCCATTCCTGCCCTTCGCCCCCAAGACCAGTTTCACTCCAGCCCCATGGCCAGTCTTGTGGCACCCCAAAGGGGGTGGGGGCACCTCCCCTCAGGGACCCCATCCCATCGCTGCCCTCTCACCTGCCCTCCCCGCCGGGTTCCCCGGGCTGCGCTGGGCTCCGGCGGCCGGGGCTGCGTGTTGCTACCGTTGGCAAGTAACAGTCTCCAGGACTACGGTCACTATGGCGCCTCGCGCGGGGTCTCGAGGCAACTGTTGCTACCCTCTCGTCCAACGTCACATGCAAGCCTCGCCCTCTTCTCTAGGAAGGGAGCGGGTCTGGGTTCCGCGGCGGCTGGTTGGCCCTAGGGCTGTCGCTCACGTAGAGGGCGGGGCGGGCTGCGGCCAATCATGCGGGGGTGAGGGTGGGGCCGGGAGTTGGCGCGCGCTTTGGCGCTTCAAGTGGAGGGAGGCGAGAGCGTTCAGGAGAGAGAGAGAGGGAGGGGCCAGGAGGGGACGGGACGGGGGTCACCTCAGCCGTCAGTCTGGGGGCATGAGTCTCCCCACGCCTCCCCTCAGCCCGGCGCGGGGAGCCGGTCTGCTGCTGCCCCTCGTCCCGCCCAGCGGGCAACAGCCTCGGTGCCCAGGAGGCGGGGGCGGGGGCGAGGGAGGGAGTAATGGGGGCTGGCGGGAATGAGGGGGTAATGGGTGGGGCTGCTGTGGGAGAAAGGGTAACGGGCTAATGGGGGTCAGAGCTGGTGGGGGCTGGGGGTTATGGGGCAGGGACTGGTAGAGGTAAGGGGGCAGGGTGAGGGGGTGGGGCTGGGGGTTATGGGGCAGGGTGAGAGGGTAGTGGGGTGGGGCTAGGAGTAAGGGGGCAGGGACTGGTTAATATGAGGGGGTATTGGGGCAGGGACTAGTGGGGGTGAGAGGGTAGTGGGGTGGGGCTGGGGGTAATGGGGCAGCAACTGGTGGGGGTGAGGGTAAGGGGGCAGAGGCGGTAAGGGGGTGGAGCAGGTGGTAATAGAGGTTGGAGCTGATGGGAGCAGGATGAGGGGGTAATGGGGTTTGGAGCTTGTTGGGGTTAATTAGTGGTGAGGACTAATAGAGGACATGGAGTAAGGGGGCACGGACTGGTGAGTGCGAGGGGGTAATGGGGTGGTACTGGGGGTAATGGGGCAGGGACTAGTGGGGGTGAGAGGGTAGTAGGGTGGGGCTGGGGGTAAGGGGGCAGGGACTGGTGGGGGCAGAGGCGGTAAGGGGGTGGAGCTGGTGGTAATAGAGGTTGGAGCTGTTGGGAGCAGGATGAGGGGGTAATGGGGTTTGGAGCTTGTGGGGGTTAATTAGTGGTGAGGACTAATAGAGGACATGGGGAGGCAGGGCTGGGACTGTGGCAGCAGAATGGGGTACAGGCAAATTGGGAGAGAGGATGCTGTGGGGGCTGAAAGGGAAACACAAAATGGGGAGGCACTGAAGTAGATGGTAGTAGACTGGGGAATAGAGACAGAACCCCCTTTTGCTCTAGGACACAGGTTCATGCCCTTATTCTTATGAGAGAACAGCAAGGTGTTTAATGAAGATAAGTGGTGAGGACTTCAATTTTCCTTCTCATTCAAAAGACATCCCATTCCTCACCCCTCCATCACCATGCTGTGGCATTAGCTTCAGTACTGACTCAGGGATGAGCATCGCCTTCTAAGTAACCAGCACCACCTAAGCGTTCCTTTATCCACACGCTGACAAGAACTGACCCCTACTTATCTTGCCAGACCTGCAAAGTTCCCAGCCTACAGCCATGGGTCATATTTAGAATTTCCCCTTATTGACTATGGCTTTTCACCTTTCTCCCTACAAATTCATCTGTTTTGTTACAATTTGTAACATCTAGAGGCTCCACCCAAGATCTTGTGCTAGGTGCACTACGTGAACACAGTGAAAGATGGTCTCTGTATTGAAGAGCTTACCATTGAAATAGATAAGACAGGTGACAGATTCAGGGGAAAGTAGGGGTCCAGAGAGTGGAAGGCATTTACTTGCCCAAAGTCATCCAGCAGGTCAGTGACTATTGATGGATAAGATTGTTGGATAGATAGATTTGACTAGATATTTGAATCTTTACCTTTCAGTTTGTTTGCATTTTTACAAGTGAAATTCTTGCCAGTTAAATATTAAAGAGCTGCTGTTGCACTATGGGAAACTTCCAAATCTCTCTGGAAATAGTCTGCTTATAGATTAGCTGCATTTCTGTTCCCTCACCCCTTCACCACACATGGGCATTTGCATGTAAACAGGCTCTTTGTTTCTTAAGAATTTATCTGCTCTTGTTTATTTCTCCCTACCTGAACTAATAATTCTCCATACATCAAAATGGTTTCCATAGCAATCAATTGTGAAGTCACAAACAACAAGCAGAGGATTACAGTTTGAGCTGAGGTCAAGCGGCCAAAGTAGAAAGAAAGCAGAGATCCTGTATTAATGCAAATGTCCTTAGAAATGACATTTGAGCAAATACTGTTGTGTAGTGTTGCTATATGCTGTTAAACATCTGCCATTCTCACCCCAGACGAGGCTGCATTTCAGCACTGGGTGTGGCACTTCCAGAACACGGTGTTTAATTGGGTTTGGGGTTCTTTCTGGATGAAATGTGTAAACTACCATTTGATACAAATCATCTGTTGGCAGGATTGTTTCTAAGTGGAATATGCATTACCGGTTTTTATGAGCCAGCCAGGAAATAGTCTACAGAATGTCTGACTATATAATTTGAATGGCTTTAATGGAAAGTCCATTTCCCTGTTAAGCTGTGTGTGTGAATTGAGCTAGAGTGTGTATTAAGGAGACATCTGCTGGTTGAGATTGCACAATGATTTGTAAGGCACATTTCAAAAGGGCTTGTCTAGAGTTAGGAAAATTCAGAGCAGTATAATAATGCTGATGAAAACATCTAATGTAGACATACTGCACCATTGCAAAATGAGGCTTGCACACTGGGACCATTTATGTTCGTACAGTGCCTAGCACTGTTGGGCTGAAAAACCAACCCACAAACACCAAATGGTACAGGCAGGACCTAAATCTCTAACCTTTGGACAAAGAGATTCTCAAAAGCTGGAAGAACGAGAGGTACTTGTGGCACTTTAGAAACTAACACATTTATTTGAGCATAAGCTTTTGTGGGCTAAAACCCACTTCATCGGATGCGTGCAGTGGAAAATACAGTAGGGAGATAGATAGATAGATATACATACACAGACATTAAAAAATGGGTGTTGTCATACCAACTATAACGAGTAATCAGTTAAGGTGAGCTATTATCAGCAGGAGAAAAAAAACCTTTTGTAGTGATAATCAGGATGGTCCATTTCCAACAGTTGACAAGAAGGTGTGAGTAACAGTAGGGGGGAAAAATAAGCATTGGGAAATAGTTTTACTTTGTGTAATGACCCATCCACTCCCAGTCTTTATTCAAGCCTAATTTAATGGTGTCCAGTTTCCAAATGAATTCCAATTCAGCAGTTTCTTGTTGGAGTCTGTTTCTGAAGTTTTTTTTGTTGTAGTATTGTGACTTTTAGGTCTGTAATAGAGTGACCGGGGAGATTGAAGCAAGGGCTGGCCTGCCTCGCAAGATCTGTAAGAGTGAGGGATCGTCCTTCAGGATACGTTGTAGATCCTTGATGATGTGCTGGAGAGGTTTTAGTTGGGGGCTGAAGGTGATGGCTAGTGGTGTTCTGTCACTTTCTTTGTTGGGCCTGTCCTGTAGTAGGTGATTTCTGGGTACTCTTCCGGCTCTGTTAATCTGTTTCTTCACTTCAGCAAGTGGATATTGTAGTTGTAAGAACGCTTGATAGAGATCTTGTAGGTGTTTGTCTCTGTCTGAGGGGTTGGAGCAAATGCAGTTGTATCTTAGAGCTTGGCTATAGACAATGGATCATGTGGTGTGGTCTGGATGAAAGCTGGAGGCATGTAGGTAAGTATAGCAGTCAGTAGGTTTCCGATATAGGGTGGTGTTTATGTGACCATCACTTATTTAGCACTGTATTGTCCAGGAAGTGGATCTCTTGTGTGTACTGGTCCAGCCTAAGGTTGATGGTGGGATGGAAATTGTTGAAATCATGGTGGAATTCCTCAAGGACTTCTTTTCCATGGGTGCAGACGATGAAGATGTCATCAATGTAACGCAAGTAGAGTAGGGGCATTAGGAGGAAGTGTTGTTCTAAGTCAGCCATAAAAATGCTGGCATACTGTGGGGCCATGCGGGTACCCATAGCAGGGCCGCTGACTTGAAGATATACATTGTCCCCAAATGTGAAATAGTTGTGGGTGAGGACAAAGTCATAAAGAACAGCCACCAGGTTTGCCATGACATTATTGGGGATACTGTTCCTGATGGCTTGTATCCTTGCAACAAAGCCCGTTACCTTACCTCCATCACAAGGATGCTGTGAGCAGCTTTTAGCAGAGAAGTGGGGGGCTGTGCTCTCTCTCCACTCTTATTTTAACCACTGGTTGTAAGGGCAATGTAATGAAAGCTTGTACATTCCAGCAGTTCTGTACTCTAGCTTAGGGCATGGCTACACTGGAAACTTCAAAGCGCTGTCGCAGGAACGCTCCCACGGTCGCGCTTTTAAGTGCGAGTGTGGTCACGCACGAGCGCTGGGGGAGAGCTCTCCCAGCGCTCTTGGTAATCCACCTCCATGAGGGGATTAGCTCCGAGCGCTGGGAGCACGGCTCCCAGTGCTCGGAGCCTGTCTACACTAGCACTTTAAAGCACTCAGACTTGCTGTGCTCGGGGGTGATTTTTCACAACCCTGAGCTGGCAAGTTAGAGCACTATAAAATGTAAGTGTAGACAAGCCCTCAACCTCCGCCCTCTGTATGGGCTTAGCTTAGCAGTACCTGCTTTCAAGTCAGCATTAACTATCAAGCTTCAAAGAAACCTTTTTTGCCTTTCTCTTCCGAGAACTTAATCTAAATGGAAGGAAGTTTCGCACAGGTATAGGCAGCCTGCCCAAGAGGGGTTCCCCTTATAATCTACTTCCCCAAGAGCCAGTAGCTAGGTCGATGGAACAATTCTTCCCTCTACTTAGCACTGTATACATTAGGGGCTAGCTAGGCATAGCTACATCTCAAAGGTGTAGATTTTTCACACTCTTGAGAGACATAGCTATGCAGATGTAAAATCCTAATGTAGACCAGGCCAGACTTCCCTCTGCTGAGCCTGGGCCTAGCCAGCTCAGTCCTCAGGCTAGTTAATGAGCCCAGCTGGGCTGCAGCAGAATCACTTGATTCGTAACCAACACTGCTCCAACCACTATGCATGACTACCCACACCCCAGTCCATTACAGTATAACTGTGTCAATTAGGGGTGTGATTTTTTTTAAACTAAAATAGTTATATGGGTATAAAATGTCTTATACTAGCATATCTTAATTCCCTTCCTTTATGGGAATAATCTATACTGGTATAAGCACTTTTATTCCAGTGTAACTATGTCCACACTAGGAGGGTTGTACTGCTTTAAATATACTGGTATAGTCCGAGTAGTACAAGTTTTGTGTGTAGACAAGCCCTAAGGCACAGAGCTGGGAGCGAGAAGAAAGACACACGAGGGACAGCTCAGAGGAAGATAGGTTGGGTCAGGATTCATTTTAGAGTCTCAGGCTTAGTCTACACTACAACATCTTGGCAGCATAGTATGTTGGCTAGGATTGTGAAAAAAAAAAAATCACACCACCTAGCCAACATAACTATATCAGCAAAATCTCTAGTGTAGGCATAACTATACTGACAGAAGAGTGCTTCTGTCAGTTTACCTCATGGGGAGATGGTGTGGTTATGCCAACAGAAATCTCCAATCTCTTTGGTTCCACCAGCAAAGGCTCTGTAGTGTAGACGAGTGCTTATTATTAAAATTCAAAGATAAAAGTATGTTGTTTTTTTTTAAAGTCTGCTGGTGTTGCTACTGCCAGCAACATGGGAGTTTTTCTGAGAGGAGAGGATTTTTCCGCACAACTTACTGTTGTAAGTGAATGTACATATCATGAATAAGGCAAAGTTTTAATCATGGATATTTTTAGTAAAAGTAATGGACAGGTCACAGGCAGTAAACAAAAATTCACAGCCTGTGACCTGTCCATGATTTGTACTATATACCCCTAACTAAAACTAGGCTAGGGGGTCAGGGGTGCTCTGGGGGGCAGTCCAGGGGTGCTGGGGCATGGCCTGGACCCCCACTGGTGCTGGGGGAAGGCAGGCAGTGGTGCATAGCCTGGGATCCCTGCTGGTGCTGGGGGAGGGGGCAGGCAGCAATGCATGGCCTGGGATTCCTGCTTGTGCTGGGGAAAGACAGGCAGCATCATGCAGCCTAGGACCCCAGATGGTGCTAGGTGTGGGAGGGTTGGCGAGGCTGAGTGGATCCCTACCCAGATCTGTGTGTCCCTGCAGCTCCTAGGGGGAAGGAAGGCCAGAGCTGCCCCTGCCATGAGCTCCAGCTCTGCAGCGCCCATTGGCTGGGAACCACAGCCAATGGGAGCTGCAGGGGCAGCATCTGCAAGCACGGGTAGCATGCAGAGCCCGCTGGCCCCTCCACCTAGGAGCTGCAGGGACATACCGGCAACTTCCAAGGAGCCCCCTTCCCCCTCCCCTGAGGTAAGCACAGGCCTGCACACCAACCGCCTGCCCCAGCCCTGACCCCCCTCCCACAGCCAGACTGCTCCAGCAGCAGCTGGTGCGGCTGGCCCAGGGGCTGCCTGATCTGCTAGTCACACAAGCCGCTGCAGAAGTCACGGAGGTCACAGAAAGTCACGTAATCTGTGACTTCCATGATGTCCATTAAAGACACGCAGTCTTAATCATGAAGCACTGAACAAGTATCATTAACATTCACTCTGGGGGGAAAAAAAAGCTCGATAGTGTACATACTCGTTCAGATTTTCTCTTTGCCCCAAACACGTTTGTTCCTGGCAAACACAGAACATGTTCTACATATTTATAGCCCTGTATCTTAAATAAGTATTTTGGGTTCAGAAGAGCCTCAAATGTTGTGATTGATTAAATGAAGAGATGGGACATTTCAGGTGTCCCAGATGTTCCAAGGACACTGGGCATTTATGGGTAAAATGCCTAAGTGAATTAAGTGCCTATGTCATTTTTATAATGGAACAGGCACCTAAGTGAAAAACTGAAAAATTGGAACTGTCCTAGTAAACAGGGATATATGGTACTTTAGTCCCAGGGCATGCTTTCTACCTTGTGTAGACATATATACATGTACTGCCATCCTGATATGGTAGCATTCTGCACCCCCTGCACAAGATGGAAGGTAGAGGAGAATCAGGCCCCGCCCCTGCCCTACTTTGCCCCATCCTGCCTCAGAGTAGCCAGAAATGCTCCCTTATGTCCAGCATACAATCCCTTAGTAAATCCCGGGATATTAGCCAATTTCTTCCTGGGAACTGGGTAGTAATCATTGGTTTGTTAATTATTTTTAATTAGAAGCTCTTCATTGTGTGTCAAGCTGGTCACTGCAATAAATTCTTCCATTTCTTGAACCTGTTGCATAAGCCAGATCTCTTCACTTCCATTCCAGGCCCTTCAGGACTAACATCTATTTAGTGAAAGTCTTCTAGTTCTAGAAAATTGTTAATGATAACACAACGATCTTCCTGCTATGGGAGTAGATAAAACAGACCATACACTGTATCCCCTGGCTGGGATGATTTAGTTGGGGATTAGTCCTGCTTTGAGCAGGGGGTTGGACTAGATGACCTCCTGAGGTCCCTTCCAACCCTGATATTCAGTGATTCTATTGGCATCCGATGAAGTGAGCTGTAGCTCACGAAAGCTTATGCTCTAATAAATTTGTTAGTCTCTAAGGTGCCACAAGTACTCCTTTTCTTTTTGCAAATACAGACTAACACGGCTGCTACTCTGAAACCAATGATTCTATGATAGTTAACTGCAGTTGTACCAGTCAGACACAAGAGGGCACACTTCTCTCTAAAAGTGACCTGTAATGTGACTAAAATCTAGTCCCTTGGATAATGTGTGCTCAATATAACCGGTTGAAATGTTTCAACTTAAAACAAATTTTGCCCCCCCCCCCAGCCCCCCAAAAAAGATGTTTTGAAGAAATTAAAATGTTTTGTGGAATCTCAAGTTTTTCTGTGAAAAATTTCAGCATTAAAAGACCTGAATAAGAGCTCTATGTAGCTCAAAAGTTTGTCTCTTTTACCAACAGATGTTGGTCCAGGTTTCAGAGTAGCAGCCGTGTTAGTCTGTATTCGCAAAAAGAAAAGGAGTACTTGTGGCACCTTAGAGACTAACAAATTTATTAGAGCATAAGCTTTCGTGAGCTACAGCTCACTTCATCGGATGCATTTGGTGGAAAAAACAGAGGAGAGATTTATATACACACACACAGAGAACATGAAACAATGGGTTTATCATACACACTGTAAGGAGAGTGATCACTTAAGATAAGCCATCACCAACAGCAGGGGGGGGAAGGAGGAAAACCTTTCATGGTGACAAGCAGGTAGGCTAATTCCAGCAGTTAACAAGAATATCAGAGGAACAGTGGGGGGTGGGGTGGGAGGGAGAAATACCATGGGGAAATAGTTTTACTTTGTGTAATGACTCATCCATTCCCAGTCTCTATTCAAGCCTAAGTTAATTGTATCCAGTTTGCAAATTAATTCCAATTCAGCAGTCTCTCGTTGGAGTCTGTTTTTGAAGCTTTTTTGTTGAAGGATAGCCACTCTTAGGTCTGTGATCGAGTGACCAGAGAGATTGAAGTGTTCTCCAACTGGTTTTTGAATGTTATAATTCTTGACGTCTGATTTGTGTCCATTCATTCGTTTACGTAGAGACTGTCCAGTTTGGCCAATGTACATGGCAGAGGGGCATCGCTGGCACATGATGGCATATATCACATTGGTAGATGCGCAGGTGAACGAGCCTCTGATAGTGTGGCTGATGTGATTAGGCCCTATGATGGTATCCCCTGAATAGATATGTGGACAGAGTTGGCAACGGGCTTTGTTGCAAGGATAGGTTCCTGGGTTAGTGGTTCTGTTGTGTGGTGTGTGGTTGCTGGTGAGTATTTGCTTCAGATTGGGGGGCTGTCTGTAAGCAAGGACTGGTCTGTCTCCCAAGATCTGAGAGAGCGATGGCTCGTCCTTCAGGATAGGTTGTAGATCCTTGATGATGCGTTGGAGGGGTTTTAGTTGGGGGCTGAAGGTGATGGCTAGTGGCGTTCTGTTGTTTTCTTTGTTGGGCCTGTCCTGTAGTAGGTGACTTCTGGGTACTCTTTTGGCTCTGTCAATCTGTTTCTTCACTTCAGCAGGTGGGTACTGTAGTTGTAGGAATGCATGATAGAGATCTTGTAGGTGTTGGTCTCTGTCTGAGGGGTTGGAGCAAATGCGGTTATATCGTAGCGCTTGGCTGTAGACAATGGATCGAGTGGTATGATCTGGATGAAAGCTAGAGGCATGTAGGTAGGAATAGCGGTCAGTAGGTTTCCGATATAGGGTGGTGTTTATGTGACCATCGCTTATTAGCACCGTAGTGTCCAGGAAGTGGATCTCTTGTGTGGACTGGTCCAGGCTGAGGTTGATGGTGGGATGGAAATTGTTGAAATCATGGTGGAATTCCTCAAGAGCTTCTTTTCCATGGGTCCAGATGATGAAGATGTCATCAATGTAGCGCAAGTAGAGTAGGGGCATTAGGGGACGAGAGCTGAGGAAGCGTTGTTCTAAGTCAGCCATAAAAATGTTGGCATACTGTGGGGCCATGCGGGTACCCATCGCAGTGCCGCTGATTTGAAGGTATACATTGTCACCAAATGTGAAATAGTTATGGGTCAGGACAAAGTCACAAAGTTCTGCCACCAGGTTAGCCGTGACAGTATCGGGGATACTGTTCCTGACGGCTTGTAGTCCATCTTTGTGTGGAATGTTGGTGTAGAGGACTTCTACATCCATAGTGGCTAGGATGGTGTTTTTAGGAAGATCACCAATGGACTGTAGTTTCCTCAGGAAATCGGTGGTGTCTCGAAGATAGCTGGGAGTGCTGGTAACGTAGGGCCTGAGGAGGGAGTCTACATAGCCAGACAATCCTGCTGTCAGGGTGCCAATGCCTGAGATGATGGGGCGTCCAGGATTTCCAGGTTTATGGATCTTGGGTAGCAGACAGAATACCCCAGGTCGTGGCTCCAGGGGTGTGTCTGTGCGGATTTGTTCTTGTGCTTTTTCAGGGAGTTTCTTGAGCAAATGCTGTAGTTTCTTTTGGTAACTCTCAGTGGGATCAGAGGGTAATGGCTTGTAGAAAGTGGTGTTGGAGAGCTGCCTAGTAGCCTCTTGTTCATACTCCGACCTATTCATGATGACGACAGCACCTCCTTTGTCAGCCTTTTTGATTATGATGTCAGAGTTGTTTCTGAGGCTGTGGATGGCACTGTGTTCTGCATGGCTGAGGTTATGGGGTAAGCGATGCTGCTTTTCCACAATTTCAGCTCGTGCACGTCGGCGAAAAGATATTACCTCACTCACCTTGTCTCACTAACATTAAAAAATATTTTTATATCAGTGGGGGAAAAGCACCCCGCTTTCGTTCACTTTTTTACCCTTTGCCTCATTTTTTTCCAGTGCAGGGGAAAAAAATAAAAGTGACGACTGGCTAAAATGAAACTTTTTGAAAACATGTTTTGAATTTTTTTTAAAAAAAAATGAAAAGTTTCAAATGAAACAAAACATTTTCATCGCTTTCAATTTTTTTCTCAAAATAAAACCTTTCTTCAACTAGCTCCAGTGCTGAAGGCCTCAACGGCCATGCTAAGGGTAGATCTACACTGAAAACACTAGAGTGGCTCTGCTGGTTCTGATTTGGTAGCATTGTACGAGTGCTGCACTTCAGGATGGCTATACTGCCTGATGATGGGGGTTGAGTGCAGTGGGTAAGGGTAGTAGTTTTCAGGGCTGGGTGGTGAAGCTACAAGTGTTGGAGGCAGCTGGTGGCGGTAAGAACCCAGATGTTGGGGAAGGTGGGTTGGAGGTGACATGGGGGCACAAGGGAAATAGTTTTGGGACAAGGGCTGCAGGGAGGGTCGGGCATGGTAGTGCTCCGCCTGCATGGCTACAAGCGCCTGGATCGAGTCTGCTTGGCGCTCCATTATACTTATCAGTGATCTGTGTTTTACTGCCGGAGCACCACGCTTTTGTGCTGGTACTCCTCATTCTGATGGCAGATCCTCCTTTCACTGTCCTGCCACTCCTGCACTTTTCAATTTTCATTACTTGAATGCTGCATTATTTCATGCAACATGTCTTCCTTGCTTCTACTTGGCCTCTTTCTGATTCTTTGGAGTCTTTTGGCCAGTGATAACACGGACGGCTGAGATCTCAAGATTGCATCTGTAAAGGCAAAATGCAATACTTAACAGAGGCAGCATTGTTCACACCAGACAGAGCAATGATTTCCCCATATTTAAGGGCAAGCACAGTCTACACAATAGCATAATTTGCCTGTCCCAAAGCAAGCACACATAACCCACGGGAGCCCCAAAATGCATCCGATGAAGTGAGCTGTAGCTCACGAAAGCTTATGCTCTAATAAATTTGTTAGTCTCTAAGGTGCCACCGGTACTCCTTTTCTTTTTGCGAATACAGACTAACACGGCTGCTACTCTGAAACCAAAATGGTGAGTAAGCACAGGGTCAAGCATGACTGATTGTTTCACCGCTGTACTGTCCTCTGGGTTTCTGTGCCTTGGGGAGAGCCAACAGCGGCAGGGGGCCCCTAAACAACAGACTGGACTTCTACATAGAGTGCTTCTGCCAATGTGCAAGGGCTGAAATTGTGGAAAAGCAGCATCACTTGCCCTATAACCTCAGCCCTGCAAAACACAATGCCATCCACAGCCTCAGAAACAACTCTGACATCATAATCAAAAAGGCTGACAAAGTAGGTGCTGTCATCATCATGCATAGGTCGGAATATGAACAAAAGGCTGCTAGACAGCTCTCTAACCCCACATTCTACAAGCCATTACCCTATGATCCTACTGAGGGTTACCAAAGGAAACTACACCATCTTCTCAAGTAACTCCCTGAAAAATCACAACAAATCTGCACAGACACACCCCTAGAACCCCAACCAGGGGTATTCTATTGGCTACCTAAATCCATAAACCTGGAAATCCTGGATGCCCCATCATTTCAGGCATTGGTACCCTGACAGCAGGATTGTCTGGATATGTAGACTCCCTCCTCAGGCCCTACACTACCAGCACTCCTAACTATCTTTGAGACACCACTGACTTCCTGAGGAAACCACAATCCATTGGTGATCTTCCAGAAAACACCATCCTGGCCACTATGGATGTAGAAGCCCTCTACACCAACATTCCACACAAAGATGGACTACAAGCCATTAGGAACAGTATTCCCGATAATGTCACGGCAAACCTGGTGGCTGAACTTTGTGACTTTGTCCTCACCCACAACTATTTCGCATTTGGGGACAACCTATACCTTCAAGTCATGCTATGGGTACCCACATGGCCCCACGGTATGCCAACATTTTTATGGCTGACTTAGAACGACACTTCCTTAGTTCTCGTCCCCTAAGGCCCCTACTCTACTTGCGCTACACTGATGACATCATCATCATCTGGACCCATGGAAAAGAAGCCCTTGAGGAATTCCACCATGATTTCAACAATTTCCATCCCACCATCAACCTCAGCCTGGACCAGTCCACACAAGAGATCCACTTCCTGGACAGTACAGTGCTAAATAAGCGATGGTCACATAAGCACCATCCTATACCAGATACCTACTGACCGCTATACTTACCTACATGCCTCCAGCTTTCATCCAGACCACACCACACGATCCATTGTCTACAGCCAAGCTCTAAGATACAACCGCATTTGTTCCAACCCCTCAGACAGAGACCAACACCTACAAGATCTCTATGAAGCGTTCTTACAACTACAATACCCACCTGTTGAAGTGAAGAAACAGATTAACAGAGCCAGAAGAGTACCCAGAAGTCATCTCATACAGGACAGGCCCAACAAAGAAAATAACAGAACGCCACTAGCCGTCACCTTCAGCCCCCAACTAAAGCCTCTCCAGCGCATCATCAAGGATCTACAACCTATCCTGAAGGATGATCCCTCATTCTCACTGATCTTGGGAGACAGGCCAGTCCTTGCTTAAAGACAGCCCCCCAACCTGAAGCAAATACTCACCAGCAACCACACACCACACAACAGAACCACTAACCCAGGAACCTATCCTTGCAACAAAGCCCGTTGCCAACTCTGTCCACATATCTATTCAGGGGATACCATCATAAGACCTAATCACATCAGCAACACTATCAGAGGCTTGTTCACCTGCACATCTACCAATCTGATATATGTCATCGTGTGCCAGCAATGCCCCTCTGCCATGTACATTGGCCAAACTGGACAGTCTCTACATAAAAGAATAAATGGACACAAACCAGACGTCAAGGATTATAACATTCAAAAACCAGTCGGAGAACACTTCAATTTCCCTGGTCACTCGATTACAGACGTAAAAGTCGCAATACTACAACAACAAAACTTCAGAAACAGACTCCAATGAGAAACTGCTGAATTGGAATTAATTTGCAAATTGGACACCATTAATTTAGGCTGGAATAAAGACTGGGAGTGGATGGGTCATTACACAAAGTAAAACTATTTTCCCATGCTTATTTTTTCCCCTACTGTTACTCATACCTTCTTGTCAACTGTTGGAAATGGGCCAACCTGATTATCATTACAAAAGGTTTTTTTTCTCCTGCTGATAATAACTCACCTTAACTGATTACTTTCATTATAGTTGGTATGGCAACACCCATTTTTTCATCTTCTCTGTGTATGTGTGTATATATCTTCCTACTGTATTTTCCACTGCATGCATCCGATGAAGTGGGTTTTAGCCCACGAAAGCTTATGCTCAAATAAATTTGTTAGTCTCTAAGGTGCTACAAGTACTCCTAGTTCTTTTTGCTGATACAGACTAACATGGCTACCACTCTGAAAACTGTCCCCACATTTTCCACAGGAGTTCGTCCTGGAAGATATCTCGCTGCTGAGGGTGACCTGGGAAGCAAGGGAGGGTCTTCTACTGCAATGCGGATTCTGCCTTGGCCCATATGCAGCTTACCTGTGTGCAGCAATGGTCCCCCCGCCCCTCATGGCACAGTGGGACAGACAAGTTAGCCTTATTGGGACAACAAACACAGTAGCTCTCCCGAGAAACCTGCGCAAGCACATTGCCCAAGTTCTGGATGAGACCTTTGAAGAGATCACTGAGGCCGATTACCGCTATGTGAGAGAGCACATCAGCGCCCTATTCCGCATCTAGGCATTCATGCAGCCCTAACCCTCCTCACCCCAAGACCCCGCACAGAATAACTTCCCAAAATAAAAGCCACTTACCGGGAACCTCCTCTGGTGTTTGTCCTTCCCCAAGCACCTGCCACCGCGACTGGCTACCTTCCTCCTGGCTTGAGAACAGCTCCTGGCTGCATGCATCTAGGGATTCCGACATGTCTTCCTCCACCTCAGCACCCTCGCTCCCACTTTGCTGCTCCTCCTCCTCCTCCTGCCTTGTTGAACTGGACACTGAAGAGTCCATGTTGGTACTTCGAGTGGAGGTGGAGTTGCCCCCAAGTATTGCGTCCAGCTCTTTGTAGAAATGGCAGGTCGCAGGGGCAGCACTGGAGCGGTGATTTGCCTCATGGGCTTTGGGGTAAGCATTCCACAGCTCCTTCACTTTAATCCTGCACTGCAGTGCGTCCCGGTCATGGCCCCTTTCCATCATGTCCCTTGATATCTGCCTGAAGATATCGTAATTCCAACGGCTGGTGTGCAGCTGGGACTGGACAGCTTCCTCCCCACAAAACACTGATGGGGTCCAGCACCTTGCCATTGCTCCATACTGGGGATCGCATGGAGGCATGGTCACCTGGAAAGTTTCGCTGAGAGCACTCCACGCCTGGCTGAGCAAACAGGAAGGGGATTTTCAAAATTCCCAGATTTAAAGGGAATTTTAAAGGGAATTTAAATTTAAAGGGTGGGTCTGACAGTTGGTCACCTTAGGGCAGGGCATTAGAGTTCAAAGTGATGATCAGAGTGGCTAGAACAGGCATTGCGGGACACTTCGGGAGACCATAAATCAGACATAAATCAGAGCGCACTAACAGACCAGGGTGTCCACATTGGCGCTGCAGCACTCCAGTGGGGGCACAGCAAACGTTATTCCACTTGCCGAGGTGGAGTACCAAAAGCACTCTAGCCGCGGAGTCAGAGCGCTCTATGTGCCTTGCCAGTGCGGATGGGTAGTGAGCTACTGCGCCCGGGGCTCCTTTAATGCGCAGTAACTTGCAAGTGTAGCCAAGCTCTCAGATACCGTAGGTATCCCACAGTCAACAGCAAGTTTCCCAGAATGCAGTGGGCACAGAGGCAGTGCAAGATACTTTGTGTATCCATTCAGAATGTTAAACTAATGCTGTATACATGATGTCCTGTGGACACAAGTCTTGAAATGCAATGTCACTTGTGCAATGCAAGCTTAACAGTGTGAATGCACTCAGCTGAAATAGGTCTGTTGATTTAACTAAACCAACATACTGTAACTTCTGTGTGTAGGCAGCACTAAGATAGACAAGCCCTCAGTATCAGAATGGCACTGGGCTGATGACCAGTGTTTAAGATTTCAATGGTGCATTTCAACACAATTCCTTATTAATGTAATAGCTTGAATTGACTTCCTCTTTGTTTGCAAGATAACCAAAGCCATACTGGCAAAGGCTAAACAGCTGGGCCAACCACTTGCTCAACACCCAGAATGAAGGAGTGAGGCAATAGGAAGATAGCTGTTTCTGAGGGGAAAGCCAAGTAATAGTTCTTGTAATAAAGCTGGCTTTGTGACAAGACTGGCTTGGAGCGGGACTGGAAACAGTTTTCCTGTCCCACCAACCCCCCCAGCCCCCCAAAAAAAAACTCCCACCAAGATTTTGAAAAAAATTCTCATCCCAAATCAGGAAGAAGAATTGAAATCTCAAAAAATGTGATTAACCAACAAATAACTATCAATTCAGATACATTGAAACATTTTATTTCTATAATTGCCATTTTGACTTTTTTTTAGATCTAAAATTAGCTTAAATTTCAAAACAAAGTTGCTTTAAAGTGGAAAACTGGAATTCTTCATTTTGGAAGTGTCAAAAGGAACCAACTTGACAATTTCAAAACTTTTTTTTTTTATTTTTCAAGTTGAAAAATTCATCAAAACTGACTCTTTCCTGTGGAAAGTGTCTGTTTAGACAGACTGATATTTTCCAACAAATAAATATTGTGGCAAAAAATTCTCAACCAGCTCTAGTGACTGTTAATGTATTTGGGGCCGAGTTAAACTTGCAGCGACCTAACCCTTGTCTACAATATACTTGTAACTGAGTCATCAGCTTTCTGTCCAAATTGTCCCAAGACAAAAAGGGCTCATCTACACTTCTGCTTTAACCCAATGAGGAGACCTGCTTACAAACACAGCTTTCCCTAGTCTCATTACACAATTATCCTCTGACCCAGTTACAACACAGTTCAGATGTTGAGCACAGACAGGATTTAACTTTGTCTTTGTAACTGGGCTAACATCTTGGCCAGTCCTTACAACATTTTAACCCAGTTGCAGCTGAGTAAGGGACCAACTGTGGAGTAACTGGGTCCCTTGACTCAGGCCATGTCTACTATGGGGACTATACTCTGGCATAACCTCATAGTGTAAAGCAGCCTATAGTGACAGAAGGGGTTTATCTGTCTCTATAGGAACGCCAACTCTCCAAGCGACAGTACCCAGGAGGACAGAAACATTCTTCCATCTATCTAGCTGCATCTACACCAGGGGTTAGGTCGATTTAAATACAGCTGAAGCTGCTGAGACCCGCTGTTTTTGCTGGAGTTCTGAAAATAGACCCATTCTTGTGAATTGCTTGCGTCAATCAAATTTTGCATCAAATTAATTTTCCAACAAAATTCTTGTTCAAGAGCATATATACTTGTGAATAACATAGGCTGGAAATTCTGGGCCCAATTCTCCACTGACTTGCATGTTTTGTAGACTTTTACCCCTTTGCAACATGGGTGTAAAACATTTGCAAATAATATACCCACTTGGCACTCACTTTGTACAGTGTAAATGACAATGCAAAGACTGCATCCAGACTAGGAAAACACGTTGTGTTAGAATGTGTTCATAACAGGTTTTAACTAACAGGATTTTAAACAGGATTTTGTGCATAGTAAAGACAGTGAACGCAGAGTTAAAAAAATGAGCTGGTCATGGTTGACTTTAGGGTTTGTTATACAGTGATTGTGACTGTTGTCAGTTGGCGTGCGTGTTTTCTTCGTGTGCTGTCTCACCTCTATGTAGATAGCTAGCCCAGAAGACCTTGACAATATTACCCAGCCCTGGTCTACACTAGGCATTGAGGTTCAATTTAGCAGCGTTAAATCGATGTAACCCTGCACTCATCCACATGACGAAGCCCTTTTTTTCGACTTAAAGGGCTCTTAAAATCAATTTCCTTACTCCACCCCTGACAAGGGGATTAGCGCTGAAATCAGTCTTGCTGGGTCGAATTTGGGGTACTATGGACGCAATTAGATGGTATTGGCCTCCGGAAGCTATCCCAGAGTGCTCCATTGTGACCGCTCTGGACAGCACTCTCAACTCAGATGCACTGACCAGGTAGACAGGAAAAGGCCTGCAAACTTTTGAATTTCAATTTTCTGTTTGGCCAGTGTGGCAAGCTGCAGGTGACCATGCAGAGCTCATCAGCAGAGGTGACCATGCAGAGCTCATCAGCAGAGGTGACCATGATGAAGTCCCAGAATTGCAAAAGAGCTCCAGCCTGGATCGAACGGGAGGTACGGGATCTGATCACTGTATGGGGAGAGGAATCCGTGCTATCAGAACTACGTTCCAGTTTTCGAAATGCCAAAACATTTGTGAAAATCTCCCAGGGCATGAAGGACAGAGGCCATAACAGGGACCCAAAGCAGTGCCACGTGAAACTTAAGGAGCTGAGGTAAGCCTACCAGAAAACCAGAGAGGTGAACGGCCGCTCCGGGTCAGAGCCCCAAACATGCCGCTTCTATGATGAGCTGCATGCCATTTTAGGGGGTTCAGCCACCACTACCCCAGCCGTGTTGTTTGATTCCTTCAATGGAGATGGAGGCAACACGGAAGCAGGTTTTGGGGACGAGGAAGACGATGAGGAGGAGGTTGTAGATAGCTCACAGCAAACAAGCGGAGAAACCAGTTTTCCCGACAGCCAGGAACTGTTTCTCACCCTGGACCTGGAGCCAGTACCCCCTGAACCCACTCAACGCTGCCTCCCGGACCCACCAGGCAGAGAAGGGACCTCTGGTGAGTGTACCTTTTAAAATACTATACAAGGTTTAAAAGCCAGCATGTTTAATGATTAATTTGCCCTGGCATTTGTGGCTCTCCTGGATATACTCCCAAACCCTTTGCAAAAGGTGTCTGAGGAGGGCAGCCTTATTCCATCCATGATGGTAGGACACTTTACTACTCTAGGCCAGTAGCACGTACTCGGGAATCATTGTAGAACAAAGCATTGCAGTGTATGTTTGCTGGCGTTCCAACAACATCCATTCTTTATCTCTCTGTGTTATCCTCAGGAGAGTGATATCATTCATGGTCATCTGGTTGAAATAGGGTGCTTTTCTTAAGGGGACATTCAGAGGTGCCCGTTCCTGCTGGGCTGTTTGCCTATGGCTGAACAGAAATGTTCCCCGCTGTTAGCCACGTGGTGGGGGGAGGCAAAATGCGACCTTGTAACGAAAGCACATGTGCTATGTATGTAATGTTAACAGCAAGGTTTACTGTGAAAGAGTGTACCCATTGTTCTATAAAATGTGTCTTTTCAAATACCACTGTCCCTTTTTTTTTCTCCACCAGCTGCATGTGTTTCAAGGATCACAGGATCTTCTCCTTCCCAGAAGCTAGCGAAGATTAGAAGGCGAAAAAAAATGCACTCGCGAGGAAATGTTCTGAGCTCATGCTGTCCTCCCACACTGACAGAGCACAGATGAATGCATGGAGGCAGACAATGTCAGAGTGCAGGAAAGCACAAAATGACCGGTAGGAGAGGTGGAGGGGTGAAGAGAGGGCTGAAGCTGAAAGGTGGCGGCAGCATGATGAGAGGAGGCAGGATTCAATGCTGAGGCTGCTGGAGGATCAAACTAATATGCTCCAGCGTATGGTTAAGCTGCAGGAAAGGCAGCAGGAGCACAGACCGCCGCTACAGCCCCTGTATAATCAACAGCCCTCCTCCCCAATTTCCATAGCCTCCTCACCCAGACGCCCAAGAACGTGGTGGAGGGGCCTCCGGCCACCCAGCCACTCCACCCCAAAGGATTGCCCAAGTAACAGAAGGCTGGCATTCAATAACTTTTAAACTTTTTAAGTGCTGTGTGGCCTTGTCCTTCCCTCCTCCACCACCCCTCCTGCGCTACCTTGGTAATTATCCCCCTATTTGTGTGATGAATTAATAAAGAATGCATGAATGTGAAGCAATAATTACTTTATTGCCTCTGCAAGCAGTGATCGAAGGGAGGTGGGGAGGGTGGTTAGCTTACAGGGAAGTAGAGTGAACCAAGGGGCGGGGGGTTTCATCAAGGAGAAACAAACAGAACTTTCACACCATAGCCTGGCCAGTCATGAAACTGGTTTTCAAAGCTTCTCTGATGCGCACCGCACCCTCCTGTGCTCTTCTAACCGCCCTGGTGTCTGGCTGTGCGTAACCAGCAGCCAGGTAATTTGCCTCAACCTCCCACCCTGCCATAAACGTCTCCCCCTTACTCTCACAGACATTGTGGAACGCACAGCAAGCAGTAATAACAGTGGGAATATTGGTTTTGCTGAGGTCTAACCGAGTCAGTAAACTGCGCCAGCGCACTTTTAAACGTCCAAATGCACATTCTACCACCATTCTGCACTTGCTCAGCCTGTAGCTGAACAGCTCCTGACTACTCTCCAGGCTGCATATGTATGGCTTCATGAGCCATGGCATTAAGGGGTAGGCTGGGTCCCCAAGGATAACTATAGGCATTTCAACATCTCCAACGGTTATTTTCTGGTCTGGGAAGAAAGTCCCTTCCTGCAGCTTTTGAAACAGACCAGAGTTCCTGAAGATGCGAGCGTCATGTACCTTTCCCGGCCATCCCACATTGATGTTGGTGAAACGTCCCTTGTGATCCACCAGTGCTTGCAGCACTATTGAAAAATACCCCTTGCGGTTTATGTACTCGCTGGCTTGGTGCTCCAGTCCAAGACAGGGATATGGGTTCTGTCTATGGCCCCACCACAGTTAGGGAATCCCATTGCAGCAAAGCCATCCACTATGATCTGCACATTTCCCAGGGTCACTACCCTTGATATCAGGAGATCTTTGATCATGTTGGCTACTTGCATCACAGCAGCCTCCACAGTAGATTTGCTCACTCCAAATTGATTTCTGACTGACCGGTAACTGTCTGGCGTTGCAAGCTTCCACAGAGCTATTGCCACTTGCTTCTCAACTGTGAGGGCTACTCTCATCTTGGTATTCTTGCGCCTCAGGGCAGGAGAAAGCAAGTCACAAAGTTCCATGAAAGTGCCCTAATGCATGCAAAAGTTTCGCAGCCACTGGGAATCGTCCCAGACCTGCAACACTATGTGGTCCCACCAATCTGTGCTTGTTTCCCAAACCCAGAATCAGCATTCCACCGCATGAACCTGCCCCATTAGCACCATGATGCCCACACTGGCAGGGCCCGTGCTTTGAGAGAAGTCTGTGTCCATGTCCTCATCACTCTCGTCACCGCGCTGACGTCGCCTACTCGCCCAGTTTCGCTTTGCCAGGTTCTGGTGCTGCATATACTGCTGGATAATGCGTGTGGTGTTTAATGTGCTCCTAATTGCCAAAGTGATCTGAGCGGGCTCCATGCTTGCCGTGGTATGGTGTCTGCACAGAAAAAAGGCGCGGAACAATTGTCTGCTGTTGCCCTGACAGAGGGAGGGGTGACTGACAACATGGCTTACAGGGTTGGCTTACAGGGAATTAAAATCAACAAAGGGGGTGGCTTTGCGAGAAACTGAATGGCCGCCTCAAGGATAGAACTCAAAACCTCAAGGGTAGAACTCAAAACTGGGTTTAGCAGGCCGTTGATTTCACAGAAGGAGGAAGGAAGGGAGGGAGGAGAAAATGAATACAAAACAAATCTGGTCTATTTCTTGTTTTGAACCACTTCATCTATCTTTATACATCATGCTGGCAGCAGACTGTGCAGTACGACCGCTAGCCATCATCACCTCCTGGGTGCTCGGCAGAAGACGGTGCAGTATGACTATTGGACATCGTCTTCTGCTAGCTGCAGATTAAAAGACGGTGCACTGCCGGTAGGACTCAATCACCATGAGACGAAACAAGGGAAATGACCTGGCTGAGTCACTCCCATGTTTGCCCAGGCGCCCGGTTAAAAGAGCACCCAGGACTACATCGATGATGGCTACCAGTCATACTGCACTGTCTGCTGCCAAAAGGCAATAAACTGCTGCTGTGTAGCAATGCAGTACCATGTCCCCCAGCACCCAAGAGACATACGATGACAGTTAGCTGAGCGGGCTCCATGCTTGCCGTGGTATGGTGTCTGCACAGGTAATTAAAAAAAAAGGCGCAAAACGATTGTCTGTCCTTGCTTTTACGGAGGGAGGGAGGGAACGGGGGCCTGACGATATGTACCCAGAACCACCCGCGACAACGTTTTAGTCCCATCAGGCACTGGGATTTCTACCCAGAATTCAAATGGGTGGTGGAGACTGCGGGAACTGTGGGATAGCTACCCACAGTGCAGAGCTCCGGAAGTCGACTGTTGCCTCGGTACTGTGGACACAGTCCGCCGACTACATGCACTTAGAGCATTTGTGTGGGGACACACACACTCGACTGTATAAAAACGCTTTCTACAAAACCGACTTCTATAAATTTGACCTAATTTCATAGTGTAGACATACCCCAGAAAGACCACAGAGTCGGTTCAGTGGCAAAGGTGCTCAGCCAGGTTTATTGCCCTCAAGACACACTACTACTTCCTGGATCAGTATTTATAGGTACAATAACAGACCGAGTACCCAGTGGCAAGGACTCAGCTCAGCCAGCAATGAAACTTTTTGCTGCCCTCTAGGTTGAAAAAGGGTTAAGGCGAGATATGCCCCCATTCACCACCTGTCTTTGCACTTTACTCCTTATGTTTCAGACAAAACATCACTATTCATCACTTCCGTCAAACCATTTATCTTGTGCTTGGTTGGGGTGTAGTTGTGCTAATCGGGAATGTGTTTACTCACCAGCAACCACACACCACACAACAGAACCACTAACCCAGGAACCTATCCTTGCAACAAAGCCTGTTGCCAACTGTGTCCAGATATCTATTCAGGGGACATCATCATAGGGCCTAATCACATCAGCCACACTATCAGAGACTTGTTCATCTGTGCATCTACCAATGTGATATATGCCATCATGTGCCAGCAATGCCCCTCTGCCATGTACATTGGTCAAATTGGACAGTCTCTACGAATAAGAATAAATGGACACAAATCAGATGTCAAGAATTATAACATTCAAAAACCAGTTGGAGAACACTTCAATCTCTCTGGTCACTCGATTACAGACCTAAGAGTGGCAATTCTTCAACAAAAAAACTTCAAAAACAGACTCCAACGAAAGACTGCTGAATTGGAATTAATTTGCAAACTGGATACAATTAACTTAGGCTTGAATAGAGACTGGGAGTGGATGGGTCATTGCACAAAGTAAAACTATTTCCCCATGTTTATTTCCCTCCCCACCCTCCACTGTTCCTCAGACGTTCTTGTCAACTGCTGGAAATGGCCCAACTTGATTATCTGTACAAAAGGTTTTCTCCCCCCCGCCGGCTCTCCTGCTGGTGATGGCTCATCTTAAGTGATCACTCTCCTTACAGTGTGTATGATAAAACCCATTGTTTCATGTTCTCTGTGTGTGTACATAAATCTCCCCACTGTATTTTCCACCGAATGCATCCGATGAAGTGAGCTGTAGTTCATGAAAGCTTATGCTCAAATAAATTTGTTAGTCTCTAAGGTGCCACAAATACTCCTTTTCTTTTTGCGAATACAAACTAACATGGCTGCCACTCTGAAACTTTACATATTCAGTTTGTTTTAGCAATGTGTCAAGTTCATGTACCAGACAGTGACCTTGCAGGCAAGCATCTGCTTTTCTGACAGGGCCTGACTTTTGCTCATTGCATAACTTTTGCTGACTTTGGTTCAGCCCTCAGGCCTTGCACCAGGCAGACTTGCTCCAGATTCTCTCTTTCTACTGCAGTGAGAATCAGATTGCACAAGGGCCATTATTTCAAAGTGACCTGAACGTGACTCAGTAGGGTCAGATTCTCAGCTGGTGTATATAGGGGTTGCTCCACTGACTTAGTTTAAGCTTTGCTGATTTATGGCAGCTGAGAATCTGATCCAATTCTAAGACTTAAAGTTCCTTTTATTCTACATGTGGTGTAGAGTCCTTATTGTGAACGACAAACAGTCAGGCCTGCTTATGTTTAGAAACTATCTTGTGACCATTGGATGAACCTGTCCTCATCACCTCTTTCTGACCCCCAAGCTGTTTACCATCTTGTTTCCTGAGTTTGTGTATTCCCTCATGCTGCACTTAACCCTAGATCTGTCCGCTTCCAGGTTTACATTTTTCCAGTTATCTTGCATGTCATTGTCCGGGAGTGCAGTTGGGGTCTTCCTGGGGCGCTGGCAACCAGTGATAATGATTCTACAGCAGGAACATTAGTTAACAACTCTGTGGATGGTGTGTGAGTCAGAACAGACTCCAGTTCACTCTCTGCATTGGGTCTGCAAGACAAACATGAGAAAAAAGTGACCCAGATCAGGCTCTGCTGCTTAAGTTGGCAGATGTGACTCACTCCACATGGGGAACAGTCTGGCTAAATAACAAGGTGCTATTTTTACTTTCATTTTTCTCTCCACAGTCCAACCTGTATTTAGTGAAGCTTCTAAGTGGGGGGAGGAAGGTAACATAGTGCAAACAGAACTTGCCCATTCACAGGGAGGCTAAGTGACTTGTGCTAGGTCACACAGGAAGTTTATGGCAGAGCTGGGAAGAGAGCACTGCTCTCTGCGACAATAGGCCCCACCTGCATCCACAGAACCACAGCCCCTCTCAGATAAACAGCTTCACATCTACGCTGTTTGTGTTATCTGTAAAATATACTCAACTGGGTCAGGTGCTTTGAGATCTACAGATACAGACAAAGCAGGCCCTGATTCTCTGTTACCCTGCACCTTGTCCAGACATTTATACTGGCACAAGGTGGGCGTTAAAAAGATTCCATCCTGATTTGGTAGCGTTTCACCGCATTTTGCAATGCAATAAATGACTGCACTAGGTGCAGAGCATGGGGAACCAGGTTTATGACTTGTGCTTGCACTAGGAAAAAGTGGGGATTTTTTACAGTTGAGATCGCTAACATACTGCAAAATCCTGGTTTAGGCAAGGCGAATTGTCGTTTTACCTTGATGTGGATGGTAGGTTGGGGCGGGGAGGTGTCCCTCAACCAGCCACATCTATCTGAGGGTTTTATCTTGCCACCCATCACCTTTTCCACATCAAATCAATAGCGAAAGCTAATTCTCAAGTCGACTTCCTGAAGTCTCTGGCTTTTCTTCATCTTTGGGATCAGGTTTTAGTTTTTGGCTGGTTGGGATAGGGCTCAGGGACAGATGGGAGTGTCAGTATTGTGAATGTCTGCTTATAGTGGAAAAGATTTTGCAAAGAGGAAAGTTTTACAGCATTCCCTCCGCATGGTCAAACTGTATTCACAGGAAGTTTGTTCCACAGCCAGATCCCCTTCACTGAGAATGCTGTCTCCAGCTCTCAAGTGCTTAGGCCTGGACTTTGTGAGCTGTATTGTCTTGGAGGAGTGGTGGCTCAAAACTAAATTGAGGTTAAAAAAAACAAAAAAACTACACTATCTTATGCTGGGATTTCACGTCAGCTACCTTATTTTAAAAACACCCCTTAAAATGATATAATCTAGACAGGGCCAGGTACGGGCACAGTATTTTTATTATTAGGCAAGATTTGCAGTTGGGAACGTTAAGACAGGAAGCTGACTTGCCCGAGTGTGACTTTGCTGTAACTGGTCAAGTCTTGATCTGAATATTGTCCTGGGCAGGGACAGTGTTGTAGCATCTGTTACTGTAACTTTATCCTGAGTTGCACCAGCTGAGGACTTGGCCCTATTTCTGTTACAACTCCAGAAACCGAACTCCTCTCTGTACAGAATAAAGACATCAGGCAGCTTTACCCATGTGCCTCTCCTCTGACCAGGAGGGATCAATTCCAGAAGCGAGAGGGGTTCCTCATTCTTCACTCCCAGTCAGTCCTCTCTGCTGAGGCAGCTAATTAATCCAGTTGTGGCAGTGGCTTTTACTATGTGAACATTTGTTTCCATTGCAATTGGACTGAGACCGAACCCCCCTTCTCCGAACTCGTTTCACAAAGGCCACTGAACAGCCAGCACCTGGCAAGAACTTTTAGTCTCCACTGACCTAGGCTGGATATGAAACAATAACCTAGAGGTGAATGATTCTGTATTCCATTAACAATCAGTCAACCAGTGCATCTCATGGATGATGTCTGATAATATGAGAACCCTGGGACACTCCATTTAGTTAACTCTCCACCAATTTAGAACCAACCAAGGGAAATACTTCACAAAGGCTATAGCCATCCTGTGGCATTCACTGCTTCAAGGGGTCAGAGCTAATTACTGGGGCTGGATTTTAAAAGGGCTGGGTCAGCTCTGACCTTCAGCTCCCATTCTTGGCTACCAATTCCTGCTCCAACCACTAGGCATGACTGCCCATGTCCCAGTCTCTGACAATGTGTGATGCTGTGCAACTTGCTTCTCTGTGTCTCACCTTCCTTATATGTCAGATAGAGTCTGTAACACTGGTCTATCTTGCATGGGGGGACTGTGAGGATAAATTCACAATGTTTGTTAAACTCTCCATGATCCTTGGCTGGAAGGTGTATGTATTATTGGCAATGCTTCCGACTAGAGCAAAGCACACTCCCCTGCAATGCAGCTGGCTCCTGGGGCAACTGTGCCCAGGAGAGGAGGATTTGTTCCCAACAGCTGCAGGGGATCAATTTACACTCTGCAATGAAAGAGATTTGCTTTAATTGGCACATGGACAAAAGTTATTACCAATTGGTCATAAAATGACCCAGCCTTTTTAAAATCCAGGGTGGGGAAAGGCGGGGGGAGGAGAGGAGTTGATGGGGGCAGGGGCAGGGGAAGAGGTGGGGCAGGGGAGGTTCTGGCACTCCTGGTAGAGTGTGCCACCAGATCATCTTCCATTCTCGAGCATTCCCTATTCCTCCCCTGAACAGTAGGTATTGGCCAAGGACAAAGGCAGGTGCAGGAGTAAATGGACCATAGGCTGTATGTTTCCGATTTCTTAAATACTGCTTATATGCTCTGCTGTATCAGTAATCGGGAGCATTTTAGATCATTTGCAGTAAAATCTGACTCAACAGCCCACTGGAGTCAACCTCCAACACAATGACTCAGGCAGACTGCAGTCATGAAAAGTGCAGTATCCTAATGTTCTGTTCAAAATTAAGATAAGTAGGCAAATGCCCTCAAGTTCTTTAGCAGCTAAGATCTGTGTGAGGAGGCTCTGCTACTACAAAGTTACCACAATTACAATGAGGAAGTTGGTGTTGGTTAGAGTCCTTCCTCTGTAGGCAGCAGGAGTGAGACATAGAGAGATCTGCTGCATATCTTTCCACTTTCTGGAGACTGCAGAATCATATCAAAAGACAGATGTGGACACACTTTCCTTCAGTGGAGATAGTAAGATCTTTTATGCTGCACATAGCCTTGTCTATCGTAGCAAACTTTGTAGACATAATTCCCGCTTCATATTGCTCCAGCATTAGCAGTAATGACTGATGTTATTGTGTAGACAAGTCTCAGCCATTTTTTATCTTATCATCGAGCCCTACTTAGCATCTCTGGAGTCATACATGGGAGGAGAATTAACTGAGTCCAGTGTCCTATCTAGTAGGCCACACTATCTTTTTGCTGCTCAGTACTTCTACTGTTCTTGCTGCCAGGGCTGGCTAATGTTTGCAGCTACAATGTTTTCTAGTGTAGATGCAGGCTATGAGCTTTGTTTTGCACTGATCTGAAAGCAACAGTATGTTGCTAGTTAGTTTCTAATTGTATAGTGGAAACATCTACTCTGCTGTCTGTTGCAACATTTGATATGCACATTAGGATTTGAATAATTTTTATTTTTAGAGACACTATATTTTTGGTAGAAACTTGGAAGAGTACTGTGCTGTATACACGGATAACTACTGCACCGTTGAGAAGAAAGTAAACACTAACTTGTATCAGTAGTTCAACACTGCTGTTACAGAGTGAGACACACACCAAGGCTATGTCTACACTACGCACCTTTTAGCGACACAGCTGTGGGAGAGCTCTCCTGCTGACAAAGAGCTGTTCACACCGGCACTTTTTGTTGGTAAAACTTTTGTCGTTTGGGAGTGTGTGTGTTTTTTTCACACCCCTGAATGACAAACATTTTGCTGACTAAAATCCAGTTTAGACAAAGCCATACTATGCTCTCTTCCTTTTTGAAGATTTTACATTTCTACGTTCTTTGTTATTGCCTTTCATCTACAATAAAGGCCATCCGGACACAAGGTAAATGTTTTTCCTTTGTCTCTGGAAAAACATCACAATCACCAACAGAGGACAGAGTCATTTGTCAGAGGATGACAATTCTGTTTTGCAAAAATATTCAAGGTTTCAAAATGTGGTTTTGTTCCCTTAGTGCTACTGACCGGCATGTTACAGATTCAAGTTCAAGTCCCTGCTCTCCCTGATTCAGAGTAATTTTTCCATTCCAGATCACTCTAAATCAGGCAGATCAATGACTTGAATATAGGTCTCCCATAGCACAGGTCAGAACCTTAACCATCTGGCTGTAGAGTAACTCTGTCTGTCTCTCTCAGAAACCTTCCTGATGAGGATTTTGTGGAAACTATCACATCACCAAATGTTTTGGCTTTAACAAGAGTATTTTACCAAAACGTCATTTCAGCATAAGTGTCCTGACTAGCTCCAGTAGGACCCAATTCTGCAGTCTTCCTCAAACACTTGATTTCCATGAGACTACTTGATTGTAAAATCAAGTGTGTGAGAGTCTTTGCAGGACCAGAGCTGTTAAAGGGTGGGCTTTGTCACCTGGATTTCTCTTTGCAAGCAGTCCTCATATAATACTCTTTTGTAGGTTCATCAAAGTGTACTTTATTTACAATGTCATAGGCAGCTTCCTGTCCCATTACCACAAAAGGTGCATTCCAGTGGCGAGGATAACCCCAACATCTGTTTCTGCATAGTCTGTCCTGTTCCTTCTTTCTCTAGCTCCTACTTTGGCTTCTTGGCATCTCCCCTGGTCCCTCACTCTCTAGCCATTTGGTTCTCCAGGCATTTCTCTCCTTCCTTAAAGGAAAAGAGCTCTGATTTGTCATAATTAACAGAGATTGGGGCAATGCCTTGACAACTCCAACCTGCTTCCTCTGAAATGTTCCTCCAACTTCCAAAGGCATCCTGGCCACTGGAAGATTTTTCTTTCCCTGTGGATACGTTAGCCTCAATCTTTCTCCCAGCACCCAGTGTCCTAACCAACAAGCATCCCTCAGCAAAATCTTCTAGACCTGTCCCGTGTCACCACCCAACTCTCAGAGAGACTATGAGTGCTTGCTTTAATTGCTTCCTTAAGATTCCCCCCCTCCCACCCGAACTTGGCAAGATTATACAGTAACTTCTCACTTAACGTTGTGGTTATGTTCCTGAAAAATCCTACTTTAAGCAAAACGATGTTAAGCAAATCCAATTTCCCCATAAGAATTAATGTAATAATGGAGGCGGTTAGAGTCCAGGGAAATTTTTTTCACCATACAAGAAGACATTATATAGCAGGGATCAGCAACCTTTAGCCCATGGCCCGCCAGGGAAAGTCCCTGGCAGGCTGGGCGGGTTTGTTTAACTGCAGCGTCTGCAGGTTCGGCCGATTGCAGCTCCCACTGGCTGCGGTTCGCCGTCCCAGGCCAATGGGGGCTGCGAGAAGCGGCGCGGGCTGAGGGATGTGCTGGCCACACACACGCACACACACACACACACAGTATAAGTTTTAAACAATACAATTTAATACTGTACACAGCAATGATGATTGTGACACTCAAACTGCCTGGCAATTGCCCCCACCAGCTAGCGCCAACGGGCTGCTCTTCCTGCAAGCAGTGGAGAAAATAGGCGGCTGCCAAAAAACACTATAAGGGAGCATTGCACAACTTTAAACGAGCATGTTCCCTGATTGATCAGCAACGTAACAACATTAAGTGAGGAGTTACTGTAGTCTACATGGGGCAGTCCGTTTTCAGATGTCCTGAGCCCCCACACTGATAAACAATTTGGCAATTTGTGGGTGGGGTCTCCTTCCTCTCTTCTCTTTTCTTCTCCAGCACTTTGTAATCAGTAGTTCCTCATCTTTCCTCCCCAGGTCATGTTCTTTAAATGAACATCTTGTTTTACTAGGGACACCAGCTTCCACAAACTCCTCGATGAATTTAACAGTGGCTTCCAGAATAGTGGGTTAGTGCCTCTGCACCCAAGACCTAGTGACTTTGGGGAGGCACTGAAAAAGCTGTTCCAAAATAATAAAGTCCATGATCTCCCCAACTCCTCACCTGGCCTCAGCCACCCAGTGGTCCAATCCAATAATTTGTGCAAAGCCCCTAGGTCTTATCCCCTGTGACCACCTGGCTGCCTAAAACTTCTGGCTGTATCCATCTGCTGACAGACCCATCTGATCTAAAATGGCAGCCTTTATGGTATCATAATCTGATGCTTTTTCATCCCACAGCACCCTATAAACAGCTTGAGTTTCTCACGAGAGGTTGATAGGGAGCCCATACCCTCTTTACCCAGTCTGCTCCTGAAACCACCCGTTCAAACATTAACCAGAAGGCATCAGGGTCAGGCATATGGCCCATTTTGCACAGCCCCATGACCATCCCCCACTTATCACTCCCTATCATGAGACTCACCAGCTTCTCTAAGAAAAGGAGGACTTGTGGCACCTTAGAGACTAACAAATTTATTAGAGCATAAGCTTTCGTGAGCTACAGCTCACTTCATCGGATGTTGTTACGGCACCTGCGACTGGCCTGCAATAAATTGCTGTAGGCTTTATTGCTGTTCTGCTTTGTTTGCTCCCCAATGCTTACTGGCCCGGTACCTGTCATCCCCCGCCTGTGATTTATTACCAGCAGGTTATGGTCTGCAATTTGTTTGCTACCCCTGGCCGATTATAACCATATTTTATAAGCAATCGATGCCAACTGAGACAATCCCCCGCTGTTGTAGCAGCTCCTCGGACGCCCTCCTATGTCCCATCTCCCCGGAGCAAAGCTCCCGGCCCTGCCAGGATTGCGCAACCGCCGGCCCGGGGGGCAGACTCCACATGGTCTAGCGGAGGGCAATGACCGAGGGTTACTGCAGAGGGCGGGGCTGAGGCTTCGCAGAACCCACCTCTATTGGCTGCGGGAGAAAAAGCCGCGTCGCTCCAAAACCGCGGCGGCGGCGGCGCTCGCCCCTGGCCCCGCCCCCTCAGGAGACGCGCCCCGTCCAATCGGGCGCGGAGGGGGCGCGCGCGGGGCTTTTAAGCGGCACGCGGCGGGGGGTGGCGCGCCGTACGACCGGGGTCGTCGCTCCCCTTCCCGCGAGCGCTCTAAATTTAAGGGCACCTGGTGCCTCCGCCAGCCCGCCCGGCCTGCGACGCGGAGCGCCCAGCTCAGGTAAAGGGCCGGGGGCTGCCCCTTCTTCTTCTTCTTCTTCTCCTCCTCCTCCTCCTCCTCCTTCAGGCGGGCGGGGCTGGTGCCGTAGGGACGGGGAGCGATGTGGGGGCTGCCCTTACCCCCCCTCTCAGGTACTGGGGAGGGACGGGGCTGCCCCCTCAGGCAGGCGGGGGGTGGGTGTGTGTGGGGGGGCTGCCCCCTCAGGCAGGCGGGGGGTGGGTGTGTGTGGGGGGGCTGCCCCCTCAGGCAGGCGGGGGGTGGGTGTGTGTGGGGGGGCTGCCCCCTCAGGCAGGCGGGGGGTGGGGTGTGTGTGGGGGGGCTGCCCCCTCAGGCAGGCGGGGGGTGGGTGTGTGTGGGGGGGCTGCCCCCTCAGGCAGGCGGGGGGTGGGTGTGTGTGGGGGGGCTGCCCCCTCAGGCAGGCGGGGGGTGGGTGTGTGTGGGGGGGCTGCCCCCTCAGGCAGGCGGGGGGGGTGTGTGTGGGGGGGGGCTGCCCCCTCAGGCAGGCGGGGGGGGTGTGTGTGGGGGGGGGCTGCCCCCTCAGGCAGGCGGGGGGGTGTGTGTGGGGGGGGCTGCCCCCTCAGGCAGGCGGGGGGGTGTGTGTGGGGGGGGGGCTGCCCCCTCAGGCAGGCGGGGGGGGTGTGTGTGGGGGGGGGGCTGCCCCCTCAGGCAGGCGGGGGGGGTGTGTGTGGGTGTGTGGGGGGGCTGCCCCCTCAGGCAGGCGGGGGGGGGTGTGTGTGGGTGTGTGGGGGAGGGCTGCCCCCTCAGGCAGGCGGGGGGGGGTGTGTGTGGGTGTGTGGGGGGGGGGCTGCCCCCTCCCCCAGGTACGGCTTGGTGATGGAGGGGCTGCTTCTCCCCCGGAGATGGGCTGGTCGGGGAGCTGGGGGGGGGGTCCCCTGCTCCCTTCCTCTCCCTCTGCGTGGGCAGGAGTTGGCTTGGCGGCGGCTCCCTGAGCGAGGCGCCGGGCGGGAGCTCCGGTGACCCGACCCGCCCCGCCCGGGTGGAGCCGCTCGCTCCCTCCCTAGCCCGCGGGCCTGAAACGTGCCGCGGGCGGGAAGCCGCGTTGCTGGACGCTCCGCTGCGGCGGGCGCTCCCCGCTGGCCCCCCGGCACGGGCTGGTAGCGGCGGCTCGGCTCGGAGAGGGGCTGGCAAGGCAGGTGCCTCACCCCCTACAGCGGAGTGAGGGCGTGGGTGGACGGCAGCTTCCTCAATGAGCTCATGGCTGGATGGCGCTTTTCCGGCCATAAAGCGGCAGCATCCGTGCCACGTACTGGGTTTCCCCTCCGGGGGCGCGCGCGTGGCGGGGGGAGAGACGCATCATCTGGGGCACTTGAGGTTTTGTGTGTCTAAGGGGAGAATCGGAATTTCCATTTTCTCTTTTGGTCCCCCCTCCTCCCCCCCCCCGGCACAAAGAGTGAGCGTTTGGCCGCTTATTAGCGCGTTTCTGATATGTGCTTGCTCAGAGGGGCCCCCCCGCCCGAAGGTAAAAGTCCTTCTAGCTACAAGAACATTAGTCTGTTCCCTTACAATTGAAATCTGCCAGGATGTTTGTAGTTGTCACCTGGTTTCTAGACCTTTGTTTTGTTGACACTTCCTTATGCACATTAATACAAAGGTTTCAGAGTAGCAGCCGTCTTAGTCTCTATTCGCAAAAAGAAAAGGAGGACTTGTGGCACCTTAGAGACTAACAAATTTATTTGAGCATAAGCTTTCGTGAGCTACAGCTCACTCCACCAAATGCATCCGATGAAGTGAGCTGTAGCTCACAAAAGCTTATGCTCAGATAAATTTGTTAGTCTCTAAGGTGCCACAAGTCCTCCTTTCTGTTTTTATTAATACAAAGCTATGCCTGGGTGTGGGCTAGTCACTTATGTGTGTCACGTGATGTGATAAAATTGTTTAAAAAGACTGTTTCTCTAATTGCTGAACTAAAATCTTCATGACAGATTTCAGAGTAGCAGCCATGTTAGTCTGTATTTGCAAAAAGAAAAGGAGTACTTGTGGCCCCTTAGAGATGAACAAATTTATTTGAGCATAAGCTTTCGTGAGCTACAGATCACTTCATCGGATGCATTTGGTGGAGTGAGCTGTAGCTCACAAAAGCTTATGCTCAAATAAATTTGTTAGTCTCTAAGGTGCCACAAGTACTCCTTAAAATCTTAACGTATCCCATATTCTTAATTGGTACTGGGGCTGACCTCATCAAATGTGAGATCTGATCAGATTTGGAAAAGTCAGTCTCTCAATGCTGAGGAACTTCCTGCTGCAAAAATGATGTAGATTGTGCTTGGTATATTTTATACCCTTTCTTCTGTAGCTGTCATGTAAAAACTGCCAGTATACTTCAGAAACTGGTGCATATTTTTTTAAGTTTAACTGCCTATTTCCAGTTCTGGACAAAATGTTTGGAGCTAGGGTAGTCCCTAGAGGAGAGATCTCATCATCTGCCTCTATTGAAACAAGATCAATATAGCGGTGTATCAAAGAATCACCAGTACACTTCCTGCCACGTACATAACTTCCTGTGGAAAAATGGCTATAAACTGTAAACAGTGCTCTATAGTTTAATACTGATGAAAGTGTTTTTAGCGTGTGTGTCCATCTGTGTGAGTAACTCGTGGTACCTCTGCTGTCTGCCTCAACAGGAAGAAGTGCACTTGTGACATCTACAACAGGTTAATGTTCTCTAGTAACCTCTAAGCTTATTCATTCAGTGTCTTGAGACTATCATGTGTCAAAATGATGACTTGTAATGTCTATTGGCTGAAATAATCAGGTTACACTTGCATGATGCTGTACAGGGAGCCTGCAGTGTTAGGAAAACAGTGCTGAAATGACTAACATTGGTACAAGACATCAGAACATTCTGCAACCACCAAAAATTAATAGTTCATTCCAGTATTTTACCAGGATTTTTAAATGTCCTCTGTGTGCATTCAGTAACTCAACATTTTTCTAAACTTATGTCAGTTAAATCCAGATGTCAAGTAGAATTGCTATATAGAATGATTACAGTAGTATCTAGTCCAGGGTTTCTGGATTTTTCATGAGGTGGTTCACATCATAATTGTGCCATATGGAACACCACCACTTCTGTTTTGCAGTAGTATGGACCACCATATCTGCCAGTAACTATCAAAATACCCCTGTGGCAAATACAGACACTGCTCTTCTAACATTGTTCTGTGGAAGCAAGGTGGCTTAGCAGATGGCTACAAGGGAAGTTGGAAACCTGTGACTATGCAGTCTCAACAGATCACCAGTGTTCCATGGACCACAATTGTTCTAGATTTGAGATCAGATTTATAAACGAAAGCTAAACACACAGTTAAATGAGAGAAAGGAATCTTATCTTAACCAGCTCCTACTAATTAACTTGTAACTAGTGTAGCCTTAACTAGTGAACAAAAATTACTACACTTGCTGTGATGGCTCACCAAATTTAACTGGTGGAGTTCAGGCTGCATATCTAGCCACTTCCACTTGTGTTCTGGATATCTGCAGTGAATTGTCCTTTTCAGCCTACAGTTCTGTATTGAAAAATGCATACATTTATTGTACATGAGAATTTTTGGGAGAGTAGGCAGGGAAAATGGAGGTTTTAGCATCTGGTCAGAAGTCAATTGAGAATTCTGGCACCCAGAAAGGGCTGGATAAATTTCCAGTTCCCATTCTGGGCAGGAATAAAGAAGATTAAATGTTTAGAGGGGGGAGGAGAGGTTTATATCTATTACTCTTCCCTAAGCAGCCACTAGCTGCCTACCTACATTTCCCTGTCTCCTGTATTTCCCCATCTCTCTCCTGGTGAAATATAGCTACAATGTACTAAACTTCTGATTAGTAGAAACAGCTTAAAACTACCTTAGATTCAGTAGGGGTACCATTGACTTGAAATTCAGTCAGTTTAAAAATTCAGGTTAAAGGGATAGTTTTGAATACTACACCAACACTCTGGTGGTCCTGTCAACTTTTGTGGTTTTAAAATTACAGCATCATGCTTCAAAAAGTGGCTTTTCACTGTGTGATGGGAGGAACCCCATTCAAACAAAAAAGGAAACTGACTGTATAGTCAAACTTATTTTGAACTTATGCTCAAATTTTATGTACCACAAGTACTCCTGTTCTTTTTGTGGATACAGACTAACACAGCTGCTACTCTGAAACCAGTCAAATTTAGGTTCCCCTGTCTAATGTGCTATCAAATGCACAAACAGAAAATAGCCTACTGGTAAAGCTATGCTGGTAGGGAATTTTAGCAGTTTCCCATACAGATGCAATCTCTCTAACCTGAAGCATTAGCTTTTTTTAAGCATAATGTTTAAATGTCAACTATAATTGTTTGTTACCATAATCTGTTTGACACCCCTCTGCTGTAAATCAACGAAACCTTTGAGAGAGGTAGTGAGGAAGCTGTAGTAACGGTCACGCTATTTCCCATATGTAAGCAACTCTCCAATACAGGGCAGAAAATTGCAGGAAAAATCATTTGACATCCATGCTCCCTTTCCTCCACCCATTAGGGTCATTTTCAAGAAAATAAATGCTTGCGTAGCTTCCTCTATGTCAGTGCCTTGTGCACAAGGAGATCAAGAATTAAAACCATAAAGTACTCCTGCACTAGAAACCATGTAATCTGAAACCTCTACTCCCTGCCTTTTGTAAAGGTACAACCTGCTCTAAACATTAAGGCCAAATTAATTTTAATACAATTGCCAAATAGTCCCTTTCTTGTTCAAATAGTACAGTCTCTGAAGTGATGTTACTGAAATATTAACTCTAATAGTTCCAATATTAGACTAAGGGACATCAGTTAATTCAGTTTTGGCCAAGAAGCTGACTTGCTGAAATTATCCTGTCTGGTGCAGCTACTATTTTCAGTGTGTTCAGTTTCAGAAATATTTCCAGAGTACTTCTTAAAGTTAGACTTTCTGCTCCAGCATCCAGTGTTGTTGCTGTGTCAATCCCAGGATATTGGAGAGACTAGGTGGGTTAGGTAGTATCTCTTAATTGGACCAACTTCTGTTGATGAGACACACAAGCTTACACAGAGCTCTCCTCCCGATCTAGGACCAGATCTACACTACCACTTGTGTAGCTCAGGATAGGGTGTGAATAAGCCAACCCCCCCCAAGCAATGTAAGTTACACCAGCTGTTCTCAAACTTCATTGCACTGTGACACCCCTCTCCCTTCTGACAAATTACTACATGACCCCAGGAGGGGGGACTGAAGCTCAAGGGCTTCTGCCCTGGGCAGGGGGGCATGTAACCTTAGCTGCCCCTTCCCTTCCCTGGGCTGAAGCCCTCAAGCTTTGGCCCCAGGTGGTGGGGCTCTGACTTTAGCTTCAGTCCTGGGTGGTGGGGCTTTGGCCCGAGGCCCCAGCAAGTGTAATACTAGCCTTAGTGACCCCATTAAAATGGGGTTGACCCACAGTTTGAGAACCCTTGATTTATACTGCCATAAGCATCAGTGTGGACCATCCTATATCAGCAGGAGAGCTGCTTCTGCCAACATAGAATCATAGACTATCAGGGTTGGAAGGGACCTCAGGAGGTCATCTAGTCCAACCCCCTGCTCAAAGCAGGACCTAATCCCCAACTACATCATGCCAGACAGGGCTTTGTCAAGCCTGACTTTAAAAACCTCTAAGGAAGGAGATTCCACCACCTCCCTAGATAACCCATTCCAGTGCTTCACCACCCTCCTGGTGAAAGTTTTTCCTAATATCCAACCTAAACCTCTCCCAATGCAACTTGAAACCATTACTCCTTGTTCTGTCATCTGCCACCACTGAGAACAGTCTAGATCCATCTTCTTTGGAACCCCCTTTCAGGTAGTTGAAAGCAGCTATCAAATCCCCCCTTGTTCTTCTCTTCTGCAGACTAATCAATCCCAGTTCCCCCAGCCTCTCCTCATAAGGCACGTGCTCCAGACCCCTAATCATTTTTCTTGCCCTTCACTGGACTCTTTCCAATTTTTCCACATCCTTCTTGTGGTGTGGGGCCCAAAACTGGACACAATACTCCAGATGAGGCCTCCCCAACATAGCTACCACCTCTCACGGAGGTGGATTTATTATGCCAGTGGGAGAGCTCGCTCGCGCTCTCTCTCTCATCTGCATAGAGTAGGGGTGGCCAGACTTGTGGACCCCCTAGGCCACATACTGCCATCTTCAGAAGTTCAAGAGCCAGGGCATGCCAGCCAGGGCTTAGGGCTTCAGCCCTGTGGGAGACACCTGATTGGGCTTCAGCCTTGCCCCTGCAGAAGCCCCGAGACTCCCACTCGATGCTGGGCAGCAGCCCCTACCACCTCCACCTCACTGAAAAGCAGAGGTCCCAAGCTGCTCCCCCAGTCTGGTAGGTGGGGTGGGGGGTTTGCAAGCCACACTTCAACAGTAAAAAAGCCACATGGGGCACTTGAGCCACAGTTTCGCCACCCTGGCATAGGGCATCTTGACCAGATATGCTACAGCTGCACTGATGCTACTGATGTATAGGCAACCCCCTAGCGATGCAAGTTTCGCACTGTAAAGTGGCTGTGTAGACAGTGCTACAGTGCTGGGAGCCATTCCCCTCACAGAAGTGGCTTTATTACAGCACTGGCAGAGCTCTCCCCCAGTGACGGAGCCATGACTACACAACCATGTTAAAGTGCTGCCACAGCAGAGCTTTAACATGGCTGTGTAGGCATACCCTAGAGCTGGGAAACTTAACTGAAGTGTCACAGCTAAAGACAAGGTGGAACAGATTGTTTAGCATAAGTAGTTAACATTTCAAGGTGAAGTGACCTGTTAACACATTTCAGTCAGAGGGAGGAAAGGGGGAGGGGCAGAGGCTTGTAGACTATTGAACCTTAAATCCAGCCTTGACAACTGTGACCCATGGCTAGAAAGAGTTAAACATCCAGTAAAATAATCACAGGTTTCAGAGTAGCAGCCGTGTTAGTCTGTATTCGCAAAAAGAAAAGGAGTACTTGTGGCACCTTAGAGACTAACAAATTTATTAGAGCATAAGCTTTCGTGAGCTACATCGATGCATCCGATGAAGTGAGCTGTAGCTCACGAAAGCTTATGCTCTAATAAATTTGTTAGTCTCTAAGGTGCCACAAGTACTCCTTTTTTCAGTAAAATAATGTTTGTGTATATGTATGAGTAGGGTGGACCATGTAACAAAGACTGATTACTACAAAGGTCACCATCCGATGAAGTGAGCTGTAGCTCACGAAAGCTTATGCTCTAATAAATTTGTTAGTCTCTAAGGTGCCACGGGTACTCCATCTCTGCTGTGAATCAGGATTCAATTCATTGAGTTTCAATCTGTATGTATATTGATCTTTTAACCATACTTTTTTGTTTAATTTTTAATTTAATAAGAATTGGCTGTAGTGTATATTTGGATAAGCTCTGAAACCTTCATAAACCTGGGAGGTAAAGTGTCCAATCCTTTGGGACTGGTAGAACCTGTTCTTCTACATGATGAAATATTTGACATGCATACCTGGATGGGGGCCTGACCCTGGATCACTTTAAGGAAACTGTTTGGACTTGAGTAACCAGTAAGGTAACAAACAAGCTGTGCTGGTTTGGTGAATTTAAGTATTGGAATATACACCAACTTTTTGGGGATTGTCTGCCCCATTCTTTGCAGTTCACCCTAATTGAGTGACCACAGCTAGCTCCCCCACTAGGACCCCAGTAACAACTGACCAGATCATTGTACAAGATTCACTTACGTTATGTAACTACAGACATTACAGCAGCACAGCTGTACCACTGCAAGGTCTCCCATGTAGCTGCTCTTTGCCAGAAGGAGAGCCTCTCCTGCTGACATAACATTGCCCACACAAGCACTTTTGCCAGCAAAACTTATGTCAGTGAGGGGGTGGTTTTTCATAACCATGACCGACACAAGTTTTACCAACAAAAGTGATGGTGTAGACAGCCTCTAGATTCAGTTACCCAATCCAATGGCTAAACATTAACAAATTTTGTTTACTGTTTAAGTAATTACTTATGCTAAATGAAATGGAGGCTGAGAAATCAGTCTGTCTTCATATTAAGAATGTATACAAGGGCAGCCAAGCTATTTACCAACAGTTGTGCTACAATTAGCAACTATGGTAACCTTTTAAAATGAGTATTTTCTCTAAGCTAGGTAAGTTAATACCTGAATATTTGTAACTAGTGCATGAACAAGTGACTAAATGGTACCATGTAAAGAAATGTGTAACGCAGCAGCTTCTTGCCTTCGCGGCAGACAGTGCAGTAGGACAGAGCCATCCGTCTCCTGGGTGCTCCTGGCAGACCTTGGTGAGGTTGATCAGGTGTGCCTGGACAGACATGGCTATCCTCCTCCTAGAGCACCGAATGGGAGCCAGAGACTCCAGGTCATTCTCCAAGTTTTGTCTCATGAAGATTCAATCCTGCCTGGAATGTCATGCGAGCTGGAGGCTTCAGCACTGTGCAGTCACGCCTACCCCTTGTTCCCATGGCTCATGAAGCGTGGACAGTAGTAAGGAGCAGTTCAACTATAGGCTGAGCAAGCGCAGAATGGTGGCAGAATGTGCCTTTGGCTGTTTAAAAGATCACTGATGCTGTTTGCCAACTAGGTCAGATCTCAGCACAACCAACATTCCCATTGTTGCTATTTGCTGTGTGCTCCATAATATCTGAGTAAGGGGGAATACATTTATGGCAGGGTGAGAGGTTGAGGCAAATTGCCTGGCTTCTGATTTTGACAAACCAGACACCAGGGCATCTAGAAGAGCACAGCAAGGCACACTGTGCATCAGAGAGGCTTTGAAAACCAGTTTCATGACTGGCCAGGCTTTGGTGTGATAGTTTTTCTCCTTGATGCAAACCTGCCCCCTTTGTTTTTAATTCCCTGTAAGCCAACCACCCTCCCCCCTTGAAATAAAGTAATTATTGTTTTGAAACCATGCATTCTTTCCTTATTAATTAAACAAAACCAAAAAAACCTGACTGGGTAGCCTGAGTGAGGTAGGGAAGGACAAGGCCACATTGCTTATTGTAGCAATGCTCAAAATCAAACTGTTTGTTTGAATGACAGCCTTCTGTTGCTTGGGCCATCCTCTGGAGTGGAAAGGCTGGGTGCCCAGAGCCTTCCCTTCCCCTTCTCCCCCCCCCAACATTCTTGAGCATCTGGATGAGGTGGCTATGGAACATGGGGAGGAGGGTAGGCCATTATACAGTGGATGCAGCAGAGGTCTGTGCTCTTGTTGGCTTTCCTATTAGCCTAGCATCACGTCCTGCCTCTGCTCTTCACGCTCACTCAATTCTTTCTGGCCTCTGCCACTGAATGCCTCCATGCATTAAGCTGTGCCCTATCAGTGCGGGAGGACTGCATGAGCTCAGAAAACATGTCATCGTGAGTGCTTCCTTCCCACCTGCAATCTCCTCAGGGATGGAGATGATGGGGGAGCATAGAAACAGTCTACACTCTACAATTCTGGGGGGACTGCATGGTCATCTGTGCTGCTGAGTTTGCCATGCTAACCAAACAGGAAATGAAATTCTAAAGTTCCTAGGACTTCTCCTGTGTACCTAGCTAGCGCATCGGAGTTCAAAGCGCTGTCCCAAGCAGTCACAATGGAGCACTCTAGGATAGCTCCTGGAGGCCAATACTATCGATTTGCATCTGCACTATCCCAAATTTGACCCAGGAAGGTCAATTTTTAGCACTACTCCCCTCATCAGGGCGGGGCACAAGTTTATTTTAAGAGCCCTTTAGGCTGATGGAACAGGCTTGCCTATGTCAACGCAGTCCTTTTTAAATTCTGTCTAATGCAGCTAAATTCAATCTAACCCAGTAGTGTAGACCAGGCCTTAGTCTTGCTGGATGTTCTGATTTGATTTGGGGTCAGTTTGAGCCAGTCTTTAATGACTTAGCTCTTCCACTCAGACCACTAGGTGACACTCCTACTTCATGCTTTCTGCACTGTCTTAGCAGGAGACTTGTACTTTTTTTACAGTGCAAAGTACAGAGGGGAAACAGGCACAAAGGCTTCATAATAACTATTTCAGAGAATTCCCATATTGTCTCCCAAACTGGTGGCTTGACTACCCTCCTATCACTGAACATCTGTAAGAATTTCCGACTGGGATAAGAATCTAGGATACTATAGATTGGCCATGGTGAGACAACCACACAATATATTTTGAAGAGTTGCTCTGATGCAGCAAAATGATTCAGAGCTGCTATTACCCTCTCCTCTCAGCCCCACAGTTCAGCAGACTCTGTGCTTCATGACTAGCTAGAGGAAAGCAAATCAGCGCTTAACCTAAATTCAATAAATGGGTTTTTTAGGTTATCATAGTGCCTTGTATTTATCACTTTAAAGTTATTACAATGTCTTACTATTTTTTTATTTTAACTGTTTAAGAGGCATAGTTCACCATACTTGTTAACAGGAATGTGTTTTCCTTCCTGTTTATAAGGTGATTCTCTTCCAGGCAAATAAAGCCCAACCCAACTACCCTGAGTTTGAGGCCCGTGTACTAACTAATGCAAAGCTCAAGTAAAACTGACATTTCTTCTAGCATTAGGTTAATTTTAGATGAACAAACTCAACCTTTAAGACACAATAGTGATACATTCACTTAATGCTGACTAGGAAACCCACTTGGGAAGAACACAGCTACTGAACATTCATTATAAAAATGAATTGTGCATACTATTGTGTTCAAATATAATAGATACTTTGCATGCAAGTGCTAACTTGTACTACAGGCAGTCAGTAACCCAGTTCCTGTGTTCACATCACAGCTGTTGTGGATGTGTTCCAGGCAGGAAAAAGGAAACTATCCAGCATCCTCTAAGAAAGTAATAGCATGTGCTGGTGTTGCAGGGGGAGGAGGAGCAAACATATGATCAGTCTTTCCATATAAGGAGAAAAGTGGGGTGATGGGCTACTTCCAATTGCAATGCAGAGAACACATGACCTAAGATGTTACAGCTCTTCCTAGTAGGTACTAATTTAAAAAAAAAAATAAAGGATGTTGCACATCTGTGCTCATGCTGACAGACTGCAGAGGAGAAGGATTGGACAAAGGCACAGAAAATGCACTGAGATTCTAAACCATAATTCTGTGGTGGTGGTTGGGTTTTTGGGGGTTAAGATCTAAATTCATTATTTCTGGCTAAATAGCATAGGATATAAATGGGAACCTTTTTATGAGATGTTCAAAATTGTAAGCAGTTCAACTATGACTATATAATTTTTAAAATGAATTGGGAAAATCTGACAATTAACATCTCATAGAATATATTCTATATCTAGCACTATCCTAGTACTGGACCAGATAAAGAATCTTTGCAAATACAAATATTGCTGCCTTCAGAGACAGTTGTTTGAATTGGCTTGTTCAGATAACAATGTTGATGAGAACTGGTTTCCTTAAAGCAATTTTAAACTATCACTTTGTCATTTTAATCTTTTGCAGGGACAATGCTGTCTGAATCAGAAATGGGTACCGTATTGGCAGATTCAGCTCCTAACTCAGATGTTCCAGTGCCATGTGGGGTGTCTCTTAGTGATGTCTTGGTGAACTCTCCATCCAGGTTTGTCCAGTTTCTTTAAAAATTTAACTCCATTTGATTAACTAGAATAGTTTCCATGATCTACATTAACATGGGCTTGTACTATTAAAATCTAATGCTGTGAGGAAGGAAAAGAGCAGAATAGAACTTGCTTTTAGTGCAGTGACTAGCTTCTGAAATACACTGTGCATTTGGCTTATGTTCAAAAAGCATTCTGTACAGGCAGATTCTCTCTTATAAGAGTATGCATTTAATGTTAACTCTCTGGCAGAATTTAAATCTTTCTGTAGAAAGACATTGGCCGATACTTAACACTTCTATATTATGGAATGTTGCTATACTGCAAACAGAATATTGGGTGTCTGCAGGGAAATCTCCAAATGTAGGAAAGTACATCTTGTTTGTGCCACATATGAGGGAAGTAAGGGGGATTTTGTCAAAGTAGACCATGTGTAGCTATGTCTCTTAAAGCCTGTGAGCAAAACTAAAAAATTGGCTGCACAGAGATGGGAGATCATTGTGCAGCCTCCTTCTCCCCCCACCCCCGAGGACACACACTCAGTGGTGCAGCTGCACCCAACCCTGACACCACACAAGGAGCAGGCCTGCCCCAGAAACATCCCAGGGCCCTTCCCCTCCATGCAAGGTGATTGGCGGGCAGGCTCAGCAAGGCAGGATCCAAGAGTGGAGGGGCTTAGTGTAGGGAGATCCAGGTGTGGGTTGTGTGGGGCAAAGTGGGGAATCTGGGTGCATGGGCTTGATGGGGCTTCCTGCAGGGGGCTCCAAGCAAAGGTGGCTAGGGCTCAGTGGGTGGGAGTGCAGGTGGCTCAACAGGATGGCCCAGATGCAGGGGGAATGGGGCTTACCAGGGGGTGCTGTGGGAAGGGGGGTGTGAGACTCAGGAGGAGGGTCTAGTTATGAGAGGGTCTGGATGCATGGGGGGTTGGGCAGACAGTGAAGCATTTCTCTGTACAGGGATCCCTCCCCTTGCAGCTGAGGAATGATGGGCATAGGAAGCAGGGGAAGTTTGCAGAGTTTCCTGCAGCTGGATGAGAAATCTTTGGGTGGGTCTGACCCAGGTCCCAGATTCCATGTGGGGGAAGAGGAAATCCTGTCCTCCCCAGCCCAGCCAGGACTAGCAGCTGAGTCAGGCACAGGGTAGAAACCACCAGCCAGATCTTCCCCTGCCCCACAGTGATTTACATCTCTGCTGGCTGCCCTGGGTACCCAAACCATACTGCTGGGGAAGGTCACATGATCACTCTTGTGGCTTTCCTTTGCTTCCCTGTCATTTTTCTGCAGTATTTGGGGAGGAGAGAACTCCATAGGTTCACCTGACCAGCTATAGTCTATCCCTCCATGGCCCATAAAACCTTCCCTAATTTAGGTGGCCTGGAACAAAGATGTGTATAGCCTTGAACCCTAGCCAATAGGGAAGTGTCTTGCAAAAGGTAGCCTTCATTGAAGATTAAGGTGATTTAAGCAATTGTATTTCATTCACACTTGCTCCTGCATAATTATAGCATAAGAGCCTTGTCAAACCAACTGCTGCTGGAGAAATTGATTTTTTTTTTTAAAGGAGCCTAAAAATTAGGCTCCCCAATTCAATGAAATTAGTGGGATTTAGGTGCCAAACTCTCCAGAGGCTCTCTGTGTAAGAACTTGTCTCATTTTATTTGAAACACATGAAGACAACTTTTGCCCTGATGTAGGAAAATGGCCTGAATCTCCAGGTAAATCAAAAGGAAAGCTTGTGCTGTGGTGGTAGCATTGTGTTTGGAAGTGTTTGTATACTCCAGTGCCACAACCTGCTAGAAAAACCACCCACATCTTGCTAGTGAATACCAAACCATGTTAAAAAGCTGGTACCTCTTAGCCCTGTAATAGTTTCCCAAACTTCCTTCCATTAATAAGCAACCTCATTGTACTGCTAATAGAGTAAATTTTACCATTTGCAAATACTGCAATACTGCTCCTCTCCTATTTTCTTAATGATGTGGCTTTACTGTTTGATCCATAAGATTCAGTAAGAATGACCAGTCTGGCTTTTCAGTGGTTCTGCATCCATTTAGCAGTATTAAATTATCCTCTGCTAGCTTACAGCTACCAAATGCACTAGTGAGAAGTTTCTGCAACCTCTCATTGGTCTTCAGTTTTATGTACCTATCTGCCTGATTAACAGTCCTTAGTTTATCTCCCCTTCCCTTGCTTTGACCTCCTGAACTACTCTCACAAATACACAAACACTTCAGCAAAATGAACACTTAATAGTGACAAGAAAAGGAGTACTTGTGGCACCTTAGAGACTAACAAATTTATTTGAGCATAAGCTTTCGTGAGATACAGCTCACTTCATCGGCTGTAACTCACAAAAGCTTATGCTCAGATAAATTTGTTAGTCTCTAAGGTGCCACAGGTACTCCTTTTTCTTTTTGCAAATACAGACTAACCCGGCTGCTACTCTGAAACCTGTTAATAGTGACAGTTATTTATGCCAATCTGTCAACAGAAGTGCAAATTGATATGAAGTATACTTTACGCTGGCCCTGCAGTTAAGACTCCATAGCTTGCTGAGCAAGGTTAATGGACAGACTTGATTACTTTCTCCTGTTCTGGATTGCAGACCTAGTACGAGAAGCAAGTTTTTTGTTTGTGCAGTGTCAAAATAGCTACCTCAGACTTAATTGCAGTGGTTTGAATCCTTCTATTTTGGCAGATCATGAGAGAACCGCCTCCAAATACAGCAGTTGTGCACCCACCCCTGGAACTCTAGGGATGGTACAAGAACTTAACTTTACTGATTCAAAACCAGTGACAATGTACTAACTGTAAAATGTCAACACTTCTCCTCCCACATCTGCTTGACTACCAGTTAAAACAGTCACCTCTCGTGTAATGAACAAGTTTGCTCATTTTTACAGTGAGATAAACATAGCACCTCAAATGCCAGTATGCTTCTCCAGAAAACTACATTTTAAGCAGAACAGTTAAATTTCTCTTCCAAAATGGGGAGAACTAGAAGTTTGGGGTGAAGGACACAAGTTCTGACTGAATCAGGAACAGAAACATGCCTGGGACCAACATTATCTCAAACCAAAGCCAATAGCTGAAACTACCAACCTGTCTATAGCCAATCATGTGCCAGGACTCTTGTATGTCACAATGATCTAGCTAAGATTTGCATTTCTATAGCAACAGTTAGTGTCCTAGTGACCCTGCCTGCATGTAGGGTCAAAGTGGATACCTAGTGCTAGGGACAGCCTAGAAGTCAGTGATGTCATAAGAACCTAGTGAGATCTAGAAGACTGGCATTTACTCAGAAAATACTCTGGAAGTGGACACTGAGGGATACAGTCAGACTTAAACTGTGGATCAGTACTTAACAGAACAAAAGGTGGGACTCTTCCCCCACCTGACTCTTCATGAAGAGTGAAGGTTCAGTGCTGACATGAAGTGCTCACCAGCCTATCAACCTGCAGTGATGTCAGAGTGACATACTTTAGAGAAACAGGAAGGCAAGATAGATGGGGAATATTCAATCCTTCTGAGGTGGATAATTTTTATATATAGATTCTTTGGCAGTCATGGCTGACTAATAGGAGTTAAGGTGACTGAATGGCATGTTGTACATTGCAGGGGAGCAAGCACCAGCCATATGAATACTAGGAGGGCAGGACAGTTACACTTGTAGCTCAAGGGATCTCATTCTGGTGAGTGGTTCATGAGTCTCCAAAGGCCAGGCCAGAGTTCAGCTTCCAGTTAGGTTATCTGGAAGGTGCAGTTTGTGACTGCTGGCAGATTCATTATGCCAAACATGCCTGGTTAATGAGGGCAGAGAATGAAGGTCTGATAGATAAACCTGTCTTGGAGAGGAAGAATACAAAGTATTCATTCCTATCAGCAGCCTAGAGGGGAGTTCACTTCCTCCCCATCTTCTACAAAAGTTAAGGGACAGTGCTTACCAGGTGTCTTCCAGCAAGGTTGAACGTGGAGTAGAGCTACTGCCCAGCACCATGATGGCATGATCCCTTAACCTTTAGGTTGATGACTCAATTAACTCTAGTTGAGGCTGTTTTAGTCACTGGTATTTTTAGTAAAAATCCTGGACTGGTCATGGCTGGGGGTCCAGGCTCTGGGGTGGGGCTGGGGCAGGAGGTTGAGGTATGTGGGATAAGAGCTCCAGCTGGGGGTGCAGGCTCTGGAGTAGGGCCAGGGATGTGGGGTCTGGGGTTCAGACTGCCCCAGGGCTACAGTAAGGAGAGGACCCCCCAAGCTCTCCCCCCACAGCAGCACCTGGGCTGGGGGAGGGGGTGCCTCTCCTATGGCCACAGCAGGCCTGGGGCTGGGGGGAGGAATCTCTCCCTGCTGCAGCCCTGAGCACCTGCATGGAGCTTAATAGGCTGCTACACAGCTTAGAGAGAACTTAGCCCCTGACCTGTCCATGACTTGTACTATACCCCTGACTAAACATTGGGGGGCACTGTGGGGGGAGTTGGTGGGACTGACAGGTTCCCAACCTGGCTTCTTGGAAGTAACATGTCCCTCCCTAAGCTCCTAGCTCTGTGCACTGCCAGCACCATAGCTTCCATTGGCTGGGAACAGTGCTGGCAGTGCCTGTGGGTGGAGGCAGCACACAGAGCTAGGAGCTGAGAGAGGGAGGGACATGTTGCCCCTTCTGGGAAGGGCCCCACCAAAGTAAGTGCTGCCCAGAGCCCTCACCGCTCCCACACCAAATCTCCTCCCACCACTGGGGGGCAGGCAGTGGCCTCAGACTGGCCCAGTGGTGGCTGGTGCAACTGGCCCATGGGCTGCCCCAGAAGTTATGAAAAGTCATAGAATCGGTGATCAACTCACAGCCTAAACTATATAGTTTGTCTGAACTTGAGGTGAGTCATACATAACTTTGAGGAGGTGATCAAAGTCTAGACCATAAAAATGGTGAAACACTAGTTAGGTGGTGGTTTGTCACATAACAGGTATCTCAAACATTGTATGACTTGTGAAAAGCTACTTCCATGGCTTTTTGGAGGAGGTGGGGACTAGTGTGTGTGGTAATGCCCTAAAAAGGGACTGGAGATTCATGGTGGGCTAGGAAGAGACCTCAAGACTCTATTGAGGCAAACAGCTTAGTAGGAGTCAAAATAGACTTGTATGGCTCAGATGATCCACAGTTCCATAAGATGGAATGCAATAGGATATAACCTTTATGCTTCAGGAGAAAAGCCAACCATTAACTGATGAGCATTTAGGAAAAACTTCCCTTAATGGACTAACCAAACCAGAGTGGATTTCTTTCATCTTCCTTTGAAGCATCTGGGGTTGGCCTGTTGTGGTTTCTGTTGACTAGTGATGGCTGAAGCATACTAGTTTGGGCAAAAGTAGTGTTGTGAAAATTTACCTACTTTCAGGCTGCTGAATCCTTCTGAGGGAAGTTGGGGCCTCTTGGGGACTTTCCTGAGAGAGTGCTGGGTGACCACTAATCTGAGTAGTTAGAAGGGAAAGCTGCTGGGGCCAAGTGTCCTGGATTGGCTCTGTGATAGTGAGCAGGGAAGACCTGCTCCCTAGAAGGAGCAGAAGAGAGCTCCTCCACTTCTGGCATCTGCTTTTGTAAGTCCTCTACTTAGGAAGTTTGTTTTGTTTTTTTTCAATTGTGCCAGCCTTCTTAGCTGCCAGTGGATGCTAAGCTTGAGTTCAGACACAGCTTGCCTGGAAATGCAAGTAATCAGTTTGTTGGTCAAAACCAGTTCTGTTTGAACTTATGTTAACAAACACTTTAGATTTAGATTGTAAACTTTTTGAGGCTGGGACTGTCTTGCTAGTTTAGCCCCATATAGACTATCAGTAAAAGGAACGACAATCCCAAATCCAGAATATTGGGAACCAATAACATAGTAGGAAAATTCCCTTCCTAACATCAAGGGATTAGCAAAATGAAATTATGAAACTGAAAAAATCTGAACTGATGGGAATATGCTATGCACTTAGGTTGGTGTACTAAAATAACATCCAGTACTTGTTACTGCTTGCAGAACTGCTGAGGACCATAGTGCTGAGACAACTGAAGAGACTAAGACTGAGGAATCTCAGTTAAATATGTTTGGATCCAAAGGTAAGCAAAAAGGAATCTGTTACAACCATCTTTTGTTGTAGACTAATATATTACTCCAAATTGTTTGAATTCCAAAATTGTATCTTATAGAACAAAAATGTGAACTGCAGGATAGTCTCCTGAGAAACCATGCTGAATTTAGCTTTGGTTGCAGTGGTGGTAGCCCTCAGGGAGGGTAAATATCCACTGGCACAAAGTGTAGTAACACAAGTCCCTGCTGTGGGTGGGGCAGAGGCACTGAATGAGTTTGGCCTCTTGTGCCAGTTGTTCCTGTACAAGCATCTTTTGGCAGAATAGCACCCTCTAACAAGGAGGGTATGTGAAAGTATTAATGGGAGGGAGAGGTTTCAAGTTCCCCATTTTTGTTCTTGCATACAGCTTGAATATAGCTCAGGTTTCAGCAAAACTCCAGTCTTAAAATAGAATCTGAACTACCTGCCAACTTGTCCAAAGTACAGAAGTGATAATTCACATTATACCTTGGGTATAATCTCACATCTGACCTCTTTTTTTCATAGTAGCAGAAGGAAATATCTAAATGCAAGACATTACACTAACCTTATTTATTTAATACTAGCTTCATCCCCTGCCTCAGGCCTATGGACAACACGACGGGATGGAGAAGTTAAACTGAGGCTAGATCAACATGGTATTGGTAGTGAGACACCAAAGACTGTTCATGAACTATTCCAGGAAGCTGTTAAAAAATATGGGAACTATTTTGCCCTTGCATCAAAGAAGGGTGACAAGTGGATAAAGCAAACTTATAAGCAATACTATGAGGAATGTCGGAAGGCAGCAAAAAGCTTTATAAAGGTATGTCTTGTAGAATTTTTATTCACCCATCCACTGTTCTGATTGCAGTAAATGTCCATATTCAGTTACTGAAACTTAGGCAATGTTTAAGTATGCCCTAATCTTACAGGAAGAGGGTGGGGCACAGTGGATAGTGTGGCTCAGTATCATGGAGTCTTAATGAGATACATTTGCTAACTGAATTGTTCTGTCAAACTTCTCATGTGCTCATGCCAGAGGATGACTCTTCAGGAGGCATGAGTTGGCTTTTCATCTTGGATATACTTAACATTCCTCAAAGGAATGTTAAACTTCAACTCCAAACTTTTGGCTTATTCTGTTTTAACTAAGTCTAAAAATGTGGATTAATTCTGGACACTTGTTATATATGTTTAATTTTCCTCCCTGCCCATTCAAAAATTCAAGACAACCTTACAAAACTGTCAAACTTGCCAGCCAAACCTCAATCTATTTGCATATTCTGCTGCAATAAGTAATGAGAACTAAGGATGTGATTACACTCTCCAGAACAATTGTTTCAAGTCTGGTTCCAAGTGGTCAGGCTCTTAGACTTCTCAGCAACTGGCAGGGGCTGCTGCTTGACACCACTGTTTGACACTGTATGCAAGTGTCTGCTACTGTCCACGAAATGTTTTCTGTTAATACTGAAATATTTTATAAAGGAAATGGCCAAACTGGGAAAAGTGACCTTTGTATAAGAGTGAAAAGTGGCTTCAAAACTTTCTGCTTGGCTTTTCACTAGCATAAGTCTGGTCTGCCACCCTCTTGCAGAAACTTATGGCTGAATATATTAGACCTCTTTTGTACAGGTTTCCCTCATGACTAGAGGATTTGTCAAACTAAAAATAGCATGTGCTTTCTGTTAACCTATTGCCCTAATTTAAAGCTCTGAAATCCAAGATTCCTGCCCCTTCAATTGTATAAGTTCCTGCTGCAAAATCAGGAGGATTTTAGGTGAAATCCTGGTCCAGTTGAAGTCCATAGTAAACAAACCTGGGCTTCAATGGAGTCAGGATGGATGCCTTTGATATTACTGATGCATCACATTTTAAATTGACTAACACTCAAAGTAACTATGTAAGGTACTAAATGCAAGGGTCTCCTACTAACTTTCTCTTTCTGTACTTTTTAGCTTTGCCCAGGTCCACAGAGGGAGCAGATATCTATCTGGATTAAACTCAGGAGTTCTGATTCCTGATCTGGTCTTGCACGATACAGTATTACTTCATACTAATGAAGTGGTCTTATTACATTTGCACTGTGTCAGCATTGAACAAAAACAGCAATATCTTGAAATTAAAGAAATTCCCTCAAGAATTAGCACAGAACCAAAACAAGTTTAAATGTAATGTGAATCCTCCTGTACACTGGCTGGGGTTTTTCCTGAAGATTAAGCTCAAAGTATATGCCTGCTTCTAGCAGCCATACAGAAAAGATGTTCAACAAACTAAGGCTATGTCTATACTACTAATGTTGGCAAAACTATATTGTTCTGGAGTGTGGAAAAACACATCTGAGCAACACATTTCACCAGCAAAAGCAGTGGTGTGCACAGGGTTATGTCAGTGGGAAAGCTGCTCCCACCAACATAGCTACTGCCGCTTGTTGAGGTGGTTTTATTACCTCAACAGGAGAGCTCTCTGTCAGCATAGAGTGGCTACACAAACAATCTTAGAGTGGCACAGAAGTTTGCTAGTGTATACATGGCTTAACTCATCTTAAGGCATTTATTTTTCCCAAGAGAAATAGATCCTATCTGATCTTTATTTACAGTTGGGATTGGAGCGTTTCCATGGAGTGGGCATTCTGGGATTTAATTCTGCAGAGTGGTTTATTGCTGACATTGGAGCTATTCTAGCTGGGTAAGAAACCAATTTAGTCTTTAAAGTGCCAGTGCAAGCTATTACATTTTCAGATGCCAATAGATGTTAAAAACATGATTAAACAATTATTGTCAAAGGCTCTACTTTTTATTTGTGGTTAGCAGTTTGTTTAGACTCTAGATATACCTCTTTATCATTAGTACCTCTAACAAATGAACAAGACAGGCTAGAGGGATACATATATAGCTTGATTAGAGCAGAGGTTCTCAACCTTTTTCTTTCCAAGCCCCCCTCCCACATGCTATAAACTCCACTAACCACCTGTGCCACAACTGGTTTTTCTGCATATAAAAACCAGGGCCGGTGTTAGGGGGGCACAAGCAGGGCAATTGCCTGGGGCCCCACACCACAAAGAGCTACATGAAGCTAAGTTGCTCAGGCTTTGGCTTCTGCCGTGGGTGGTGGGGCTCAGGGCCTCAGGCTTCAGCCCCATGCAGTTGGTCTTCAGCTTTCTGCCCTGGGCCCCAACAAGTCTAATGCTTAATGGACTCCCTGAAACCCGCTTGTGGACCCCAGTTGAGAACCACTGGATTAGAGGATGTGCTTCCATAATGCTGAGCTGAAGCAATAATATGCTAGTCTGAAAGAATATTTCATTGCACTTCATGTTGGGGGGAGGGAAGTGAGCAGAAGTTCTACAAAGACAATCTAGTATATTGTGGCTCCTGAAAAACACACATTGTAGATCTTTATGAATGGAATTTCAATTTCTAGAATTTAGCACAAAGGAGGTATCCTCATTACCAAAAAAAAATTTAGATTAATCTGTCTTTACATCATGGAGCCCTTTTCCAGGTGGGAAGGCTCTTCTGTTAAAGAGGCCAACTTCTGAGACTGAAATCCTTTATTAGTTATCTTCTAACTTTGATTTATTTATAGTGGTTTTGCTGTTGGCATCTACACCACAAACTCTCCTGAAGCCTGCCAGTATGTAGCAGAGAACTGTGGTGCTAATATCCTGGTTGTGGAGAATCATAAACAGCTGCAGAAAATCCTAGAAGTAAATATCTTTTTATAGAGTTGTTTAGGGGTGGTAGTGGCATATGGAAAGCATTTGGCTGGGTTAGATAGTCAAGCAAGTATTTAAACTCCATCCCTAGCTCTACCCTAGGGTGTGTTCCTTCTCCTTTTTATTCATTCTGTCAAACCAAGAAATGCCTGTTCTTTCTGGGCTGGGGATGGAAGGGGACTTGACAGTATAGCAGAACTCCCACTTCCCCCTACAACTTCAAACTGCACCTGTGTGCATAGCACTCTAAAGGGATATGGTGGAGTACAAACACTCACTAATGCTTGCAAGCCTACCTGTGAGTGGGCAGGGAAGCCAAATTGGGACTAGAGTGGAAAGGTGATTGCAATCTTAAATATAGACTGGAATCATTAAAACTGAATTTGAACAGTCCAACCTCTGAACTTGCCTATTGGAGGTGGATGGGAGGGGACTGGTAGCCGAAGCAACTTTAAAAGGGAAGTTAAAATTATAAACTCTTCTAGTCAAGGCTCTGAAACAGTCACAGAATACCACAAGCAAAAATTAAGTATCACTAAAAATTGCATGATACTTCCTGGAAACCAAGGTGTTCTTCTAAAACTTCAGGTAGTTAGAAAGTAATTATCCAGAGTGAAGTTAGAATCCAACAGGCTTCAGACTATAGCATTAATATTCTCCACTCCAAAGGTGGCTGCAATTTCAGTTGTGGGTGAAGCTATTGTCTTCAGACAACAAAAGTTCTGTTGCATACCTCAAAGGAAGGTGCAAGAAACACTAATTTACTCTGATACCTGGCTTCCTCTTTACTGCAGGTTCAGCACAAGCTCCCTCTTCTGAAAGCAATCATCCAGTACAATGGAGAGCTTAAGGAGAAAAGACCAAATCTCTACACTGTAAGTATCAGAGTAGCAGCTGTTAGTCTGTATTCACAAAAAGAAAAGGAGTACTTGTGGCACCTTGTAGACTAGCAAATTTATTTGAGCATAAGCTTTCGTGATGCATCCGATGAAGTGAGCTGTAGTCACAAAAGCTTGTGGCACCTTAGACTAACAAATTTATTTGAGCACAAGTCCTCTTCTTTTTACACTGTAATGTTTGAGGTGTTACTTGCATATCACAAACGCCTCTGTGAATAACTAGCTACACTTTGGTGCTGCAAGTACACCTCGACGCTCGGCTGTAGTGAGTAAAACTGGCAAACTGTCCCACTGCCATCTCTCATGGCTCACTCATGGAGGGGCCCCTACTAGATGACATTCTTGTTAATTAGGGAACAGTTTGGGGTGGGGAAAGTTTGTTTTTTTTATAAATTGCTTACACTTGTATGCAGTGGATGGAGGTAGGGGGGAATATTACAAGATAAGAATTCTCCACTCACACAAGTGGTAACTTCACAGCTGTGTACAGTGGATGTAATGACTATCCAAAGTAAAAGCCATGTAGAAGTAGGTCCTTCATTTCTCAATCTCCTGGAGGGTAACCCTTTCCAATAAAGCACAACAATGGCTTTCCTGCTAGTGTTCCCCATCCTATTTTTAAATAAGCCCTTAGACAGGACACCACCAAGACTCAATGAAATCATCACTACCAGCCCAGGAAGCTCCCTTAAAACTACTCCCCCCCCCCCCCCCAAACATGGCTTCATGTGTCAGAACAAAATCACTGCACTGGGGCCGCACACAGACATCCCTGTATTCCTCCCCATATCCACAGCTTTATATGCTGTATTGTAATTGAAGTGAATTCTTGATGGAAAGATCTTCCATGGACTAAGAAGATATATGTGTAAACTGTGACAAAGCTCTGTCCTCTCCTCCATGGGTCCCATGTTTCCTGACAGATTTCACTAGCCTCAGAGGCTCACTATGACCCTCCACATAACCCTTCTCTCTAGAGACAAGGGTCACAGTCTGAGACATTTTTATCATAAGCTGGTGAGGAGAAGTTATCCTTCTTTGCACAGTCTGTCTCCCAGTCTGTGATTAATCAGGGGGCAAAGGGGGGGAACCCAGGCCCACCCTCTGCTCCAGCCCAGGGACCCTAATAGTATCAGCTATGGTAGCTGACCTTTTAGAAACATGACATGTACAATTCCCTGGGCTACTTCCCTCACTTCCTTAAGCTCCACTTCACCCTTACCTCAGGGCCTCCTTCTTTGTGCCTGATATGATGTGTACTAGTCAGTCTCTCTAACAGCACAACTTCCTCCCACAGCTCCTGACATACATGCACACCTAACTGACTGGGAGGCTTTTAACTAGTTTCAGCCAGCCCCTGATTGGCTTCAGGTGTCCTAATCAACCTAGCCTTCTCCCTGCCTTCTGGAAAGTTCTTAACTGACCTGGAGCAGCTGCCATTTCACTTATCCTGGTACCAGGGATTTGTTTAGCCTGGAGCTAATGTATCTATCTCCCACTACTTTTCTATAGCCATCTGGCCTTGCCCTGTCACAAAACCTATGAAAACTCACTGGAAAAACAATAGTGGTCTTCGCCAATTTAAATCCCTCCACCTACCAATCCCTTCCAGACCGCTTAGTTGCATATGTGAAAGATGATGTAAAGCCTGACCAACCTCTTTGCTTTTGAATGCAGTGGAGTGAATTTATGGGCCTTGGCAGAGGTGTTCCAGATTCCCAGCTTGATAAGATCATTGATTCCCAGAAGCCTAACCAATGCTGTATGCTGATATATACCTCAGGAACAACTGGACAGCCAAAGGGAGTTATGCTCAGTCATGATAATGTAAGTATTCTTGCCTAACTGCTATTGGTGTTCAGACTTCTCTGGGATGCACTATTTTTTTTAAATGGTATTTGAGGTTGGAAGAATGGCTCTAGCCAAAATATTTTAACACTAGGACATAATTGAAACACAAATTAATTTTGGAACAGTTTCTCTTTTCAAGACCACTTTGTTTAAGCAAGATTTGGCAAAATTAATTTACTTCTGGTCAGAGGCAAATCTTGCCTACCTTGTCATGCCCCACAAGTGTATGTCCCAAGCACCCATGGTTTGGTCAGAATAGATCTCTAGGAAAAGAAATACTAGGCATATTTTGTCCTAAAAATGCAGACAACCATTTTGCACATGTAGTGACAGACTAATTTCAACAAGGGCAGTACTCTCTCCTATAACCCAGATCAGGACACTGAAACTGTTACTGGGTTTCTTGTAGACTTGAGCCCTACTGTTCATTACTGCTACTAATAGCTAGCTCTTAGGTCTCTTAAGTCTCAAAGAAATTTACAAAGATCAGTAGTTTCATTTTATAAAGCTTAACCTTGGCCAGCATTCATGTGGGCTATTAATGTCATAAGACTAAAACCCTCATCTTGCATCAAATGGAATGGCAGAGCCACTAACCTAGGCACTCCTCCATGGTGGCCTCTGCATAGAGGTGACTGAAGTAGTTTAGGGTAGCTTGTTTCCCTAGTATTACTGATGCTGTTTTGCACACCTATGTAGTTTGCAATTAGTCTGCCAGCAAAAAAGTCAGATAAAACAGATTCGAGATGCTGCTAGAGATTATGCTCTTTGTTCAGCTGGTGAGTCTTAAGACACCAAGAGAGCCTCTAAAAAGCAGAGTACTTGGATTCAAGGGCTACACTGTGTGTGTGTGTGTGTGTGTGTGTGTGTGTGTGTGTGTGTGAGGAAGGATAAGTATGGGTCAGATCAAAACCAAGGCTTTAGCTTAACTCCAAAAGCATTGGACTGGTTTGTTTTGTGGTCGTGACTTGGTCTTCTGTGGATGCAAGTTCATACAATTTGCTTTTAAACCCTCCTTAAGCTCTAAGTCAGGGGTAGCCAAACTACAGCCTGAGGGCCACATCCAGCCTCCAGACTTTTTAAATCTGGCCCTCAAGCTCCCACCAGGCAGCAGGGTCAGGGGCTTGCCAGATTGCATGCAGCTCCTGGAAGCAGTGTATGTCCCATCTCCACTCCTAGGCATAGGGGCAGCCAGGGGGCTCTGGGCACTGCCCCAACCCCAAGCACAGCCCCTGCAGCTCCCATTGGCTGGGAACTGCAGTGGCAGCACCTGTGGACAGTGCAGGGCACAGAGCTTCCTGACCGCACCTCTGCATAGGAGCCAAAGGTTCATCTTTGTCTTCAAGCATTCATGTCCTGCCATACAATTTCCATACCCAGATGTGGCCCTTGAGCCAAAAAGTTTGCTCACCCCTGCTCTAAGTGCTACAGTCCCAATCTCCCAGACAGCAATCCTAGATTGAAAGCAGAGTAGTACTGGCCACAGACACTAAGGCAATCGAGGCAAATGTGACTGAGATGTCATGGCAGGTGTAATCTCCACTTTCTCTTTGTAAGTAGCTTCTGTGTACACAAAGTGTCTTTGCCCAATTCTCTTGATCAAAACTAATTCAGTGCTGGGTCCAGGATGCTTTCTTGGTGCCTGCACAGGCCCAACAGTGAGCATGAGGAGAATTTCCAGACCAGTACTCCATCTAGTCCAATAGCCTGTCGAAAAGTTCAAGACTGCCCTGCTGAAAGCAGTGATGGAAATACCTGCCCATAAGTGACATTTCTTCTCTGCTTCCTCAGAGTATAAATGACCTGCCTTCAGTCACCCCTGGGAAGGGGTGGTATAAAGGGGGAGGTTGACTGCTGCCCTTCCAGTAGCAGGGAGCTGAACATCTGTTCCTAGATGTAGGCTTCAAGTAGAAGTAGGCCATAATACAGGATGGGGGACTCTAGTCACCAAGACCCCCCAAATCTTTGAGTTATTGCTTCCAAGGATAATCAGCTGAACACAAACTCCCAGTGTGACACTGACCTAAAGGGCTAATGTGATCTTTGGAAGCATAAATGGGAGAATCTTGAGTAAGACTAGAGGGGCTTTCCCTTTTATTTTAAATTGGTCATTGTTGAGATCATAGCTGGACTACTGTATCCACAATTCAAAAATGATACACTGGGGGTGCTTGGAGAGTCCAGAGAATGATTTAAAGGATTGGAAAACATGTTTTGTATAGGGAATGGATAGACTCAAGGTATCCATTCCCTACTCAAGTGCCCAAGTCCCAGTTCTGGCTCCAGTGTGATCCACACCCCTCCTGCTGAATTCTGTAGGCGCTGAAACTCACTTGGTGCCTAAGCTTCTTGTTCAGGGTAAACATTCCCTCAGTGCCTATGTTTCATGCTCTAGCCCAGCCTAGACAGTGACTCTCAAATCAAGGAAAGACAGGCTTTCAGCAACTAAAGCCTCATGCAGAGCCTGATCTCATAGGTGGCCTCAAAGGAAGCCCACTGGAGCAGCTCTCATTCAAAATCTGGCTGGAGGAGAGGGTAATGGTGGTGCCCACTAGCTTTTAGCCTCAATAGCTAAAGCACTCACCTGGATTATGGGAGACCCAGGTGGAATTCCCACTGCTGAGGTGGGCTCTACCACTGAGCTATAGGACATTCTGATGTGGGGCAGTCACTGGACAAGAGAATGGGAATGACTGTAGCCCAATGGTAGGGCACTCACCTCCTGGGTCCAGTCACACATTATTTACACACAGTGGAACAGCTTCCTCAGGAGAAACTGAGCCCCACATCAGAATATCCCAGACCTCAGTGGCTAGAGCACGCTTCTGAGAGAGACCCTTGTTCATATGCTCCCTTATCCCCCTCTACCAAAGGGGGGGGAATCTAACTTGGAGTTCGTTTCCTAGGTGTGCTCTAACTTCTGAGCTAGAAGCTGTTTGTAAGGTGGGCATCACCCCCTCCAGCCACTTTGTGTGGAGTCGGGCAGAGTAACTCAGTCTCATGAGAAATGACTTCAGTGCCTAAACTGCCTCATCCAGATGGCAGGTTCCCATTCATGGATTGCTAAGCAGAGATAGGCACCTTTAGGACACACCCCTCTGATCCACATCTCCCACTGGCTATCTTAGCAGGCTTCCCATGTGTAACAGCTTTTGTGAATTGCATTCTTAGGTGCTTATCTCTCTCTATTTGTTAGAGGAAGCTTAAGTACCTAACTTGGCATTATGGATCTCCATGTTTTTTCCTGTGACTTTCTGGATGCCTAAAAGTTGGGTGCCATGATGCTCAGCATTGCAACACCTGAGTCCTTTCATGAATCCCACCCAAGGAGCACTAGGATAGTTAGCCTCAGAGAAGGTTAAAGGGTGACTTGGTCAGCCGACAGGTATCTAGAGGGGGAACACATACCTGATTGTCTCTTCAGTCTAGTGGACAAAGGTATAACAAGCCAATGTCTGGAAATTGACACTAGAGACCTTCAGACTGGAAATAAGGTGTAAATCTTTAAGAGGGCAATTAACCACCGGAATAATTTACCAAGGCTCATGGTAGTCTTAATCAATGGCAACTAGTAAATAGCCGATCTTTTGGAAAAACATCTGTAGTTCAAAAGGAATTATTTTGGGAGTTCTATGGCTTGTGTTACACAGGAGGTAATTAGATCAGTGGGCCTTTCTGGCTTTGGAATCTAGTAATCTAATTCAGTTACCTGCTTAACCTTAACTGAGGCTCATTCTGACATTTCCACCCCCCCGCCCCCCATTGATTAATTTAAACACAAGTTTCAAACTAGCCAGAGACACCAAGAAAAGGGAGAAACTCTCAAAGTGAAATGTTTAATGGATTTAAAACACACACAGCGTACTTGTTATGAACTGGAGTATCTAAACATTAAATGGCATCAGTGTTGTGGCTTGCAGACTTGTTCAGAACCACTAGTGTGAATGGTAATCATGAGATGCTTCTGTTTTCAGATAACTTGGACTTCACTATCAGCAGGGCGCTATGTACAACTGACAGAAGCTACTGAACAACAGGAGCTGGTGGTCAGTTACCTTCCCCTCAGTCATATTGCTGCTCAAATGATTGATATTTGGCTGCCACTAAAATTTGGTGCACAAGTTTTCTTTGCTCAACCAGATGCACTGAAGGTAAAGACCATGCTACTTAATCTAGATGCTTATGGACAGTAACTGGGCTGTATCTTGGGGGGGTGTTGTCACAAGAGGAAACCTAGGTTAGCCATGAACAAAGCTGACACAATCCCAAGAAATTCAGATTACGTTGATCCAAGTAATAAATTACACCAATTTTGTAACATAAAACAGACCCTTAAACTTGACATGAGCAAGTAACTTGCATCTATTCACCTTTCTGCTCTGTATGGTACAAAGATGGATAAGGTGACCATGTTCTCTGAATCTATATGAATATATTGGGTCCTTATGTCACTTCAGACACGCTATTCTGCAACTTTCCTTTCTCTTAGCTGGGTAGTGCCGTGGGTTTACTGGCCATACTCCAAAATCTCTACCCTGATATGCAAAGGGCCAGGTTTTTGCCCTTGATGCAGAGTTGGCATATGTGCATCTGGAGTCCAAGTGAGGGGCATTAACATGCCCTGGCCTTTGAAAACCAGAGTTTCTGACTAGCACTCAGAAAGCAAACTCCTCTCCACACTGCTAGCAATACAAAAGGTGAGGTGGCTAGTATGAATTTCAGGGCTAGACTAATTGCTGAGCATAAGAGGTTAGTTTCTGGGGGCACCGAGCTTTTGCTTGGGAGTGACATTTGACACTAATCTGGAGTCCAGAGTAGGATTCCTGAAAGTTGAGCTGAGGGCTGATTCTGGGTTTGTGCCCCTTGAAGATGAGTGTACTATAGAAATGGAGTACTCTACTCATTAGTAATAAGTACTGACTTAGTTCACCATCAGTGGCTTTTGGAAGGAAATCTAGGTGTCAACTAGAAACTATCTTCTGAACAAAAGTGGTTTTAAACATTTAAAATTCTACTTCGTTTAGGGCAGCTTGATAAACACATTACAGGAGGTCAGACCAACAGCTTTTATGGGAGTTCCTCGCGTCTGGGAGAAAATGCAAGAAAAAATGAAATCTGTGGGTGCAAAATCATCTGCTCTCAGAAGAAAAGTGGCAGCATGGGCTAAGGAAGTAGGATTACAAACTAACCTGAAACGAATGAATGGGTAAATTTTTTTTTTTTAAAAAGCAATTTTAAATGCAGCCTGTAGATCCTAATAGCATCCCATCAGATTAGAGCATAATATGCTATCAAATGTAATATGCAGGATTCTGTCTTTAACTAATGGTCTAGTAAAAAGTTGAGTATCTTCTGAAACTAAGTAGAAGCTTGGCTGTCTAGGCTGGTCAACAAGGACAAGTGAAGAGTTCTGCACTTAGGAAGGAAGAATCCTATGCACTGTCATAGGCTGGAGACAGACTGGCTAAGCAGCAGTTCTGCAGAGAAGGACCGGGGATTACAGTGGACAAGAAGCTGAATATCAGCAGTGTGCCATTGTTGCCAAGAAGGCCAATGGCATATTGGGCTGTATTAGTAGGAGCATTGCCAGCAGATCGAGGGAAGTGATTATTCACCTCTATTTGGCACCTGAAGTACTGCATCCAGTTTTGGTCCCCCCACTACAAAAGGGATGTGGACAAATTGGAGAGTCCAGCAGAGGGCAACAAAAATGATTAGGGGGCTTGGGCACATGACTTACAAAGAGAGGCTGAGGGAACTGGGGTTATTTAGTCTGCAGAAGAGAGGAGAATTGATAGCAGCCTTCAATTACCTAAAGGGGGGTTCCAAAGAAGATGGAGCTCAGCTGTTCTCAGTGGTGGCAGATGACAGACGAGAAGCAATAGTCTCAAGTTGCAGTGGGGGAGGTCTGGGTTGGATATTAGGAAACACTATTTCACTAGGAGGGTGGTGAAGCACTGGAATGGGTTTCCTAGGGAGGTGGTTAAGGCCTGGCTTGACACAACCTTGGCTGGAATGGTTTAGTTGGGGTTGGCCCTGCTTTGAGCAATGGATTGGACTAGACCTCCTGAGGGCTCTTCCAACCCTAATAGTCTTTGGTAAGATAGACTAACCTGAGCCTCTTTCACTTCTTCTCTTAAAGGGCTTCTGAACTCCCAGTGAACTTCCGTCTAGCCAGGCAGTTGGTATATAAAAAAGTTCGGAAGGGTCTTGGGCTGGATCGATGCACAAAATGCTACACTGGGGCTGCCCCAATTACTAAAGAGACTCTGGAGTATTTCCTGAGTCTGGACATTCCTGTGTATGAGTTGTATGGCATGAGCGAGAGCTCTGGACCTCACACAGTCTCTCTTCCAGACACATTCAGGATCACTAGGTATGTATTCCTCATTGTGGAGAGGAACTAGATAACTGACTCTTACATAAAGAACAACTTCATTAGTTTCTCTCATACCAGAAACTTGTATACAACTTGGGTCACTGCTGCCCTCTACTGAGACAGGCAGCTCCCCTCCTTCAGCCTGTACCAGCATCAGCTAGCCACCAATAAGAGGGGATTGGGAGCAAGCAAACTTCTCAACTTTTTGGCTGAGGTACAGGAATGGTGGAACTTGGCAGTGGCCTATAGAACAGGAGCTCTGTCTTAAAGCCTAAATCAGCCAGGCTCTCTAGGAGGTTCAATTGAGAAATGGAAGGATAGAGAGAAACTAGTAAAAGAGGAATAGTCATTTGTTTCTCAATTGTTCTTCATGATATGATTGATACATCCAGTAACTTAAGAAAGATCAATGTGAATATATTGCAACTTTTGAAATCACAAGCCCCAGGGTATTCAATGTTTGGAATAAATAGCTTAATTGTAATACAATTTTCTAAACCTCAGGTATTCTAAAACAATCTTCTGAAAACACCAAGGGCAGATCTATACTTAAAACACTGCAGCCTTGCTGCTGTGGCACTTCAGTGAAGACCCTACCTGTGCCAGTGGGAGGGCTTCTTCCATCAGTGTAGGTAGTCTACCTCCCTCAGAGGTGGTAGCTAGGTCAACAGGAGAATTCTCCTGTCAACCTACTGCTGTCTACGCTGGGAGCTAGGTCTGTTTAACTGCATCACTCAGGTGTCTGGATTTTTCATATCCCTGAGCAACATAGTTATAGTGACTTAATTTCCTAGTGTAGACCTGGCCTAAATGCCTAGTACAGGGGTGGCAAAACTTGCTGAAGCCCCAAGCCCTGGCAGGCACCTTCCGTGGGGCTGAATCCCCTAGCCCTGCCACAGGGCAGAAGCCCCAAGCTCTTAAACTTCTGAAGATTATTGTATGCTGCTTGGAGGGTTGGTAAGTTTGGCCACCCCTGGTCTAGTAGGTCCTAATCTCTCTCTGGTTAATATCAGATCAGTTGTAGGTTTCATTACACTGACAGGCAGCTTATAAACATGAATTCCTTGCTGAAAGATGTGACACAACAACCTGAGTATGTCTCGTGGCTTTGTGCAAATACTTAAATTTTTAAAAGTGGTACTGATGGGGAATCTAACAATTCATAGCTCCTTAGCATACTAAATCTTAAGGAGAATATCTCTTTTAGCTGTGGAAAAGAGATTATAGGCTGCCGGACAATGATTTACAAGCCAGACAGCGATGGCAGTGGAGAGATCTGTTTCTCAGGTAGACACATCTTTATGGGCTATTTGAACATGGAAGATAAAACCAAAGAGGCCATTGATGATGAAGGCTGGCTCCATTCGGGTGATCTTGGCAAGCATGACAAGAATGGATTCCTTTACATCACTGGAAGAATTAAAGGTAATACCTCATCCTTGGTTTGAACTATCTAGCTGCACCATCCTGTGCTATGAACTGTTACTACTTGCAAGCTAAGTAGGCCTCTATCATGGCTTGGTATCTAATAAGTACCTTGGGAGGAGTTATCCACTTATGACCTAGCCTGGCATCAAGGTGATGTGGTAGAGTATATTCTAAATGTGGTGTAAAAATGCTGCAAAACCAGAGAACAAATTGTGAAGTCAAGACTTCAAAAGGTGGGGGTTAAAGAGCCAGTGGCCTGCTCTGCAACATGATAGTTGTCTAAGGCTGACTCTTTCTAGCTATAGTCTGACTTGAGGGAATCAAGACTGGTAGAGTAACTTTTCTAGTTTCAGCGGGCTGTGGTATTAGCTGTTACCACATCATCCACCTTCTCAGTCAGATGAGCCAGCTATTTGGATATAAAACTTTATTAAGGGAAGCTGTTTCCAGGAATGGCCTGTGTATACCATTCCTTGCTATGAAGGACACCTACTTAAATCCAAGTTACTATAGGACAGATACAAAAGCAGATCATAGAATCATAGAATATCAGGGTTGGAAGGGACCCCAGAAGGTCATCTAGTCCAACCCCCTGCTCAAAGCAGGACCAAGTCCCAGTTAAATCATCCCAGCCAGGGCTTTGTCAAGCCTGACCTTAAAAACCTCTAAGGAAGGAGATTCTACCACCTCCCTAGGTAACGCATTCCAGTGTTTCACCACCCTCTTAGTGAAAAAGTTTTTCCTAATATCCAATCTAAACCTCCCCCATTGCAACTTGAGACCATTACTCCTCGTTCTGTCATCTGCTACCATTGAGAACAGTCTAGAGCCATCCTCTTTGAAACCCCCTTTCAGGTAGTTGAAAGCAGCTATCAAATCCCCCCTCATTCTTCTCTTCTGCAGACTAAACAATCCCAGCTCCCTCAGCCTCTCCTCATAAGTCATGTGCTCTAGACCCCTAATCATTTTCGTTGCCCTTCGTTGTACTCTTTCCAATTTATCCACATCCTTCCTGTAGTGTGGGGCCCAAAACTGGACACAGTACTCCAGATGAGGCCTCACCAGTGTCGAATAGAGGGGAACGATCACGTCCCTCGATCTGCTCGCTATGCCCCTACTTATACATCCCAAAATGCCATTGGCCTTCTTGGCAACAAGGGCACACTGCTGACTCATATCCAGCTTCTCGTCCACTGTCACCCCTAGGTCCTTTTCCGCAGAACTGCTGCCGAGCCATTCGGTCCCTAGTCTGTAGCGGTGCATTGGATTCTTCCATCCTAAGTGCAGGACCCTGCACTTATCCTTATTGAACCTCATTAGATTTCTTTTGGCCCAATCCTCCAATTTGTCTAGGTCCTTCTGTATCCTATCCCTCCCCTCCAGCGTATCTACCACTCCTCCCAGTTTAGTATCATCCGCAAATTTGCTGAGAGTGCAATCCACACCATCCTCCAGATCATTTATGAAGATATTGAACAAAACGGGCCCCAGGACCGACCCCTGGGGCACTCCACTTGACACCGGCTGCCAACTAGACATGGAGCCATTGATCACTACCCGTTGAGATAGATCAGTGATCTATCTGTCCTGTTGTGTCCTCTTTGGAGAGAAATAGTTGATCCTTCCACCTTTGGGCTGTCAGTAGCACAAGCATACTGGGGGGGCAAGGGGAGGAGGTAAGGCAGTGGGGGAAAGGATTAGCATTTTCCTCATGGGGATGGGAGGGAAACTCTCTGGCAGCAGATCATTATACTGCAGATGTAGGAGGCACTGCTTGGCCATATAGCAGTTGTATAGGGTATCATCCACTATGGTTCTGGTGTGTACATACTCCACTCAGTAAGTGGGGGAGAGGGCAGTTGGTGGGTTTTTTGTTTTGGGGTTTTTTCTTTGGCCTCCTCTATACAGCTGTTTATACCCGTGCTATCTGTACCCTTACATGCTACTGTAAGGGAAGAAATAGCCTTCGTCCCATCTCCCGCAGCCCCTTCTCCCCCAGCCCCTTATCCTCTTCCCAAAGGGTCTGAAACTGCCTAGTTCTGAGCCACTGTAGCAATGTTCCCCTTCCTGTCTCACAGCTCTAGGGCACCTCAGACTGACACTGTCTACCCCTACCCAAATACATGGCTGGTCTTGAGTCTCTTGAGTACTGAATAGGCACCCCTCTGCATTGGCACACACAGGGAAGAATCTGCCTCTGGGTCCCCCTCCAGTTCTGATGCCTGGCTACCAGCACTAGAGTTCTGGTAAGAACTGGGTTAAATAGGGTCCCTCCCTGCCTGTGGGTGTAGAAGTATGGCCCAAGACCCTCAAGGGAAAGAGTGGTGAACAGTCAGGTACAATAGCTTAATGGCTCCAAATGACACCTACAGCAACAGCTCAAACTCCATAATCCTAGATGGTGGATTGTCCCCAGGACCTAAGCACAAATAAGGCCAAGGGAGGGGGTGGGGAAGAGAACAAATAATGGCAGATAGGGCTGAAGACCTTTTTTTATTCTTTGCATGCAAAGGAACACTAGTCTCTTCTTTGCTCTTGGGGGGGGGTGGTTCCTCTCTGGGCTTTCCTAATGGGAAGATTCTCCCCATCCTAGTTGGATCTGCACAAGTCAGGATGACCATTGTCCCAGGGAATCTTGGAGTACTAAGCTGTTAAAAGGTTCACTGACAATAACCTGATACTCAAGGCCCCATGTACTACATAGCCAACTGTACCTAAATTCTGCAGTCCAAGTTCTCCAGTGCATTGGGGGAAAAACACCCCTCTACAGCAGTTTTAAATCTGTTTAGTCACTTGTGTATTTTAATAGCACAGCAGACCATGTATGTCTTTACTAAATTGACTTCATTGTTTGGTAGCTACAAGACAGAAGTTGCTGTCTAACATGCAAGTGCTGTAATCTTTGCACATGTCAACTTGTCTCTGAAACCTACACTTCTCAAAACACACAACTGAAACAGTAATGAAAGATCATATTTTCATAGTTATGCCTTACTGTCTTCTAGAGCTCATCATTACTGCTGGAGGGGAGAATATCCCTCCTGTTCCAATTGAAGATGCTGTAAAGGAGGCTGTTCCTATAATTAGTAATGCTATGTTAGTTGGAGACAAGGCAAAATTCCTTGCTATGCTTCTAACTCTGAAGGTATGGTTCTTTCCATTATCTCCTGATAGCTAATCTTATTTTCTGGCTACTTATCACCTTAGCCAGAATAGCTTACTCTGGGAGTAGAAGAGTTGAGGGTTTGTTGCTGTCAAATCAAAGATCTGAAACTGTATCTAATACCTGCAAATAAGCATTTCACAAACTAATCCTCTGATCAACACCAGACAGCATGTCATGCTGTAACTTTAAATTACAAGAACCTGACTGTAAGAAGTACATGGGAGCAACTCTGACTGCCTGTTTAGAATCTATGGCTCTAGTTTTGAAGAGGTGCAATTCATCCCTCTGTATATACATATTCAGCAAAATAGAAGGGAGTTGAAGTTCAGGACATGGAAGCAGTAAGATGCAAGAGGGAAAATGTGGTTCTCACTTATATTTCCTCCCCAGATCTCACCCACCATAGCAGTAACAAGCTGTAGCTTCTTTGTTTTAAATCTGATTTGCTTTAAAAGTTTCCCAGGTTGGTAAGGACAAGCTCAAGAGCCTGTAAAACACCTGTCTCGATCTTTTTACCAAGGAAGATTGAGCTCTAGATTTCTGGAGGCTCGTTCCCACTCTCCATAATAAGAGCTGTTGGGTGCTGAGCTGTTAAGAGACACTGACAAAGCAGTATGGGAAGCCTGTACTGCATTCTTGTCTGTCAGTGCTGCAGGCCTCTCCCAGATTCAATGCATTTCTCTTTCTAACTCCCTAGAAATGCCCCAATAATCAATGGGAAAAGAGCACAAACCACAACTGTAGCTATAACAAAATAGCCCTAGAAATCCTCTACCTACTTCTAGAGCAGCCTAGGTGCTGAACAATTTTTTCCCCAGCATGCTGAGATCTGAGCAGTTTCACTTGAACATCTCCTTCAACTACCAACTGTCAGTCAATTGGTAAACTATTGCACCAAGGTAATAGGAAAATAAACTTTGCTGGGTTAAATAACAATGTGACTATAGAAAAACTATTCTGTAGTGTAGCTAATATATAAATTGTTGGACCAGTGAAGTCATGTTTTTCTGTCCTTCCTCTTACAGTGCAATGTAAATGAAGAAACGGGGGAACCAGAGGACAACCTTACTCAGGAAGCCATAGCATACTGTCTCAGATTAGGCAGCAAAGCTACAAAAGTCTCAGACCTTGTAGGTGGCAAAGACAAAGCTGTTGATGCTGCTATCCAGAAGGGAATTGAATTAGTCAATGAGAAAGCAACCTCAAATGCACAGAAAGTACAGAAGTGGGTCATTCTAGAAAAAGACTTCTCAGTCTCTGGTGGAGAGTTAGGTAAGTGACCTGGGCTACTACATATTGAAACAAATGCAGGACTCCTGATTTCAAATTAGGGGGTGGCACATCTTCTCATTGCCCTAATGTCCTGAGTGATGTGATCTGTTGCATGTATTATGATACTAAAGGCAGTCTTAAACTGCCCTGTGAATGTACAGTGTGTGCACTCCACTGTGCTGGACACTCAAGCAACTTAATTGTAAGAGCCTATCAGCTAGGTAGGTTGTACAACAACCACTTTTGGCACTCTGAAAGTCTGGCATGTAGTAACCAGAAATTAGCTGAGGTTTCTGGTTGACAGGAGTGAGGGGAGGAGATGCTGTCTGGCTTGTGGGTGGAACTGGTTGTGACCTTAGTCTTTAGAGTGGGATGGGTTAATATTTCATTGCCAACTCCAACAAGCCTTGCTGGTAACCATCTGCACCCTGGCATCCTGTTGTAGCAACTTGTTGCTGCATCTGTAGCAGTTGAATAGTATCCAAATCTTTGATTTAATGTCCAAGCTTCAAAGTGAACATCCCCCAGAGGTATGGAAATAACTTGCACTTCTTGGAATTAATTTCTGGTGCCTGCTCCTACTTAGACACGTCCAAAAGGGTAGAGTACTCTGGGAGCACAAGTAGGTAGCTATTTGCAGGGCTGCTTAATTGCACTATGTGAGGGAACCTGGTTAATCTCAGGGCTTGGCTATACTTGCGAGTTAGAGCGCATTAAAGCAGCCCTGGGCGCCCTAGCTCACTATCTGTCCACACTGGCAAGGCACGTACAGTGCTCTGACTCCATGGCTAGAGCACTCCTGCTACTCCACCTCAGCAATAACACTGGCTGTGCCTTGGCTGAAACACCCCAGGTGTCGGTGTGAACGAGGGGTTGCGTTACTGCGCTCTGCCCTTAAGTCATGTGGCCACTCCTCATCGTTTTGGAATCTCCGCAGGAATGCAGATATGCCCTTTGAAAGCTGTTTCTGACAGCCAGCATGCTTATCAGGAGGGAGAGCTGCTGTCTGAACTTACAAGACAGAACTTACAAGACAGGCATGCTCTCAGCTTCTCTCCCCCCCCCCCGTATGCACATGCTCCCTGTCACACTCCACACCCCACATTTGAAAAGCATGTTGCAACCACTTGCATGCTGGGATAGCTACCACAATGCACTGCTCTCTGGCCATTGCAAAAGATGCTAATGTGTGCTTGTAGTGTCCGTGTAGACAGATTGCAGCGCTTTCCCTACTGCACTCTACAAATGCTGACTTAACTCAAAGTGCTCTACATCTGCAAGTGTAGCCATGCCCTCAGTAACAAGTGAATACTGTTAAAGAATGTGCCAAGCCTAAACTCCTTCCTGGAGGATTGCAGTAAGCTGCCTCAGGCTGTCATGCACCTCCCCTCTGGTGCCCACTCACCAAGAACCATTCAATTCCTGGCCTGCCAAAGGACTCTGGTGCCTGGACAGGCTCAAGCTCAAGACCAGGCACTTCTGTTCACTACAGCCCTGAAAGTCTAGATGGTATGGGAAGCCAAGGCTTAAGCCTTCTCTCCCTGGCTCTGAAGTTGGCAGCCTTGCTGCTTCCTTCCATCTGTACACACTGCCCCATTCAGCAGTTTTTTTTTCTTGTGCCTTTCACCCTGATAAGTGACTTTCTTCCAAGATGAGAAACCATAGTAACTAAGGGAGACTTTCCAAGTTGGATGCCCAACTGTCTCAGGTCTTCCTTTAGAATCAGCAAGCAGCCTTGCTTCAAGAAATTAAACTCTTTGGAATTGGTCTTAGTAGGATAAATAACAGTTGAAATACTACTTCCCTTTTACAGGCCCAACAATGAAACTGAAGAGGCCTGTTGTAACAAAGATGTATAAAGATAAAATAGACCACTTCTACACTGTGGAAACCACATCAGCAAATCCTCTTTCAAAGTAACCTTGGAACACTGCAGGTCTCAACATACAATTCTCCAACTCTTCCATTGCTGTGTAAGTGTGTGTGCATGCTGTTCGTTGCTTCAACTCCCAAATGAAGGAATAAATGCATCTCTGAAATAAACCAGGCTTAATATTGTAGCCCTGCAATCACTGAATATTTATATAAATTCCTTACTCCAGTTATTGGTGGTGCTGCACTAACATTCTCTCTTTGGATGGACTTTTTCTAATGTCCATGGTCTGCACAATTGATTGTGCATCATATATGGGCAAATAAAATATTTAATAGTACCTTAGCACTACTTGGATTGTAAAAACCATAACTTATTTTTCCACCAAAGTTTTTTTTCTCCACTGAAAGTGAATGTAAAACAAGCAGGAATCTTGGTTTCTTTGTAGTTACACTTGAGGGCTGGGGTACTTTTTTTAATAGCAATGACTTTTGTAAGTAAATTGTATACATCAAGCATATAAAGGATTTCTATAAGGTACAGATGAAAAATACAGGTTTACTTGGTTTGTCTAATACTGGCTTTTAGACTTCCTAGAACGTCTTAAACTTCTCACTGGTAGAACTTCTAGGTTTTTAATCGTATAGTACACTTGGGGTGGGTGAGAAGTCTTAATGACTTTTTGCAAGTATACTTTCAGGACAGTAATGGACAGAACCGTTTTTTAAAGGCTAATTATCTCTTGAAAGGAGGAAATAATGCATGTGTTAAACTAGAAATGCTCCAATGACTTGTATTGCCTTTTCTGGTAAAAGGGCTAATTAGGGGGAAGTTCAACTTCTGGTGGGGGTGTGTGCAGGGAACTAGATGTGTGCTGCATTTCTAGAACATCACGCAGTCTTGCACTGTAGGCCCCTCTACAGAAGCAGGCAACTCATGATGAATTCATGGATGCTTACAGTAAACTCTATTGCACAACCTGTTTTTGCTCAGGGGCACTCTGCCTGATGTGAACAGGCATATCAGTTACCTTTCTGCTCTATGCCTGGAGGAGTAAATTAGCTCTGCTTACCTCCTCCTGTTAACCAGTTATGATACAGTAGTCATGCAGAAATCTGTATCATTGTATGATAGCCTAACTCCAGCTAAGTTCAGGGACCTTAAATGTTTGAAAGATCTAACTTTTTTTTTTTTTGGAGAAACTTGTATTCATCTGTGATCATGAACACTGTATGAACCATGTATGAGATTGTGAAGGATTGAACAAGTGCAATCATTCTAGCTACTTTAAGACTCAACTCTTACTGATGTAGTCTTCAGTTCATTATCTTTGTCAAGTGCCTGGAGTGGAATGTGTAATGAGTAAATAAGGCATCTCAAAAGGCTGAGTAATACTTCAGGACACAAGGATTAAATGGCTATTCTGATTTGTATATCAAATGTAACTTTGCCATAATTTGAGCCACATCAGGATTTGTTGTTGTGTTAAACTGCCATCTGTAAGATGGCAAGGGAAGGAATTTAAAGCACTTATACAAGAATTGAGGAGCTATATGTAACAAATTATAATGAAGATTCCACATGTGTACATAAGCTTGTAATTTGATAAAGTGCTATGCACTATTACCACTGACTGGTCTTCTGTATCTATTTATGGGACAAGTGTGTGAAATGTCAACTTTGTTAATGAATGGTTAATAAACATCTGAATCTCATTTGTCTTTGAAATAGCATTTCAGTAACTTGCCACAAAGTAGGCTTTAGTTAAATGTCACTAAATGAAACTTGGACCAGCAAATTAGTAGTGAAGGGGAAGTTGAGCATCTATCTTGGTTCATGGGAGAGTAAGATTTAGAACAGCTGTACAGAAAAAGCAAGCTTTCATAAAATCAAGTGAGGTGACTCAACCCCTCTAGGAACACCACCTGTACAATACATCATGTTGGTTATAGTGCTGACATTCTGCCAAGTTTTTTTTCTTCATAGTGACTTGCAATAACCTTCACTGCCTCTAAAGTAGGGAGAGGATTCAATTTCTCAGGTAGAGAAAATGAGGCCCTTAACTATCAGGTTTTAGAACTTAAATGCAAGGACCAGTGCTTCTCCTGAATAGCTAACAATCCCTGCTCTAGGAAGGAGGAAGCCTAAAAGTAAACAGTGGACAATGCAGAATGCAAATTAATTGGGCTCTATAGCTGACTTAACTAATAGCAGAGAACTCTAAACATTAGAGAAGAGTATTGTTTAATGGAGAACACATTGAACTGCCCCATCAGCCCTGTAATTAAAATACCACATTTGCCCACCTGTGCCAAGTAACTTAGACTCCAGCTAAGGAGCTGTTTAACTGTGGTGTAGATTTTCAGGCTCCAGCTGCAGCATGCACTCTGGGATCCTCTGACCTCAAGCTCTTAGAGCACATGTTCTAGCCAAGCTTTAACAACTCCAGGACTCTGGTTAAGGGACTGTTTAATTGTACAAGTCACCTGGCAAAGGTCAGCTGTGGGTAAGTGCAAGTTAACAGATTAAACTCAAATTAACATTAACAGGATGATTAAACTTTTAGAGAATTCCTTAAATTTTCAAATATTGATTTCTATTACAAATATTTGCATTGTAAATGATTTCAATTCACTTCATACACTCAAGACTGTACTACAGTACTTGTAACTTTTTTTTTTGTTACATAACTTCAGAGCCTATAAGACCACTCAGTCATCCTCCTTGTTTGTCATAGCAATTGGCAGAACAAGTTTTACATCTATAGACAATACTGCTGACTGCTTATTTACAATGTCACCTGAAAGTGAGAACAGGCATTTGCATGGCATTTTTATAGCCAGCATTGCAAAGTATTTGTGCCATATATGCTAAACATTCATATGCCCCTTTTGGCCACCATTCCAGAGGACATGCTTCTATGCTGATTTATTTAAAAAAAAAAATAAATAAATTTGACTGACCTCATTGGGTGGGAGAACTGTCTCACCTGCATCTGTCATTTCATGTTATGGCAGCTTTGGATGATGACCCAGTACATAGTTTAAGAACACTATCACAGCAGATTTGACAAAATGCAAAGGTACCAATATGAGATTTAAGGATAGATACAGCATCTGACCCAAGCTTTAAGAATCTGAAATGCCTTCCAAAATCTGAGGGATGAGGTTTAGAGCATGCTTTCACATCTCTTAGAGCAACATTCCAATGCAGAAACCGTAGAACCTGAACCACCGAAAGAGAGAATCCATCTTCTGCTTGTGGCATTTGACTCAGATGATCCTTCAGTAGTCCACTCTGCCTTGGATCATTATCTAGCAGAACCACTTATCAGCATGGATGCACATCTTCTGGAATGGTGGTTGAAGCAGGAAGGGACATATGAATCTCCTGTGCATCTGGCACAAATATCTTATGTTGGCTACAATATCATTGAGAATACCTGTTCTTGCTTTCAGGTGACAAATGAGATGTGGGTAGCATTATCTCCTGCAAATTGTCTGAGTGGACTTGTAGGTTCTAAAGTTTTACATGTTTTCTTTTTTAATGCAGTTTGTTTTTTGTACATAATTCTACATTTGTAAGTAACATTCCTAATGATAGACTCCAATTCACCTAATGCAAGTACTGTAGTGCAAATATACTTTTTTTTCACAAGGCCCATCTGACACAATGAGTACTATACACTTTTCAGTATAATTGAAATCAATATTTGAAAATGTAGAACACCCCCAAATTTAAATTGGTATTCTTATTTAACAGTGCAATTAATCTTTAAAATCACTTGACAGCCCTAGTAGACATATGATGTGGTCTATAGAAACAGGTTCCAGCCCAAAGGGAGTTGGGGGTATTTAATAGCCACCTTGTATAAAAGGCTAAAACTCCTTATACAAAACAGTACTTGAGCCTTTTCCTATTAAGAGGGCAATTCAGCACTCCACTCTCTCTAGAGAACTTGGGGGGGTGGGCTGTTTAATTCCAGTAGCATCAAAGAGAAATTTCTACCTTTATCTACAAAAGGGTGATATACACTAGCTGTCCTAAAGCTTAGGGTGAAATAGGATGTATTCATGTTTCAAATGAACTCCACATTCAAGTACCATCCTAAAGAGCCTGTACTCCTTATTCTAAATATCCTTTCTCCCTTGAAATACTCACTTTAGAAAGTGATGTAAAATAGCCAGTTATGAACTCCAGGAAAGAGCAATGACAGGACTGGTTTTGGAAAGGCAATTAATTCCTTTGAGTGGAATTTAATTGCATTACATAGATCCATCTAGCTCAGTCTAGGGGCCAGCACCAGCTCCTTGAGGAAGGTAGAGAACCTGCCCACACCAAAAGTTTCTTCCTAGCCTTTTCCAGTTTGAGGCTGGATTTCTCTTCTGAAACATAAGCCTTAGTTCTGGATAGATACGTATCCTTCTGAAACATATGCTCATGGTCTTATCCTAGAGTGCTACATGCTGTCACATTCACAAAATGTCACTTAACTCTAGAAGTGCTTGATCTACCTTTCACACTTCACTTACCTTTTTACATGGATCTAGGAAGAGAGTAGGACTCTTTCCCTATCAGACCCTGCTTTCTCCTGGTGATAATTCTAATGCCACTCTCTCTTCATGGAGCCATGGGCACCAAAAATCTCTGCTTCAAAGCTATTCTCCTGGGGTTGCTTTAAATGTAAAAGTGCAAAATGCTCTTTAACTCAGAGCCAAGCTCTCAGTGATGCCCCCAAATTGGGTTGCTCAATGCTGATGAGGCAGCAGGGAGAATTCAGTACACTTGAACTATTTTTTTCAATTAAACATCTGTCAAAGGGGTTGAGGTAGTACACATGGTAATACTTCCACAACAGCACTCACAATTCAACTTCCAAGATCATAGAGCAGGCTTCCTAGTCATGCACTCCAAGCCCAGGGGACTTGGATCTACAGAAGAGGGGGAAACTTTTCCACATGTACTGTCCAGCCTAATGAGAGCTGCAATAGTTGTAGTGTTACCTTAAGTCAAGGGTTTTTAAATCCATGTAGGAAGTTGGGTCTTAATTTAGCATTGTACTGTCTCCAGCAGACTGTAACCTGCAGGCAGGGAGACAGAGGGTGTGTTGGATTAGATCTGTGGTTCCAACCTATTTACCACTGTGGGCCACACGCATACATTCTACCTGTATGGCCCAGAGGATGTCACATGGGACATATCTGTGTGCTGATTGGGCTGCAAGTTGAGAATCACTGGAATAGAGACATAGGCAGAATGTCCTGCCATCATGGAGAATTCTGTTCGAGATCATGAGCCAGCCACCCTGTAACCAACCTGCTACCAGTGCTGTTAAATCTGATGGGCAGGTTGCCTCCTGCAATTATTCATTTTATTATTATGCATTGCTAATGGGGGTGTGTTCACTGCCCATGAACAAAGAGGACAAAGTTAGTATCATATGGCAGAAGCCGGGATAAACACTGATGTGTATTGCTTAATCCTGCAGTGTATTCTAAGGTTTATAAACCTTTGAAAACACCTGTTAAGGGAATTTTAGTAACACTACTCATAATTCCAGCCAGAAACAGTATCCTTACACATTAGAAAACATTCTAACCCCACAGAAAATAGTAGTCCTAGTCTGACTGATCACAAGAGATTTTACAGTAGACTAAACAGCTCCGGATGTTCACCATAAAATTCTACCACCATACCTGCCAATATACAGTTTCAATTCCATGCAAATACTTTAACTTCCAAGGTAAAAGTGTAGTGAGATCTTTAATTGGTGACCTGGAAAGGAAAGACAATTGGGTTTTATTCCATCTCATTTTTGTGTTGTATAAAGGCAGCCAAAGGCTGGGGGAGTTTTCCTGCTTGTTTTGCTACCTTAAATATCAAGTTTGGACTTCATTGCTTTTGCTGAAAGACACTGGGAAGTGTGAGAAGGGGTAGGGAACCTTGAGCCTCTAACAAAGATGGCACAAATATAGTCCTGAGGTTAAGATGCTGACTTGGGAACTCAGGAGGCCTGTTTTGATTACAAGCTTTGACAGACTCTGACCTTGGACAAGTCAGTTTCCCAAATATAAAATTGGGATAATTCTTCCCTCTTTAGGGGTCCCATGAGCATAAATTCCTAAGTCTGAGGTAGTCTTATTGCAGTGATGGGGGGATCCGTTGGTTGTTAGATAACATTCAAAAATAACACCCATGTGAAAGAAAAGCTGAAACTTGAATTTTAAACTCTCTTCCTCTTACTTAGATTTCCCTTCCTTGGTACCCAGTATCATAATCACAAGTTGCTGTGCCCCACAGCCTCTTCCAGAGCAGACAAGACCTGCATTTCTCATAAAAATAAGCAGAAAGCGTTCGTTAAAAGCAGAAACTGCCTGGACAGTAGAGTGCTCACTGACAGTTACTGCTAAACAGCAAGTTGTTCCTTATGGCCAATACAGGCCAAATCAGAATGCACTACACACCACACTGATGAAAATTAGTTTCGTGTGAGTGGTGAACAGTTTAACTCAGAAGTGTGATAACATTTAGCACTTGTGCCCTTTTCCATTTGTCAAGTAGTTACTGTTCTGTATTTAATGGAGCAGATGACAAGGCTCTAGAATAGTTAATATTTGTCCCAAGTATTATTGATACTGCTGTAAGAGCAGAGTTGCAGGGGTCACATTAAGTTGATTATTTCAAGTTTAAGCTAAGGCCACTGTTTCCATATTATTTCTCTAGGGGAAAATATTTTCTGAAGCAGAGATTTACAATGTAGAGGTCATTTTCTAGTAGAGCATCTCCTTTCCAAGTCAGGAATGAAGTTAAGAGAAACAAAATACCCCTTCATTTTTACTTTTCCATCTTACTTTATTTCACGTTTTTCTATAAAACTCCTCCATAATTCCACAAATTTAACAAAAAGTTTAAAATTCAGGACAGAAACAATCCTGTAACTTATTACAAACATTATTCTTCTCTCTTTTAATCTTGGGGGCCAGATGAATTTCTTATAGTTGAGTGAAGAACTCATTTCCCAGCACAACCTTTCATATCCTCAAATGACAAGGTATTTAATACCTTGGGTTTTAGGGAGAATACAATTAAAAATCTAGAAGCTGAAGTACTTACACACTTTTAGGAGTGCAAACTCATCTCTTTAGTTCTTGATGGCTATTTCATGCCTCATGAAAGCAATACCCATCTGATTTTAATTTATCTTTAAAAGTAAGAATCATTACAAGGTGCACAATGGTTGTGTCTAGTTTTGACACTTCAGAATGTCAACTAGCAAGTGCCAGGCACCTGAAATGATCAAGGAAGCTTCTTTTGAGTATATCAACTGTGCTATAGTGCGTGTAAAGCCATCAGTGGCCATTGGACATTACATTTGAAATTTACTGAACCAATAATGACACAGGTCTCTGCATGCAGGGAATATGATGGGGCAAGTTCCATAAAGGGAAGTTTAAATGTTTTACCATCAAAATAAGTTAAAGATCTCTGACAAGAACTGGTCCTAGATTGTTGCATCATAGCTCCTTACGAGTTCTGATGCTCCCACCATGGAGAGCAGTATAAGAACTTGTGGCTAAATCATTGCACTTCCATATATTCAGGCTGACTACATCAAAGCCTGTTTTACACTACTATTGTGTCCAATGTTCTTCCTAACTGGCATTCTGTGATCTGGTCACAACCTTTTGTCCATTTCTACAGTAAATGCCAGTAATGAAAGCCTCAAGGCTTAATACAGATCAGACCAAGACAACTGGACAGTGTTCTTGACCCCCTATTCTGCCCTTTTATACAAAGACCAAGGGCAAAAGAAAAGCTGTGCCCTGATCTCACATCCACATTACTCAAATCAATTACTCTTAAAGCCTTCAGGTTAATCATTACTTGTACATGCCCTTAATACCAAGCTGAAGGACATTTAGAGTAAACTTGAGTTTTGTCCATTTTCCTTGGAAAAATCATTATGGCTAAAACAGTCAGACAATTGCATTATTTTAAACAATGCAAGTTACTATGCATTGTCGTACAGATTTGTAGTGGTACTATCAGTAGCAGTATCAAAATCTCCTTTCTATTTTACAATTATCCACCCATGCTCTCAAGAGTGACACAAGAACAAAACACTTTATCCACAAATACTTGTACATGGCATGTTCAGAATACCAGTCAGCCTACTAGAGAATCTAAAAGTGGAACTTTTCTTAAATGTAACTAAAAGGGGACACAAAGGTTGGGAGGTCCATGATTTAAGCAATTTTTCCGTATTTGCAGAGTCATTCCTCATGTGGTCCCCAATCCTACCACCACCACCCCCCAAAAAAACTAATGATTTGGTAAAATACCAGCAAAGTACTTGTGAGAAACAAAGTACTGTTAGTAACAAACCAGCAGGTGCACACAAAGGAGAACACTATTGTTGGGGAACATTTCCATTTCAGGTTTCCCAGATAATTATAAACAGTCTAAAAAATTCATATGTAAAATACCTTTTATAAAAAAAAAAAAGATTCCCCATGAAATAGTAATACTTGTTAAATTTCACAAGTAAAGTAAAAGTCCGGGACAAGACGGTGCAGTGGCCACAGGGGGGAGCCCTAGGCACTACCAGATGGCACAGCTATGTTCAGGGACAACCTCAAGACTCTTGCTCCTTGGCCCAGCTGGGGAGCATCATGATAAAGGTTCTGTTTTTAACATGATGGGGAAGTGTCTGTCTGTGTGCCTCTCTCTAGTCCTTTGCGCTATATATCTGGAAGCTACTTTGTCCCAAGGCCAATACAGTAAGTATGGGTGCTAGGGGTGAAGTTGATTTAGAAACGGGATTTGGGAGCAGGGAAGGAAGTTGATCTCCGAAGAAGAGAGGAGGTGAAAGTCGTAGGGACTTTCCACACAAACAGCTCAGTTAACACTGTTGCTGTTACATGGGAGGGGAAGGCCTCACTCATCCCTTGACTAGAATCTCCGGAGCGAGGCTATTTGGAGGCTTTGAATACCCGGAGCCATTCTCCATACACCCAAAAACTTCTGGAGTGGGCTTGGACATGTTGCAACATGACAGAATTCACTCCCTCCATCAAAAATAGTCTCAACAAGCACTGACTGCTCTTATAGTTTAAAAGTACTCAGTAAGCCCTGAACAGCACAAGGGATCTGCAGAGCATTAAAAAGCTAAGTCTCTGGTGCGACTTCCTTCACTTAGCCATATCCAGTTGCAGAGCTTGAGATAGTACTGTAGTCTCATCCTTTCCTGGTAATCCTCTTAACCTTGCCATAGCACATTCTTGTACACAGTTTCTATCCAGGCTTGGAAATGTCCATCAGGAAAACAAAAACAGATCAGATCACCGTCAGTGTGACAGGGGATAGACCTGGCATGAGCTTGACGTTTCTATAAAGACATGTGACAGATGGTACAAACAGACAAAATTAACAGGAATCAGGTCAACATGACCCAACTCAAACAAGCTTATCATTATATTGCCACTTTAATCTATTAGTTGCAACATTTCCATGATAAAGAAAGGGAACATCCAAAACAAGGGACTACAATTTCATATTGAAAAATGGTTCAGCACATGGGAGAAGCTTTAGAATGATCTTTTATACCTCATCCAACTCCCACGTGGAACTTTTAAAGAGGTTTGTTTGTTTGTGTAGGGTTATTCTGAACTGTTGCTTTCCCCACAATTTTCGGCCAGCAGCCCATTTACGACTGGCAAAAGCTTAGAACTTGATTGGAAAAGTGAAAATTATTTCTTTAAAAATAGTGACTTTAGGAAAGAAGAGTTTAATCTATTTCTGAAGACATGACAGGTATTTCCCCCACCTCCATCTGGAAGTTGAACTAGGGTTAGTGTTTGCCATTACCTGCCATCTTTCGAACAGGTGACAGAAAAACCTGAATTCACTTGTTCCAAGATCTTTTCGTTTTCTAGGAAGTGTCCCAGGATTAAAATACTCCCTTATTTTGGTTTTCCCAGAGTATAGCCACTACTATAGGGGCCACTATAGGAAAAATTCATCCTTGAGAACACAGAACAAGAACCAATGACATATTTTGGCAAAGTTATTCAAACACTGAAGAATGAAAGTGAGACAGGTGAGTCCCTTCCAGAGCACAAAACGCTTTGAAGATCGCTGTTCAGCTTTCATACACTAAAAATTGTTCACAAGAGGCCTTTTAACAAACAAACAAAGTCAAATCTTATTAACCACCCCCCTCCCCTGCCATTACCATTAAAAAAAACATAACAGAAAAAACACACCTTTAAAATCTTAAGACCCAACTAGGCCCTTCTTATACATACAGTACATACATATATATAATATATATATATATATATATATAAAATATACAGCTTACAGTTTTGTAGTCCTATTACAGTTAAAGCAGACTGAAAGAAGTGAGACTTTGTTTAGGGGCTTGGATCAATAAGAAGTCTCAAAACCCCAGTGGGAGACAGCAGATTCTGGAAGCCTCTTCAAAGAGCACAAACTCTGTCTCTCTGAGAAGCTGAAACACAGAATAAGGCCCTGCACTCTGCATATGAAACAATGCCTTCCAGGGATCAGGGACCAGATTACATACAATAAGCTGTTGTACCAAACCGCTCTAGAACTTGCAAATGATCAAAAGCAACAACTATCCACTTCCTCTGCAACAGACCAACAGGACCCATTGGGAAGCATTCTCTGTTGCAAGTCACATGGCTAGCTTTGTAAAAGCCAATCTTGCTTACACAGCACGAACAATTCTTCCCCGAGCTGGGAGAAATCTGACTCAGTCGAGTCTCTCTGTGGGAAAGTTGGTCCCTGGATCCAGCGAAGAAAGCATTGTCCAAATTCCTTCAGCTCTCAGAGACACCTGAAAATGTATTCTGAAAGACAATTTCTTGAAGTAAAACCAAACAAGGTCACGCTCTTGTGTAGTTGGGAGCAGCACATCTTTTGCTCTACTCAGTACCTGTGCCCAAGTGTACTTACGAAGCGAGGGAGGACAGACTCAGCAATACGGGTGCTTGTTTGAAAAAAGTGCAGCAGGCTGTGCATTCACAGAGCATGGCTGTTCTCTAAGGCAGTGCTTCGGGTGAATTGAGAGAGTAGAAAGGCCTAGTTCCAAGGGTTTATTTCCTGGTACCAAGAGATGGGATTTCTGGTTTCAAAAGCAGCCCGCTTCCAAGGCTAAGCGTCATGTTGCCACTGCTTCCAAATAACTCTGCAGCTTACGGACGGTTGTTTCATCCAAGGAGAAAAGGTCAAAGTCAAAGGTTGTGTTGGTAACGTTGAAATGCCCAGTTTCCTCAATAAGATTTACAATCTGAAGAGAAAGAAGCAAGGATGTGTGTGAGGAGCTCAGATTCAGCCATACCTATTGCACTGGAAGGGAAGAGTCGGTTTGGCCCAATCAAACCCCCTCTCTTAGCCCTCTTGTGAGGGTGAGGGTATCTCCTGGCAAGGACAGGTGCCCAGCCACAAAAAGGCACTGGCAGGCCATTTCCCTTTAAATCTGAGGCATTTTAATTATCGGGACGCTCCAAGGAGCCCAAGTTGGGTATGGCTTGAACAAAATACGGGTAGGAAGGGTCCTGTACACTATATTTCAACCCTTTTTTAATACAAGCACTCAACGTGTATCTGGCTTCTTTCTACACTTTTTTGCTTTAATGAAGAGGAATCACTCACTTGTGGTGAACCATCCATTGCAACGGAAAAGTACAGGGGCCACTTGTTAGGATATAGATATTCAGGCCTGTCTGTACAGGCCTATACTCTAAGAATTTAGGTGTATTCTTATCACTTGGCTAGTTATAGAGGTATTAAAAAAAAAAATCAAAATCACTGTCTGCTGGTGTAAGAGCCTTCTCTCCCTGTGACAGTCTGAGGCCCTGTGCTTAGGCTAAGGCCTTTGGCTAAGCAACAGAGGCAGCCATAAGCTGGGAAACGACTGGTCACCTCCTCACATTCCAACCTCGTCACATTGAAAGAAGGTGCTATGGGCTGTTAGGATACAATCCTGTCCTGATAATGCCTATCGCCTCCAGAGAAAGGGAAGTGCCTAGAAAATGTAAAAGGAAACTTAGTTTGATAGCATCCTGTCTGGCAAGAACTCACTTATCAATAGCTGGGATGTGAAATCCTCATTTCTTTGTTGTTCTATCACTGTAGTCCCCATTTCCTTATTGTTTGTCTGTATGATCTCTGTCTGGTTCTGTAATTGTTTCTGTCTGCTGTATAATTAATTTTTCTGGGTGTGAACTAATTAAGGTGGTGGGATATAATTGGTTAAATAATCATGTTACAATATGTTAGGATTGGTTAGTTAAATTTCAGGAAAATGATTGGTTAAGGTATAGCTAAGCAGAACTCAAGTTTTACTATATAGTCTGCAGTCAATCAGGAAGTGGGTGGGGGATGTGGGAACAGGGAATGGGGTGGGGAAACTGGAATCATGTTTGGCTAAGGGTAGGAATGGGAACAGGGACACAGGTGTAAGGCTCTGTGGTGTCAGAGCTGGGAAGGGGGACACTAAGGAAGGAAACTGGAATCATGCTTGCTGGAAGTTCACCCCAATAAACATCCAATTGCTTGCACCTTTGGACTTTGGGTACAGTTACTTCCCTGGTCCTTCTTGCATGAACAGAGAGCAAGTGGGTGAAGGAATAAGCCCCCTAATACCACTTAAAACACAAAGGGTCTGACTTAGACCAGCGATGTGAGAAGATTACCTGCGCTACAAGGATATAGGGTGCAATTTAACACAAATCTGACAGACTCTCTACCTGCTGTAGTACATTGCGCTCACGCAGCGCCATTAGCCGTCTGTGAAGCTCCACCAATTCATCAGTGTAGGCCTGTGTAAGAGAGGGTAAAAAGGAATAAAATAACGCATCTGGCATGTTTCCAGTACGGCCAGGGAAGCAAAGCAGTTACTTCCCCAATGAAGATTTTGGGCAGCTGCTTGAGGGTCTTCTGTCACTTTTTTGTTCCCATCCCCCCCCCCCCCCCAAAAAAAAAAAACCTTCCAGTCCCTCCTCTGTAGTCTAATTCATCAACTCTCATCTGCTTGGAAATTAAACTGATTGAAATCCAGCTGCGTTGGATCCAGTCAGGTATGTTTCATAGTGCACCACAAGGTGTCTCCCTCCAAACAAATGGCTTGTGAGAAGTGATCTGAACCTTTGAACTTAGAGCACCCCAATTTCAGGCTGAATGTCTCTTGGTGAACTTCCATGTTAGTGCCCTATGAGCAGTCTGTGCTAAATGCTCACCTGTGACCCCAAATACAGTACCAAGTAGGTGGTCACCTATGATGGGATTCTAGCAATACATTGACACTAGTTTGTGTTCATATGAAGCTTCCAACCAAACTGAGGAAGAAACTTTTTGAAATCATTGTTCCCCAGAAAGTTTCACTGATACCACATCCAGGAAAGGGGACATTTACACCCTCACCCACTTCAGTTTAAGAATTAGACCAGACTTTCAGGGAAGCCAGCCAAAAGGGCAAATCTCTGTTAGCACACTCTAGTGCAGTGGTTCTCAACCCGCAGCCCAGTCAGTGCACAGCTGTGGCACATGTGACACCCTTAGGGCCATAACTAGGTCGGGGCGGGAAGGGCACCCGCAGAGCCAGCGGGGAGGGGGTGTGCGAGCAAAAATGGGATGGCACAGGATCAGGCCCAGCGGCATCAGCAGGAGGCCAGGGTGCTTAGTGTCCCACCTCCAAGCCTCAGGATTGCGGGTCCAGTGACCCTAGCTAGAGGAAGCTCCTCAGCATTAGGACCGCAGAGGCAGGTGGGCAGAGCTATGTGCTGCCAAGGTAGGAGACCAACGGGCGTGGTGTGGCATGCAGGGGGCTGGGGCTGCAGGGCGAGGGTATAGCCAGTATATGGGGTACAGACTATAGGTGGGGGAACTGGTGGCAGTCCCTGGATAGGGGGCTAGATACTGGGACAGAGTCCCTGGATGGGGAGATTGATTGCTGGGGGCAGTCCCTGGGTGGCAGATTGGCTGCAGAAGGGGACAGTCCTTGGGAGGGCCATTCTGCCTTGGACAGAGCACTGTCTCTGCAGGGCAGGCATGTATGCCAGCCCAGTGTTTTTTTTTGGGGGGGGGGGGGGGCAGTCCCAGGCTGGTTGGGTGATGGGGGGCCTTCCCTGGCTGGGGGGCCATCTGGGAGGGGGTTGGGGGCAGTCCGTGCCTCGGGGGGGGCACACCACACCAGGCAGGGCTCCCCATCTTTGCAGGCAGGCTCTGCAGCCACGCTATCAGCAGCAGTGCAGAAGTGAGGGTGGCAATATACCATGCCAGGCCACCTGTACAGTAAATTAATTCATTTTAACAGTTAATGTTTTGTCTTATTTTACTAATTTAAAATGCCCTTGGTAGACATTTGCCAGTATTGAAATGAAAGGTATTGAATCGTATTGCTGTCAGATAAATATTCAACCTTTCTTTTTTTTTGGTAGATACACAGGTAGTACGTATATTGTGTGGATGTGGCCCACATAACATATAGAGAGCTGCGTATGCGGCCCACAATGGTAAATAGGTTGAGAACCACTGTTCTAGTGCTTTCAATCAGAGAACAGATTCTTTACCTGTAAAGCTGTCCCAGAGTTATTCATGCATGTACCAGCAAAACTGAGCTCATTTAAGCAATCCTACCAAGGCAAAGAAATCAGTCATGAGATACACCTTAGCACAGCACCCTGAAGTTTCACCTGGGGACAAGCATCTCACCCAGTACACTATGCTGACCACTGAAAGTGTGTATTCTGACCCTTCTGCTAGCAAGATCACAAACACACGTTGTCTTTAATATTTAAAGATTGCCTTTCTTCTGGCTGAATAATATTCAAGCAGAAAAGAAACCAGCTTGTAGTCCAATAGGTATCCTCATATTGTGATTTTTAGTAGCATGATGCGTGGCTCAGAAATGAAAGTATTAAATGTCCATTTGAAGGATTTCTACATAGGAAGAGTTCTCCCACTGAGACCTTTCCGAACAGTGAAGAAATCAGCCAATCACTGTTGACTGTTTAGCATCTCAGTAAGTGAAATAGTGTGTGTGTGTTCAAAAAACTTGATTAAGTTGCCCCAGAGGGGAGAAAGAAGGAGCATCCACTGAGATAAATAAAGCTCTCAGTTAGGTGTGCAAGGCTCTGAGCAAGCAGAGTGTGAAACGATAATCAAACTGCTATTCTAACATTCTGGCAAAGATCAAACAGCTGTAAACTGCCTTGTCACCTGTGGCCAGAATGCTCCTCAAAGGGAAGACAAAGACCAAAGTAATAGAGAACACTTCTAAGAGGCAACACCTGGAAAGGATGTGGGGTTCATTTCTTAAACACTTACAACATTTCTATCACCTCATTTTGAGTCAGGACTTCCAGCGTCAGTATTTCAGGGTTCAAGCCTTTAATGGGCCAAAATTGTTTCAATGTGGGGGGCAAGTACTCCTTCGAGCTCTTGTTTTCATGGAGAAATGTCCTCCTGTATCCCACAATACTATGCTATGCCTACCCTAAGCAAAAGTACCTTGTCATATGTTCCCTTCTTCAGGATCTTTTCTGGCTTGTTGCAAGATTCTGGACTCTTTCTTCCAGAGGCCTGAGAGGAAAACAAATAGTGGGTTGTGACCAAAAATAATTCAGGCAGAGCAGAACTGTAATGGTTTGGCTGCCAATGGAAGGAAATCCTCTGGCTGACGTGGGCAGTGAAGTAGATGAGCTGTGGAGAGAGCTGCCTTTGGCAGTCCACAGCACCAAGGACAGAACCATGATGCAGGGATTGAAGGCAGAGAGGGGAAAAGTTTCTCCATCACTAAATATTTATAAAAGACTTGAAACACTTGCTGGCTTGATTGACTTGGGCAAAGGGAATGATCTCAACCTCAGCAGCTCTGCAACTTAGAGCGACAGCTCTTATTTTTCACAGTGCTGGATAAAGAAGTCAACTGTATAGTACGAAAAAGTTGTGCTTACAATTAAAAAAGTCCTTTACGAATGGCACCCCTGGCACTTGCAAGCAGAGGCAAACTGATTCACACTGCTAACCAGCTATGGAGAAGCCTGCCAGGAAAACATGGCAGTCATGGCCTAGTAGGTCAGTAGGGCATTCCCTAGGAGTAGCACTGAATTGTTCCCTAGAGGGTATGTCTAGCGTTTTGCCCATTTTCCACTGGCTTGTGATTGGACTTCCATCCTTGACAATCCACAATTCAAAAGATCTCACTTAGAAAACTGTTTCTGATGCACTTTCCACTTATTAGTTTAACATTATTTCTAATGGATCTCCCAAAAAAATTCTTTTCCATCTTGGTGTTTCTGCCCTGCAGCTAATTGTAAGCACTCTTTAGTCATCATCTAATCTCTGTTTAAGAACATAAGAACAAAGGTCCATCTAACCCAGTATCCTGTGTTCCGACATTGGCCAATGCCAGTGCCCCAGAAGGAATGAATAGAACTGGTAATCATCGAATGATGCATCCCCCATCGCCCAATCCCAGCTTCTGGCAAACAGAGGCTAGGGACACCATCCCTGCCCTTCCTGGCTAATAGCCAATAACCTATCCTCCATGAATTTATCTAGTTCTTTTTTGAACCCTGTTATAGTCTTGGCCTTCACAACATTCTCTGGCAAAGAGTTCCACAGGTTGACTGTACATTGTGTGAAGAAATACTTCCATTTGTTTGTTTTAAACCTGCTGCCTATTAATTTCATTTGGTGACCCCTACTTCTTGCGTTATGAGGAGTAAATAACACTTCCTTATTTATCAGAAGGGTAGCCATGTTAGTCTGTATCCACAAAAACAACAAATAAGTGTGTTAGTCTTTAAGGTGCCACCGGACTTCCTTGTTTACTTTCTCCACACTAGTCATGATTTGCTAGACCTCTATAATATACCCCCTTCTTCAACTCTTCCAAGGTGAAAAGTCTCAGTCTTATTAGTCTCTCCTCATATGGAAGCTGTTCCATACCCCTCATCATTTCTGTTGCCCTTTTCTGTACCTTTTCCAATTCCAATACATCTTTTTTAAGATGGGGCAACCACATCTGCACACAATATTCAAGATGTGGGCATACCATGAATTTATATAGAGGCAATATGATTTTTTTCTGTCTTATTATCTATTCCTTTCCTAATGATTCCCAACATTCTGTTTGCTTTTTTGACGGTCGCTGCACATTGAGTAGATGTTTTCAGAGAACTCTCCACCATGACTCCAAGATCTTTCTCGAGTGGTAACAGTTAATTTAGACCCCATCGATTTATATGTATAGTTGGGATGATGTTTTCCAATGTGCAGTACTTTGCATTTATCAATATTGCATTTCATCTGCCATTTTGTTGCCCAGTCACCCAGTTTTGAGAGATCCTTTTGTAGCTCTTCGCAGTCTGCCTGGAACTTAACTATCTTGAGTAGTTTTGTATCATCTGCAAATTTTCCCACCTCACTGTTTACCCCTTTTTCCAGATCATTTATAAATATGTTAAATAGGACTGGGCCCAGTTCAGACCCCTGGGGGACACCACTGTTTGCCTCTCTCCATTCTGAAAACTGACCATTTATTCCTACTCTTTGTTTCCTGAGGGGAACATTAAACAACTGTTTAATGAGGGGACGGAGAGATTTACTTATAATAAACAAATTAATCTGTTGTTCTTTTCTGAATTCCATCCAATTTGTTGCCCTTTTGCTGGCAAGATGCTAAGACCTGCATGCAATATGCTACGGTCTTATCATTGCTGCAATGAGACAAGTTGCAACCCAAAAATCTGACATGTCTAGCTGGCAACTCACATTAACGGTTGTACCTAATTTTCTCTCCATCACCACACAGTTCTCTTGGCATCACTGAGTTCTAAAGAGCCATATTTCACTGTGTTAAAGAGATACTGTACAACAAATCATTTCTGACTCAAAAAATCAATTACAATTAACTTCAGATTACTGTAATTGAAAGATACTAGAGTAAAAGTTATTCCTATTTTTCAATTTGCTTACTTTGTATGTAGTCAGTTTGCCTTGGGGAGAACACAAAATTAATAAGTCAGAAAATGTGAATGTCAAACCAGGGAAATTTGCAGGGAGTCTCACAAGTAGGTATAGCACCTTGAATTCTGAACTCTGAAATTGACTAGATGTCAAGTTGATAGTGTCCTCTCTCCCCCCCCCCCCCACAATTAACATGAGTTCTTCAAGGGCCTAGTCCTATAGTTCCTTCTACAGGCAAAGCTTCCAGGGTGTTCAGTCTTGCCTGTTTAGGAGATGCAGATCCAAGCCAAAAGCCAATAAAGGAGCATTGTGTCGACACCCACATTGCAAGTACCTTATTATTAGTTGGGGGAAGTTTCTGACTGGGAGGGGGTTCTCGACTTGGCAGGCAGGAGTCCGCACTGTTGTCACTGTCACTGTCGCTAAGACTCAATCTGAGAAGCAAGTAGCATAGAATTACCATCACCAGTTAGTAGGAAACTGCTATTTAGCTATAAGAGAAATACATGGATCAAAAATCATCTTTTTGTAGTTTAGGTTGCAGTTCTGTTTTGGTCAACCTGCAGTTCCAATACAGCACATTTCAATCTAATTCAGAATGAAAAATATATTCCAAATGATGACATGCTATTGCAATTGTTCCCATACAGAAGCTCCATGTTTTGCAATGCTGTAGGTACTGTACACAAGTAGCACTAAACATTTACAATGAATAAAGGAGGAAAACCATGAAATTTCCACCAAAGACTCATCCTCAGTGTATAAACATGCAAAAGCACCACAACTTCAACTGTATTTAAATATAGGTTGACCATCAATGACAGACCCTTAAAAAGCTCCACACTCCTTTTCAGCCACTATGATATAAACAGAAGCTAATCAAAGTAGTATATTTTTGTGGTGGATAGAGGGCCCCATTGAAAACCTACAGCAGCCACTTAGGCTAAATCAAGGGTTCTCCAACTCGGGGTTGGGACCCTTCAGGGGGTCACAACGTTATTACACAGGGGGTCGTGAGCTGTCAGCCTCCACCCCAAACCCCGCTTTGCCTCCAGCATTTATGATGTCATTAAATATATTTAAAAAAAAGTGTTTTTAATTTATAAGGGGGGGGGAGGTCACACTCAGAGGCTTGCTATGTGAAAAGGGGCACTAGTACAAAAGTTTGAGAACCACTGGGCTAAATGCATGAGATTCCAGATCTTGGCTACAGCAGCATACCCTCAGGGGGGATGGACAAAACCCAACTATTTCCATTGACTAAAGCAAGAAACTACTTTTGGCCAAGTCCTGCAGGAGCACAGTCTAATCAGCAGAAGGAATGAGAATTACTTCTGGGCTGTCTATTGGTAACCTGAGGTAAGGAGAAGATTACACAGCCAGCCAGCCTTGCCATTTCTCTATTCTATCCAGCTCAAACTCATTCAATGGAAAGAGATGAATTTCAAATTCAATTACGGTTCCTGAGTCATGGTTTGAGTGTTGGATTAATTACTGCTTCCAGTCCACAGCAGAGCTCCCACCATGGTCACAGGCTAGAATATGGTGTTAAATAACCAAGTTTCGGAGAAGATTTTCAAAGCCACCTAAGGAAGTTAGGAGTACAAATCCCATTGAAAGTCAATGGGGCTTGTGCTTCTAAAGCCTTTATGCTCCCCCTTTGTTAGTGACAGTTTATCATCTGATATATTTAAGGTTCAAGTCCCACTCAGGGCACAGACTGTCTCTTTTCTGTGTTTCTACAACATCCAGCACATGGAACCCCAATCCTGATTGTGTGTTACCATAAATATTTACTACTGCTACTACTAATAGTAGTTCATTACCTTAAGTCACATCCAGCACCACTCCATGGAAAACTACGCTTCCCTTTGGGATCTTCACTATTTCTACTCCATCTCTTCTTTTCTCTGTATCTCCCGCTCCTTTATCCCTTCTGCATTTTCTTCACTGTAGCATCTACAAGTTCCCAATGTCACCCGCAATGCCCACAGGCTTCACTCTACCTCTACTGCATCCCCTCCACTAAAACAATCAGCAATTAAATAGTCCATGCTGACATTTAAAATATCATTAGGCTTTGGAACCTGAAGAAGAACTCTGTGTGGCTCGAAAGCTTGTCTCTTTCACCCACAGAAGTAGGTCCAATAAAAGATATAACCTCATCAACCTTGTCTCTCTAATATCCTGGGCCCAACATGGCTACTCCACCACCACAGATATTAGGCCTTAGTATCAACACTCCAGGGAGATTAAAGGGGAAGGAGAGAGAGGGGAGTTGATTTTGTTGTTTGTACAGTGCCTGGCACTGCAGGACCATGGTCCATGACTGGAGCTCCTATGTGCTACTGCAATGCAAATAAGAACATCACAGGCTGCCTGCAGCCTCAGTAGGACAACACTGCACTGGTGGAAGGTTTAAAAGTTTCCTAACTATGAGGACTAGCAGCTTTCACTAAAAGAGCCCAGATTTTGCAGAAGTCTTCAGTCTACCTCTATTCCTCATTGTCTTATCGCCCATGTCTTTATTTCCAAGCACTCTGACCTGCTCCCCTTCATCTCTCTCCTCTAATTCTTCCAACTCAACTTCTGTCCTCTGTATTCCAGTGAAACAGCTCCCATGAGACTCTAATGACATCTTCCTTTTCAAGTCTAAGGGGCTTTCTATCATATCAATTCCCTTAGTCACTTTGTTGACCTTGAGTCTAGCAGCCACATACTACTACACAACGCCCTCTTCTTTAAACCTCCATGAATTTGTTCCTTTCAAAAAACCATTCCCCCCCCCCCAGCATTCATGTCAGTGCCCTCGTTTCCTTTCTCTTACAAAGTTATGGTCATAGAAGTTACAAAGACATATAAACATAAGCAAAATGAAGAGGTGGCTAGGCATTTTTCATTCCCTTATCACCTGGAATCCCGGTTGACCGGGTTAGCTTTCACTGCTGCCTCTTCCTCAGAAGAGGTGTCATCATCGTCTGATTCCTCCGACTGTAGATCCTCTACCATTGAGCGCAGTGGGCCTGGGATTAGAGGTAAGGGAGGAAAAGGGAGAAAAGCAGTTTAACGCAGATGCAATATGTCTTCAGCATGATTGCTACAGAATCGTATTTGACTGCTACGAAATCAACTTGGCTTTGTTTATCCCTAAGGTAACCCAGAAGAGTCATGATTTATTAGACAGGCATCACAGATGTTTAAGTTCTATCCAAGGATGTGTCAGCTTGTGTTTCTCAAGACTGAAGTAGTGTTGGAAATTCAGTGTTCTAACATAGTTCACTGGGAAAAGAACATTAACTTTTAAAAACCCTTTTTATACTTTAAAGGGTTTTTCTACTCCTCCTGCTCGTGTCAAAATAAAAACAGCCACTTTTCAGTGCATGTGCCAGGCAAGTTTTAAGCGTTACCCAAGAAGTGGCATTTGCAGCACCACAGTGCTTGTTATGACTGCCGAAAATAGTGGTGGATGCTCCATCTCTTTGAGTAATTAAAGCTGGACAGAACAAAGTGCTGGAAATGTAATAAAGGGCACATGCCTGCATTGGCAAGGGAATGAACTTGATACAATTAAGAGGTCTTTTCCATCTCTAATTTCTATTAATTGGGACAAATTGAGTTTGTGGGAGAAAGTCATAAGCCTGGTGATGCCATGAGATTTTAGTCAGCACTGAACAAATTCACAAACTAAAACCTCTTAAACTGAACAGATCACCAAAATCTTAAAAGATTAAATAAAAGCAGAAGCCAACACATTGTGCAGGAAAAAGCCAGTTCCAGAGATATTCAGTGCCCACAGATTAACTACCAAAGCAACAAATATTTGTTTATGGCAAATACATAAGATACTACTTTTTCCCTTGCATAGAATCACATAGTAAATTCAACATGCATCAATTCCATTCAGCAAAACCAAGCTACGTCCTTGGCCTTAGATAGCCTTGATGAAGCAGGTTTAAATTCTGCCTGTTGAATGGTGGTGTAAAAAGGATAACATAAGAACGTCCATGCTGGGTCAAACCAATGGTCCATCTAGCCCTGTAAATTTGTTAGTCTCTAAGGTGCCACAAGTACTCCTTGTCTTCCAACAGTGGCCAATGCCAGATGCTTCAAAGGGAATGACAGAACAGGGCAATCATCAAGTGATTCATCCCATCATCCAGTCCGAGCATCTGGCAATCAAAAGTTTAGGGACACCCAGAGCATGGGGCTTCATCCCTGACCATCTTGGCTAATAGCCATTGATGAAGTTATCCTCCATGAATTTATCAAACTTATTTAATTAATCTAATTCTTTTTTGAATTAAGATGTACTTTTTTCCTTCACAACATTCTTGGCAACAAGTTCCACAGGTTGTCTGTGCATTGTGTGAAGAAGTATTTCCTTCTGTTTTAAACCTGCTGCCTATTAATTTCATTGGGAGACCTCTGGTTCGTGTGTTACGCGAAGGGGTAAACGCCACTTCCCTATTCACTTTCTCCACATCATTCATGATTTTATAAACCTCTATCATATCCCCCCTTAGCCTCTATTACATCTCCCTGGGGAATTCCTGGACTGTAACATATGGTAAAAAACACTTTATACAAATCAAGTGAGAAGGTTTTTGAAGAATATCACTTCTTGCAACACACCTTGACTGTGGTTCTGAGATGGTTCAAAATCCGAGTCAGAACTGGAGTCTGAGCTGGAACTGGAGTTGGAAGGACTGGAGTGGACAGACTTCACCCCCCATAGAAGGTAAAAAAAAAAAAAAAAAAAGAAAAGAAAAAAGAAAAGGAAAAAGAAAAGGAAAAAAAAAAAGGAAAGAAAAAAAAATCTTAACCTTTCAATCCACAGAAAAGAATGACCAAAATGCAACATGGTCTAGCAGTGCTCAAGAACGTCACATCATCATTCCATTCTACATCATTTTATCTACAGCACTGCTCACTAATTTTTTTAAAAACATATAAAATGTAATTTCAATTAATTAATATTAGTGAAAGGTTCTGGACTAACTAGGGTGACCAGATGTCCCAATATTAGGGGCTTTGTTTTATATAGGCAACTATATACCCCACGCCCCTTTAAAAAAAAAAAAAAAGTGTCCCGATTTTTCACACTTGCTCTCTGATCACCCTATTCTGGGTTGATAGTTTTTGAGATTATGTAGTCCCAGGACAGCTGAAACAGCAGCAGCACAAGCTTCCAATACACACCGCCCTCGCTACTGAGTCTCAAATCATCTCAAAAAGCATGAAATAGTATGACAACCTGTATGACAACCTGGAAGTGAAAGCGGATACAAAGTCTATTTTCACTGTGAAAGACGAAATGCAAAAAGTAAACAACCAGCATAAATCATGAAAAATAAATTAAATGTTTAAGATTACTTTAATCCTCATAGCTTAAATTGCTCTTTAAACTAAGAATATGTCTATTTAGAACTATATGTGTTAAACTGACAGTACATCTTCAAACTAAGAATTCCTAGCAGTGACTGCTTTACAAGACGACTGTGATTTGTCTCCAGTTTAGATTTTTATAGAAATTGTAACAAAAGCCAAGATCAATAAAAATGCTTCCATCTTTAAAAAAATACCAATGAAAACCATTAAATATTCCCTTGCATTGTTTGCAATGCTAACACTGAGAACCTGAAAATAAAAGTGACCAAACAAGTGAAATCAACTTCAGTGACATCCTTCCAAGCAGAAATGCAAGAAACAAACAGTATAAAATTGTGACAAGTAAATAGGAGTTTTAATAGGTGCTGTTAATAACATACGGAAATTAAGTATTAAAATCTTTTTACAGTATTTCATGTAGCATCAGATATTTGCAGAGCACTCACATTCTGTAGTACCAGAGACCACAAGGTGGCAATCAAGGCTAAATCAAGTATTCTGGTCCAAAACAGCAGAAAGTAAAAAGATAATTAAAATTATTTGTTGTAAGGATTATTGTAAGATATAGTGCTTTGGGTCTAGATTTACTTTAAGTTCCTCTATGTAACAGGATGCAGTGCTATTTCTTGGTAGTTCTCCCAGGAAACAGCATTTTAATTTGTACATAATCCTAGAAAGCCAATGGTTATTTCATGCAATGGAATACCGAGTCTGAAAATCCTACTTTTCTATTGCTGAATATATTTTATATACTAGGAAACATTAATACTATATAGGAGCATGCAGTGGACTCAGCAACGTGCATGTCAGCTTTTAACATTAGCAAAAGAAGGCAGCGATCGCATTTTCTCTTTATATTTTTATGTTGTAGGTTTATTATCTAGCGCACCAGAGATGCATGTATCTCATACCAAAACCAGGGAAATACAAGTGTTAAACAAGTTACAACTTATTCCATAGCAAAGTAAACATTTTAACACTGGGGATATTTGATACATTGGCATATAGCAGCAAGGGTTAGAAAGTTCACAAGACACCTATTTGCCCATGAGGATTAAACCTACTAAGCAGAAGCAGATACCAAAGACCTACAGCAGAGCTCCTTCAGGATTGCTGGGAACAGGAGGTGCTGCTACTCTCACCAAGGTGCTGCTTTTAAACTTAGATCTGGGAGCCACCCTGATAACTCTAGTATCTGACCAACTAACAGGCGTTCTTCCCCCACACTGCACCTTCTTGGCCCCTTAAACAACTAACTACTTAGGGGAGGGGTCATTCATTAGCATCCATTTATTTCAAACCCTTGGGAGGCATCCAGCATTGCAGTAGCTGGGCACACTTTGCACAGCTTAGATTACAAACAACATTTCCCCCAGGATAAGGAGATAACAAAAAACAAAGCAAAAAACCCCATACTACTCACACTGCCCCCTGCTTCCTTGGGCCTTCCTGGGACAGTTAACTGAAGCATTCCAGATGAACAAAGAGATGTGCTTAGGGTTGCCAACTTTCTAATTTCTGAAAACTGGACACTATAACAGGAGCACGGGAATCTTCACCTACCCCGCCTCTTCCCTCAAGGCCCTACCCCTGCTGCTCCTTTTCCCTTAAGGCCCCACCCCACTCACTCCTCTTCCTTCTCCCCCGTCACTCGTCACTCGAGCCTCCCCACATCCCTCCACTCCCTCAGGCTGGGCTTTCTCTGCTCCAGGGCTGAATCAGGAGATGCCGCTAGGAGGAGGCCCCAGCTGAGTAGGAGCTAGTGTGGTTGATGACCCAGCACCCCTCCCCCACCCAGGCAGCTGGACTTTTGTGTCCAGTCAGTACATCTGACTGGACACTGTACAGGACCCCTTTTGACTGCACTTTTCAGCAACCCTAGCTGTGCTGAGTCACAGGGAAAACCTGTTTGAGGTACATGGGCTACAAGCTACTTAGAAATTCAAGATGTTGGTTCTACCATCTATAAATGTACCCAGGCGAATGGCTTCAGTGCAGAGTGCACAGCACATGTGTTAGATGCTCTTCCAGGTCCATCCCACTTTACTAAGGCAGGTAGCCACACCCCTGCACACCACTTAGCTACAGTTTACTCTACTCCTTGCAGACTATCAAAGAAATGTGCTTAAAATGCTTCGCTCAGTGGGACGCTCTTGTCCTGAAAGACAGGGTCTTTTTGCCTTGCATTTACAGTTTCAAATTACCCTAGGTTAAGGGGTCTCTGTTTTATGAGATGGGATCTTATAAGCTTGTTTCAGCCAACACCTATCCAGTCAATAGTTTTGGGCACACAAAAATGCCAAACTATGGACTAAAGGATGACTATAGCAAAGCTATTTTCCAATTACATGGCCTCTTCTCAGACAAGTAGATTGTTTTTGGAGTGCGTTTATGACTGTTGGATGAGGTTCTACCTGTCATATTATTGTGAGCAAGGACAATCTAAAGTTGGGCTGAAGTTAACAGCTGAGTGAAATATTTGTCTTTATAGAACAAGTGATTAGACTAATTTCCTCCTGCAATATTCCTCAGCATCTGTCACCTGCTGCATCCAAGATCTACTCCCTTACCACCTAAAATAGCCTTTCCCCACCCTATCCAGAGTGGAATTATGTGTATTTCTAAACTATTTATCTATGTTTGTTTATCTGGAATAAAGCATCCCCAATTCGTAAAAAGGTCATGGTTTTGACATTTCCTAAACTTGTGAAAGCTGAACTTTCACTAAGGAAAAATGAAGCCAATCTCACACATCCTCCCCTGCAACTCTGCTACATGTTGTTAAAAGACCTACACATCTTCTACATCTTTCATTCCCCTACCTCCCACCTAGTCCTTTGTGCCACGCTTTCCCACAACTTCAGAAAATGCTTGTGTAGACCTTAATAATATAATTCTTTTTCTCTTGCATACCTTGAGGAGCAGTGAAATAGTTAGTGTCAACATCTGAAATATTACTGTAATCTGATTTAGTACCCATCGGTTTAAACAGGGAAATTCACACCTCAGAACTGTTGTTTCAGGCTCTTTGCAAATTCAAGCAGACTCCACTGTATCAGTTACACGTGTCGTCAGGTTTTGAAGATTTTCTGCTCAACCATAATTGCTAGAGATTTTTTTTCCCTTATATAAAAGCTCAGACACAAGAACAAATGGGAGGCCTATTCAAGTACCCTTCACATGCCCCATATTTTGGGAGCCACTGATCTAGAGAGTCACTGGAACACCTCACCCATACAGAAGAATGTCATACTAAAACTGGAAGGAGAGGAATCTTTACTTTTAGAACAATCTGACCCAACTCTTATTTGACTATTTTGAGATTTCCACTTTGTCATTCTAGATTGTGGGAGTGATCTCTCCTTCACTTTTACACATTCTCTTAAAAGAGATATCAGTTCATTAGTACATGTTTTATCAGCTTTAAAATTTAAACAGTTCAGAGTTCGCATTATGTATAAGACTGGCTACAGTGAGTTCCAGGAAAATGATTCCATCTAAAATTTTGATTGTTTATATTTCCAAAAATCATTGATGGAACAGTCATTCCCTGCTATACACATGCATATTGTACATAACCTATATATACACACTACATGTGCATTGACACCTGGAAAAAACTTCCTCCAGGAAAAATTAGCTGGAGTCTTTTCTGCCTTTCCCTGGGATGACAGGGATTATCCATGAGCATCAGGTGATCAAATCACACATGATCTTATAACCACATCCTATTTCCTATGTCTATATGTGAAGCATGCTGTGTTGTTGTAGCCATGTTAGTCCCAGGATACTAGAGAGACAAGGTGAGTGAGGTTAATATATTTTATTGGACCAACTTCTGTTGGTGAGAGAGAGACAAGCTTCTGAGGTTATGAAGCACAAAAAAGCGACGATGAGTTTAAAGAAAAAAAAAAATCTCTATTTGGCAGGTAAGTCAACATTTCACTCCTGAAGTCCCTCTCTACCTATATCCTCCTCAGACGGATATTGTACATTCTATGACTGACATAACCACGATAAAAGAAGAAGAAAAAATTTAGAGCATTTTAACTAATGTGATCACAGTTACAAATGAATAAAATCAATTATGACTGGCTGAATTACCTTTGCCAATTTCCACTGCTCAATGAACATGTTTCATAACTGCACTCCCATATTTAAAACAACAATAGCTACACCTGCCTCAATTTTTTGCATATGGACAGTAGCCCTTCATCTTCTGGCAGATGTCCAGAAGCTGACCAAAATTTGGGCTCAGATTATTTTAATAGATCAGGGTCAACACCAATGCTAATTTAGCAACAAGTCTCTCCAGCTGTTTATTTTTAAGTATCACCTCTCATTGAGGCTGTTATAAAAACAATGGAGTTTAAAAGCATTACACTTATTTAGATCTAAGCATTGTATTATGTACTGCTGTGGGTAAGACCACTGTCCTGCCACAGTGAGGGAGGCTCAACCATTTTATACTCCATTCTAAACAGGAAGGAGGGAGTTCTTTTGAGACCAGCTTCATCCTGACCAGTAAGGTGCATGGACATTCTACCAGAAAACGGAGCGGATATTCAGAATGCTGCTCTCTTCGTAAACTTTTTTCAATTTTCCAAATTCCATGCAGTTCTCACCAAGGTATCCAAGGCCCTCCCTGAGTTTAACGCTGAATCAAAACATTGAGGAAAAGACATGCAAAGGGCAGGGTTTGGAAAAAATGCCCTCTGCCATAGCCAATTGGCAAGAGGGTACGTGATGTCCTGTCCATGGTCCAGTCCCCTATGGCTTTCTGCCTGAAATACACAGGCAGAAAAGCAAATCACAGAACACACCAACGGAGCACTCCACTTGAGCACTCCAAGGGCAAAAGAGGAGTGCTCCTGTGATTCAATGCAGAACAGGTAAACAACCATCCTGGGAGAAAGTGGCATTTCGCCTCTCCCAGCAGCCAAAGATAGGGGAGAGATAATGAATGAATGGAACTCTCAGTTTACCAAGGCTACATCCACACTCTGAGCTAGGGATGTGATTCCCAGTTCACATAGATATACTCATTCTACCGCCCATCCGAGCTAGTGTGCTAAAAACAGTAATGTAGCTGAGTTGGCATAGGCAGCAGCAGCATGAGCTAAGCCGTGCTGGAGTACGTACCTATGGGAGTCAGACCTATGGGGTTTGTATTCGGTACTGCTAGCCCTGTACGGCTGCTGCCCATGCTAGCACAGTAGCTCAGATGAGACCTAGCACGAGTATGTCTACATGAGCTGGGAATCGCACCCTAGCTCATAGAGAGAGGCAGTAGGAAAAGAGGGAGTGGAGCAGTGGTACCCAAACTTTTCCTCTTGTGCCCCAACCTTACCAGTATTTGAATGTGGCGTGCCCCTCCATGGCCGGTAGCGGAGTTGCAGCCAGGTAGGGGGCCATGGCCAGGAAGTGGGGGCTGTGGGCTGGCAGCCGAGAGTGGAGCTGGGGCAGAGCAAGGCTGGGAGGTCCCCCTCCAGTCCAACATGGGGGCTGGCCCAGGCCCTGCTGCACCTTCCCTCTCTCTCCCACCCTCTCCCCCCCAGATGTTCCTCCATGCCTCCCCAGAGGGGGTGTGCCCCACTGGTGTAGAGCTTCTCAGAGCACCAGACATTTACACCACAGAACTAAACATACTGAGTCAACATTGGCGCCATAAATTAATTTTACTACAAGGCCTTGTGATGATCTTGGAGCCACTGCAGGTGCCCATCTGTAGAAGAACCCGTCGCTTAGTATGTTTGGTCCTCTGGCTAGGCTAGCAAGAATCAGGTAGAGTTTCTGAGGTCTGCCTAATAGTACTATATTCTCTGTTCTTGCCATCAGCCTCAGACAAGTCACTACATTCTATTTTCACAGTTATGATGCTTTTCCAAAAGAAAAATTATTTACTCAGTTCTTTAACTGGGACGAGGGCACAAAATCATGATGTTATCACCAAAGAGGTTGAAGGCATATTCAGGTCTACACCATAAATGTTACTGCAAAGAAACTAAATCTGTATGACAGACCATAACTTAGACACATGGGCGGTGGGTGAACCATGGGCTCGGGGAGGCTCGCCCCCAGCCCAGCCCATCCCTTCCCCTAAGGCCCCACTATCACGCATTAACAGTTCATTATTGCACTTTCATCTAATCCTCTTTGAAACAGGACTAGATCAAAGACTATATCTAGTCTGCATTTTTTCCATGAAGAAACCCAAGCAACATTCCCACCAGGCCAGGTTGGAGAAAAACTCTCTCTCACCTCTGATTTAAAAGAAGTTTCATCCTCTGAATTTGACTCCTCCATCTCCACAGGTTTTTTGATCTCCTTGGCTTCGCTTTCAGATTTTACTTTCTCCACTTTGGCATTCATCTTCTCCTTGGTTTGTTTCTTCTCTGGATATGAGGAAGACGCAGTTCGGGGAGAAGTTCCTGGGACGTTCTTCACCCCTTTGGAGCTGCTCTTTTTTTGCTTTTTGGCGCTTGGCTTTGGTGACTCCACGTTGGAGGGCCTCTTGCTGGAAGATTTTGGCTCCGGCTGTGGTCCACCCTTTGGAGAAGTGTTCTCCAGTTTGGTCTCCTTCAGGGCTAGTTTTGGTTCCTTGAAAGCAGCTTTAGGAGGTGCTTTCTCATCCTTAGGCAGTTTGTTCTCAGCTGGTTTTCTGGAGGAATCTTTCAAAGGCTTGCTTTGTTCTCGTTCGAGGTCTTTGGAGGAGTTTTTGCTCTCAGAGTCTTTCCTTGGCCTCTCTCTATGCTCCTTGGTTACTTTGTGTGGTTTGGATGCTTTACTACTGTCCTTGTTTGCATCCTAAAATTTAGGGACAAACACAGAAGTTACATAAAAACCTGAAACTCAGTACAGCACTATAATCCAAATTTGCACAGACTGTGGTGAAGACTATATTATTTCATGTAAGTGTTAAACATAAGGTGAACTTTTATACCAAGCTGTCCTTTTAAAACAGACACATTTTAGGAACAAAACAATTCAATGGAGGAGAATTATTAGATCTTTTACTCTGCCAGAATAAGCTGTGGTCACACTCATCCCCCTCCAAAAATGCCTTACCTATCAAGCATTAAACTAGTACTATGTTGGATCTTAGGAAAATGACTGAGGTCTCTGACACTTGCATCACAGCCAAGGCTTCCTGCCACAGCAGATCTTTAGCTTAACAAGCAGTACAAAAAAACACCTCAGTAGGCACCTGCCTATCTCGGGGATAAAAATGCATGATGAGGAGTCATTTGCCTTTGCCACTTTTGGATGACTAGCCCCATTTAGTCCACACATGCTGCTCTGCCATCATGGAAGCAGAAGAGAGAGGGTCTGTATGGAATGAGACAGTAGAGAAAGCATCTCTAATTTAGGCCAGGTCTATATTACCCTTATGTTGGCAAAACTTATGTCACTCAGGGGTGTGAAAAAAAAACAATACCTGCCTGAGTGACATAAGTTTCGCCAGCATAAGTGCTCGTATGCACAGCACTAGGTCGGCGGAAGACGCTCTCCTGCTGACATAGCTACCACGGCTCATTTAGGTGGTTTTATTATGTCGATGGGAGAGCTCTCTCCCATTGGCATAGAGTGGCTATATGAGCAATCTTACAGCGGCACAGCTGTATCGGGATATCTGCGCCACTATAAGCTTGCTAGTGTAGACATGGACATAGTCTTTCTTCCTGATTCAGCATTTTCTATCGAATACCTGTCCAAAAATCAAATCACCCACTGTAAGACAAGCAATACTTGATTCAAAGTCATTGTTCCCTGTTGCATCCCATAAGTATCAAGACACAGCCAAAATACAATAACTTCAGAAGAATGGAGAAAACGTATAGTAGGACTGAACTCTTTGGTCATTAGAGAGACAAGGTGGATGAGGTAATAGCTTTTTCTTCTGTTGATGAAAGAGACAAGCTTTCGAGCTTAGACAGAGCTCTTCTTCAGGTCATTTGAGCATTCTGTTTGGCCATTAATTTTTGTAGCTATGCAAACTGACAGAATACATGTAATCTGCTTCAAGGCACATTGCCTGTGGGGATCATGCGAGAATTGCCCTTGCTATGTACAAAAACCTACACAAGGTCAGCTGCATTAGGCTGGTGGAGGCAGAAGGTGAATTTCACCTTCTGGAACCTCTGGGAACTAGCTATTGCTACAGGCAGGATATCAAACTCTTTAAACTACTGGCTTGATCAGGTCCAGCACATCTTGTGCTCTTTACATGGCCATCCCAAGCATTCATACTGCTAGAGTAAGTTTTGATTCTCTAGTCAACCTCTCCTTCCTGCTGGGAGATTGAATTCCTCAGAGACTCTGACCACAGCTATTACATGAGACAGGGGGCAAAAGTTGCATTCAATTATTCTATATCCAGTGATATGGAAACAAGTTATGAAACTGGAAAGGACTTAAAAAGAAAGCTTTACTAGCCTCAGTTGAAGATATCAGCTCTAGCAGTTGACAATATTCACAAATCCTTCAGCTTTAATTATTTAAAATCTCTTCAGAGGGGCCAGGAAGTCACAAGAATTCTAAAGGCCTTCTGGACTTGAGATAGAGAGAAACAGGAGCAGTGGACTCAATGGGACTACACTAGGGACATGTTCATCTATGAATTTCCAAAGCACTTATCACTATACTAGGTAGGGACTAAATAATAGCCTGTGTGAGTGAGCTACTAGAAAGGAAACCTAGGCTCCTAGGAGGCATTTAAAGGGTTCTTAACATGTCAGATACAGAGGATGACAACAATGGTTACCAAGTGCTGCACCTCCTCCATTAAAAGTTGAGGAAATCGCAGTGCAGTTGCTTGGAAGGGAATCCTACAGAGCAAATACAACACAATTGCCTGAGACACTAGAGTCTAAGGAAGAAGAAATCCCAGATGCTCAGAGTAAGTAACCAGAATTAGTTACTACAGAGGAAACTTAATTTTGGGGTGCATTTCCAGCAACAGAGCCCTGTACTCCAATGGTCCAAAATAAATGCAGCACGCTTCACTGACCTTTGACCCATGGGATGGTTTGGTCTTCTTGGGATCAGAGAAGGCAGAGAGTGGTATTGTGGGTAACATAGGGTAGTCAGGACTTGGCCTGGACACCGTTTCTGCTCCTTCTGGCATTACCATCACCTAGTAATAAAGAGGAGAAATGATATACAAGTAAGGAGAAATGTTGACTATTTTAACATGATTACTCTTCAGCAAGTGACTTTTGATCATTTCTAGCTACTATTATTTAGGTCTTTTTTCCCTTTAAAGATGCAAGATATCTCCTGAATAATTCCAGTTAAGATTCCGAGCTCCAATGACAATGTCTAAATAGAGACCATTCAGATAGATGAGTTTGGGAGCCAAGATGCAATAACAAGTTTCAGTTCCACCAAGGGGAACTTCAGCACCCTGTGTACAAGTAGGATGCATAACTGTGGCTATGACCAAGAGAGGCTGGAGACACAGAGTAAAATGCACCAGTCTCTCTTATGCCCTAAACAGTTTGGAGGCAAACTGGGGGCCAGGGAGAGCAAGATTTCACAGAATAGGAGATAGTTGGATTCTTTCAGCCAAAAAACCTCCATGAAAAACATTTATTGGCAAGATCAGAAACACACGTGGACAGCCATGAGAGGCCAGAATGTCTCTAGGCTCCTCTCTATGTAGCTAAAGTAATTCCCCTGAGAATTTGGGGCTGAAAGAAATGTCTTCCACATTTTTTGCCAATGAGCTATGGGACCGATAAGATTTTTGATGCATCATATCAGACATGACTCACCGTTGATCCACCCAGTTTCTAAATAACGGCCCAAATATTATGTTACTCCAATATCTGATGATCCTAGAGACGTGCAAGAAAAATGCATGACTAAAATCCTAAAAAGTACAAGTGTCAAAAAGCAAACAGTGCTCAGCATCATTGAATGGCTGAAAAAAGCCTCTTCCTCTTCATCCTCATTGCAGGAGGATGTGGGACTTGTAGGGAAGTTCTGGATAGACTGACTTAGAATTTAGTCAAGTAAAATTAATAGTTCCACTTCTGGGATCTTCTGCTTACAAACTTCTTCATGGAACAAGACTATTTCTACCACCCCAGGCCAGAAAGATGGTTTTAGGTAGACAACTTTTTTTTCAAATTAATTTAGGAATACCTGGAATCGTAAGGTGCTTGACTGGAATGGAGTCATGTGTCAGATGTGCCCTAAAACCCTGTCACATTACAACCTCAGCTGAAAAAGACTAAAGGAAAGACTTACTGTCAAAATATTAGAACCCTGACTGCAAATTTGCCAGATCTCACAGGGAATGTGAGTCAAGGTAACTTGCTTAGACCTTATACAACTATCTGGCAATATTCAGTGAATGATTCCTCAGTACCAATTTCCACAGAACCAGTAATGTACCCACTGTGGCTGCCCAAGTCTTCATTATTGCAGCTTTTCAAGGATCTATCTAGCCTTTTCTCCATAACTTTACTTTTACTATTTACTTCCACTTTTTCCTCTCTCACCTGCTTTCAATTCTTTTTACCATTATTTGCCTCCTTTCTCCATCACACAATCTTGATCCCCCATATTTCCTATTCTCCTTTAACTCAGTTTCCTTCATTTTCTGCTTCTCCTGGCATGTCGTGTCTCTCCATTTCCTTCTTCTCTTTTCCTTTCATTCTAATTCAGTCTCTATTTCTCCAAGTTTGTGTTTCTAACCTCTCGACAGACATAGCAGCTTTAAAAAAGCAGACATGATGAAATGGTTCCTCTCTCCTCCGCAACTGATGGCCCCCACCAGCATATGCAGAGAAAGAATGTTTTCTCACATGCAGAGGCGTGTTCTCCTCTTAGCCTGCTTTAAACAATCTGGCACCCAGAACTTCTCCCTCATTCTGCTTCCTATGCGATAGGCAGCTGATGCCAGGATTAGGGGACACTTACTGGCCAGAAGTGCCAACTATTAAGCCTGCTTGTGGGAAAGAGGAATAAGGACACTGTAGGATATCTTTTTTCTTGAGTTTCCTTCTGTATATTGGTACATTTGGAGGAAGTTATTTACACCAACCAGTTCAAAAAAAAGTTCACACAATCTGAAAACAGCCAGATGGACAAAAAAAGTCACCATCCACAGACTGGTTTCAGAGTAGCAGCCGTGTTAGTCTGTATTCGCAAAAAGAAAAGGAGTACTTGTGGCACCTTAGAGACTAACAAATTTATTAGAGCATAAGCTTTCGTGAGCTACACCCACTTTAGCTCCTCTGTTTTTTCCACCAAATGCATCCGATGAAGTGAGCTGTAGCTCACGAAAGCTTATGCTCTAATAAATTTGTTAGTCTCTAAGGTGCCACAAGTACTCCTTTTCTTTTTGCCATCCACAGACTGGCACCTGCAGCCACAAGTTTATGGCCTTGGCACAGTGTGCAGACAAATTTACACTGAAAATACAAATGCATCAAGTGATCCACACAAGAACATCTTGCAGCTGCTAGCATTTCAGTTAAGTCACCAGAACCTGAATCTGCCCCAAGACAAATGCAGCAAGGGTTCATTTGAGATGGTTTATACTAAGGGTATCTAAATAGCTAAGTTAATCAGAAAACAGCTGGGTCTCAAGTACAGAGAGAACCCCCAGAATAGAATTAGTTGGCTACACCTTTTCACTAAAAGTCTCTTCACATCCCTGGTTCTTTCGGCACTCACCCCTCCAGCCTTAATAAGTTTGCGTCTGAAGTCCTTGGTGGGGTTGTTGAATGTCAGTTTCTCACAGCGAAGATGGTTCACAGGTGGGTTTCCCTCCAGATTCAGGAAAAGGTCATATGTGAAGCAAACTTTCTTCGGTTCCTCCTAAAACCAAGAAAGCAGAAGACTCATGAAGGGTTTTGGTAAGTGTGCTAGGTTAGAGGTTTCAAATGGTCAGTCCTAGGAATGCTCAACTAACTCTTTGAATTAATGTCACATTCATAACAGAGGTTTTTCATCTGGGGAATCAGAGTTTTCAAAATCTAGATACAAATATCTCATTTTCTAAAATGCCTGCAATGACTGCAGTTGCCAATACCTCACACATGAATTTCCCCTAGAGTGACAATATTGATTGACACCTGCCAAAACCGATTGTTTACAGGGATGCTGGTCTTTGTAAAGCATCCAAGGTCCAAGAAAGAAGGTACAAATTTTATCCATTCCACTCTTTGGTACAAACACACAATCTATCTATCTATTCAGCCTCTTTGGAGAATAATGGAACTATAGTTACCACCATTAAAAATGTATTTTGCTTTATTATTTAGGGAAAGGACAACTGCTGGACTCCAAAGGGATGCAGGTACTAGAAAGATTAACCACTGTGAGGGAAGGAGTGCTAGATATGCAAAATCCCTTTTGAAATAAAAACTGAATGAGTTGGGTAGAAGCTAATGAACAAGCAGATGCCCTAGTCCTTTCAGCTTTCCAAGTACTGTAAATGAGCCATCTTTATCTGATGAAGTCTGGGATTTGTATACAAGTCAGACTGTTTTCCTATTTGTGACCAACTGATTCTGTTCCACCTGCCCCATCAGTGAAGAGAGTTCTCATGCATTTGCTGTGTGGGACAGACAGACAGTATGGGGCAGAGTACTGCTGGAACTCTTTCCACACAGGTAAAACAATTCCTTAATCTTCTTCAGAAAAAGTAGGAGTGATGTCTCCTCAGTCACCTATCCTCGTATATCAAGGAACTAGGAGAATCGATAATACTAGGTTAGCAAATGGACAGACATTTACTAGTTTTAGTTCCCAGGTTTATATTAAAGGTTTTACAAAAGATAATATGAATATTGTTTGTCTTCAGTGCTATGAAAAACAAAACAAAACAAAACAAAAAAACCCACAAAACCCTGTCTCCTGCAATTGATTCCTTGTACTAGGTCAGGAGAACCAGAAAATGAAGACGTACGTCAGTGAAACGGATTAGTTTCTTTCTGTCATCCAGCCATAAGGCAATTGGAGAAAATAAACAACATAAGTGGTGTAAAACAAACCAGGTGTTTAAAACTGAGTTAGTAATCCAAGGTGAGGCTAGTAACAGAAATAAGGGTTTTAAATACGAGTTTTATGCTGACTGTGTCCCTTTCACGTATCACTGGCTGCTAGTTTTTTGGCTGCTACTAACATAAGTGCAGCATTAGTGAGAGGGGAATTCTCAGCCATTGTGATGCTTTATCAGTCTCTGTCAGTGCAGTGTCTAGTTCTACTGCTAACGGAAGGACTCTGCTTGCTGCAGGAGTATCACTTTACACACACAGATAAGTGAAAGGGTATGTCTACAATACAATCACTGCTGGGAACAGATGCAGTGCTGCAGATATGCTGCTGTAGCATAGACATCACTACAGTAACAGAAAGGGTTTTTCTGTCAATGCACTTCTCCATCTTATGTCAACGTAGCTGCATTTACAGTGGGGGTTAGCAAAAAGAAAAGGAGTACTTGTGGCACCTTAGAGACTAACAAATTTATGTGAGCTGTAGCTCACGAAAGCTTATGCTCTAATAAATTTGTTAGTCTCTAAGGTGCCACAAGTACTCCTTTTCTTTTTGCGAATACAGACTAACACGGCTGCTACTCTGAAACCAGTGGGGGTTAGGTTGGCCTAACTACATCACACAAGGCATGAAATGTTTCACAGCCCTGAGTGAGGTAGCGAGGAAGTTCTCCTAACTCAGATGATGATCCTTAAAATAGCACACAGTGCTATTAGGGAGGTGTACAATAACAGATTTCACTAGAAAAATAAAATGGAATGCCCATCCGGCACAATTTGCATCCCAGGCAGTGGTAATAAGTGAAAGAACGGTTTTAGTTGGCAAATTGCATGGATAATGGTCTCTAGGAAGAGAAACCTTCCTCTATTTGCCTATTTAAGGCTATGTATCACCTTTAATTCTATAATTTCAAGTGCTTTTCTCCTCTGGGGATTTGCAGCCCACGTGTCCTCATGACACCACTGAAATTAGACATGTCCTATTTATTACAACAGGGAAAAGCCGCAAGGACCACGGTGAACCAGTATTGCCTTCTTTCTTACAAACACAGGAAGCACAGAAGCCTGCTTCAGACTAACATTCTGTTCCTATTTTAAAGGAGAGGAAGGGAGATTTTGGTTCCCTAGACACTCACGCTTGGGTCCTCTTCTCCCTAGTCCTTGTTTTACCCTACCCCTTTGTTTAGGTACTATAGTCAACACCACCCTGATAAGCTCTTACTACTCAAATCCCTTTCAGAGATCCCTTCAAAATGAATGCTGCTGAACATGGCCAGAGGGTGACATTTGCCAGTGACTCAGCTATAGCGTCACACCCAACACTCCTGGAGGTCAAGTAGACACCCTCTGATGTTCCTGACCTTAGGAAACTTCCTGATCTTCTCCTATGTAACAATGAACTGTTTGGTCACAAGATAAGGCTTGGTATGGCTGGAAGCTGCATTTCCATTACACCAGATTTCATTAGTGAATATGTCACACGAATTGTCCTATAGCTCCACAGCATGCTTCAGAAACAACGAGGAATCTGGTGGCACCTTAAAGACTAACAGATTTATTTGGGCATAAGCTTCTTCAGATGCATTCTTGTCCACATCAGGACAGCACCAATCCATTTCCCCTCCTGTGCTTCAGACCATTGTACACACTTGTCCATCACCCTGTATATTGATACTCCATTTCCTAGGATCATCCCAGAAAGCAATGCTTCAAGAAATGCTACTGAGCACAGCAAAGGGGACCGTTCTGAAGCTACATGGGGAAAAGCGACTCCCCTTAAGAGCTAAGCCACTGTTAACCTTAAAACAAACATCTGTGACCACAGCAGGCCTTTCATCAGAAGTAGTACCTATGAGAGAGCTTGGGAGTCAAGTTTTTAGTCTCTAGCTTCCCAGGCCAGAAAAGGACGAACGTGTAGGTGATTGTGCTATAGCACAAAGGTTTTGGGGCTCTCAGGTAAACACAGTGTGAACATACAAATTACACAGATGAAGACAGGGTCTTTAAAATCCAAGGAACCCCTAAGGTAAGTTTTGGAGAATACAGTTTCTCAGTGCTATGTTAAAGAGCCACTGGTACCTCACAGGAAAGTGGAAAAAAATATATTTAGTAAGGATGCCACAGTTTAATTTCATTCTCAGTTTGTCAAAAAGGACATTTTCATGAACAGAGAATTTAAAGACCTCTGCACTGTCTTCTCTCCACTTGTTGGGAATCCATATCTGCTGTGGAAGGTATCCTTAAGGCTGAGGTAACAATCTCAGGTGCAAAATATGCAGAAAAAGTAATTAATTCTGGAACAAAAGATTGCAAACATATCAATTGCCTCATGTAACTTAAATAGATGGAGAGCCCCAGAAAGTGTGACCTACATAGAACTAGAAAGAAAAGGAGTACTTGTGGCACCTTAGAGACTAACAAATTTATTAGAGCATAAGCTTTCGTGAGCTACAGCTCACTTCATCGGATGCATTTGGTGGAAAAAACAGAGGAGATATACACACACACACACACACACACACACACACACACACACATAGAACTGTTTCTAAAGGACTTCTCAAGGTTTGCCACATGGAGTAAATGGCTTGAGGACATAAACTAGCAAAAACAGGCTTTATCTAAAGACCATTATCCTGTAATACTAGGCAAATGAGGAAGCACAGCTATACTGTTTTCAAAATAGGAGATTTACATTTACAGAAGCAGAAGAGACAATTCCCTTTCATCTCATGTAGCTAGATACTTATACAGCCCTCAAAGTAACTGAGGGTTTCCCATGTATTTATTCTAACAACTCTATGATGAATCTTTAGATTTTACAGATGGGGAATTGAGGCAGAAGAATTAAGTGATTTGCCCAAAGTCAGAGACTGTGGTAGAGCTGGGAATTGAACCCCAATCTCCTGAGTCCCAGTCAAGTGCTTTAACCATAAGATCACCTGTCCTCTCATCTCTAGATGCAAACAGCCCTGTATGGGAGAATAATCCATTTAGTAGTCATGGAAGCATTAAATACACTCCATTTCACACAGGTTTTCAACTCTAGAAAACAAGCATTTTTAACTAAAAAAAGGTATCATACCAGAGAAATGACTGCAAGCAGCCTTAAACCTGAGAGCTGCTACCAAGTATGTGTTTCTTCAGTGCTGTGTTCACTGACCACTAGAGCTTAGAACCCTGTGGGTCCCAGAAGGTTAAGATCATCCAGTTTCTCCCCCAGGACTCTCCGAACACACACCTAGAAAAGCCCAGAAGCACCTGCACAACATGATTTATTACAGGCTACTCACCTCCAATTCTAAAGTGAAAGTCCCAGTATGTCTACAAGGCCAGACTTCAAAGCCATTATAAATAAGAAACCAGGTTTTCCATTCTTCCTTTCTGAAACTGCCTTAGGTGCATAGCTGCATGCACTGTTGCACTTCTCCCAGGCCTCATATACATGTGACATGAGGACTCAGCACAGTTATTTACTTGAGTTGCTGAGATAAGGGCTGATAACTGTTGTAAGCTCAAATGATCCCACTATATAGAGCCCAACCTCTGATGCTGATAAGTATGCCAAGAAAGGAAGAACCAACTAGGTACATTCAAATAGATAAGTGGCAAGATTAATTTCTAAGACGTGACAAACAGATGCATAAGGGGAAAGGCAAAACGTTTGCAGAGTCCAAGTCCCTTCTTAAAGGGACAGATCTCCTACCTCTCCAAGAAGACAGCGGGGATGTTTCAACAGTGTCTCTGCAATGCTAAAACTTGCTAGAACTCAAATTCAAGTCCAAGGGTTAACTCAACCCTTCATGCTGTTAATCTTGTATGGATCTTTTCAATTACAGGCCTTGGAAACTGAGGTTCTGTCCATTCCATGTGGACAACAATCCCTTAATCCTGGGGGACAAACAAACCCTTAAAGTTAGGAGCTTACAATCCCTTTTTCTTCTAACTTTTCTTGTCTTTCCTCTGAAAGAGAATAAGATAGAACTATTTTACTACCTAGGTTCTTATGCTTGTGTTTACCTTACAAGTTTTAGTAATATATTTTATACACTGCACTTTCCATATATTCATTTGTTTTTGTGATGTATAAAAATTAATAAAAAATTGAAGTGTCATATAAACCCTCCATTTTAAGCCAATACTTTCTGAGAGCAGTGAATATGTTTTTATAAGGTAATTTTCAAATCCAGGTATATGTTTAATTAGCTGCCAGCTCTTAGAAACGCTGAAGAGGACACTGTCCCACTTAGGAAAGCAGCTACATTTGACAACACTTCTCTGCCAGCCAGAGTAACAGCGATGTGTAACATACAGAATTGCACGTAAAGAGGCACCACATAACTCCTTGAGCACCAAACTGGAAGACCTACGAAAGGCAGCAAGACACACAAGAAAACTTAGGCTGAGGAAACATACTGAACAAACTCCAGTCCATCCAAAAAGAAAATGGCTAAAACAAAGCAACAAATATGAATTTAAGATGAAGTACAAATATTGTTCTGTTCAACAGCAGCCCACTAGAAAAAGTTGCACGGCTGACTGAGAATCAGATAAGGAATGCTATTGAAAAATGCAAGATCACAATGTGTTTGATCTAAAGCATGAACAAAATAAATAGTAAACTAACTCTTGTTTTTTTCAGCATGCTACGATTAAACAACAGATGAAAGAGGTCAAATCTACCCCTTCTCACCCCCAATCGGTTCAGGAATTTTCCCCTACAGCAACTTAAAAGTGCTTTCTTCAGTAAAGTTTTAAGTGTCTCAGGTAAAATGGGTTCTCCACAATTTCCCTGGAAGACGATTCCACAAATTAATATAGCTCACTGACAAGAAGATTCCTGCTATTTAGCCTAAGTTTTCCTTTGCTCATTCCATCCCTTTTCTCCTAGTTACACTCTTTTGGATCACAATAAACAGTTAACTCAAACCCTGAAGGAGACTTGCTAATGCAAAAGAAGTTTTCTTCCAAAACAAATATTAGACAAAGTAAAAAAACCTCATTTTTTAAATAATAGCAAAATGTTTGATAAGAACCAAATTGGTATCTCTCCTTGCCCACCCATCTCCCTTCTTAGTAATGGAGAATAAATTAAGTTTCACTGTATGTATTCTATTATGTAAATACTGAAAATCGTCTCTCTTTTTAACACTGCAGTTTGAAGATGGTAAACTTTATTTAGGTCCTAATGCAATGGTTTTAGATACCTATCACATTAATATCTTCTGTCTGATCTTAATATAATATGAAACTGTATTTGGTTCTTTAGTTTTAATGATATATGTGATCTATGCCATCATGTGCCAGCAATGCCCCTCTGCCATGTACATTGGCCAAACTGGACAGTCTCTACGTAAAAGAATGAATGGACACAAATCAGACGTCAAGAATTATAACATTCAAAAACCAGTTGGAGAACACTTCAATCTCTCTGGTCACTCGATTACAGACCTAAGAGTGGCTATCCTTCAACAAAAAAGCTTCAAAAACAGACTCCAACGAGAGACTGCTGAATTGGAATTAATTTGCAAACTGGATACAATTAACTTAGGCTTGAATACAGACTGGGAATGGATGAGTCATTACACAAAGTAAAACTATTTCCCCATGGTATTTCTCCCCCCCACCCCACCCCACCCCCCACTGTTCCTCTGATATTCTTGTTAACTGCTGGAATTAGCCTACCTTGCTTGTCACCATGAAAGGTTTTCCTCCTTTCCCCCCCCTGCTGCTGGTGGTGGCTGATCTTAAGTGATCACTCTCCTTACAGTGTGTATGATAAACCCATTGTTTCATGTTCTCTGTGTGTATATATAAATCTCTCCTCTGTTTTTTCCACCAAATGCATCCGATGAAGTGAGCTGTAGCTCACGAAAGCTTATGCTCTAATAAATTTGTTAGTCTCTAAGGTGCCACAAGTACTCCTTTTCTTTTTGCGAATACAGACTAACACGGCTGCTACTCTGAAACCTAAATTTTATGTTGTAGATTTAAGTGGGTGCTGTTCTGATATATGTATTTGGAAACAAGCAGCAGTCTGTGAGAAATTTCAATACCACCAGATTTCTGGGGAAGGAGTAGGAGAAAGATTGCAATGCATTTACTGTAACCAATTCATACTGATCCAATTACAGGAAGAAATAGAAAGGGTTTAAAAATAGAAGTGGGCAAGCTAACATTTTCAGTCAAACAGTCCCAAATGAATTGGCAGTTACTATAAGTCAATTTCACTTTCACAAAACTGCTTTTCACATAATCTGCTGAGAACCTTCCATTTTATTTTCAGGCTTGATTCCAGAGGCAGGAGCTCTAGCTGGCCACCAGCATTAGATTAGCAAATGAAAGGATCCCCCCTATCTTTATGGTATGAAAGTCTTATTTCCCACAGGGGCTACTCTGACATTATGGAGAACTCAAATCATTTGCCTTCAGATCATTAGGATCTTTTTCAAAGTCAAATGGACAAGAGTTTAAGCATTCACCCACCCACGATGAACCAAATTATAGTATAGTGAAGGTGAACACACACAGTCAAGGCAGGGCCACATGGGGTGGAAGGGTAAGAACAGCTCCCAACAACACTTTCAGTACTCTGTCATCTCAGAGAGGCACCAGAAGTAAACATGCTTCAGCTATGGTGGTGCTGGGGCTGCTGACTCTCCCAACTCCAACTGGGCAGTGAGAAAAATGTAGAGGACAGAGTTGACAGGCAGCTTTATACCATGCTGACCAGAAGTCTCTGATGAAGCTTATTGAAGATACTCTCAAAGCAAGATTCTCCAGTAGTACTAGATGGCAGCCTGCTTCATTACGCAAAAGGTAAAGAGTACATTGGCTCCAACAACCACTACTTCCCGTCTTAGCAACAATTCAGAAACTAACCAAATGGGAAAGTGGAAGAGTTAGAGGAGAGACTAAAACCTTGGAATTAAAAATTAATTTAAGCAAACCATGAAAAAGATCTACCCTCGTGGATTATGAGTCCATTGCCTCTTCAGTCTGTTTCCACCCTCCCACCCTTCAACCTTTCAAAAGGCTATTAAAAAGTGGTATTGTTACAGGGCCTAAACCCTTTGTAAATCTCAATTCACCTACAGGAACACAATATGAAGGTCAAAACTGACAAACACCTTAGTCACCAAGCGGACACATTTCAACCATCCACCAAAACTGTCAAAATTCAGAGATTTTAAGACCGGAAAGGACCAGTGTGATCGTCTAGTCTGATCTCCTGCATAGATACAGGCTACAGAGCATTTCACTAAGTGATTCCTGTATCAAATCCAAAACTTTTAACTGAGCTAAAGCTGGGGCATCAAATTCATTTGGAATTCAGTGCCAAATTCCATATTTAATTATGACCCATGAACTGCGATATAAATTCAGGATTATATGTGCCCACAATATATAGCAGACCTTCCGTTGACATCAGTAGGTTTGCACAGAGATCATGGGGAGGATACAGCCTTTAAGTAATAAACATTTAAGGTACTGAACAAACAAATAACTAAAGTCACTTTCAATCACTCAGTGAGAAAGCATGCTCCCCTATAAGCCAACAGTAATCCTTAGAGCCCTGCGTTGATTCAAAATTTGTATCTGCATCCGATCTGCAAACATGGTCCACGAATATAAAGCAGATATCCGCAGATTTGCAGAACTCTAGTAATCCTGCCCCCTCTTTTCCTTCCTCATCTTCTTTTCTGTTTCTCCTCCACTTCCCGATCTTTGGGATTTTCCTCTCTTCTCCTCCTCCCCTCTTCGCATTTCCTTCTCTGCAAAGATCCTCAAAATGGCTACCGTCTCCCATTGTTCTCAGGGGAAAGAGAGCACCCCTGCTTTTATCAGTTAAGATGGACACCATGTCCCTAATATCTGTGAAGGAAGAGATTTAAGCAGTCTTTTGCAATAATGGCCACCACCTCCCTTTGTTCCCCAAAAGTGTGAAACCAAGCTATATTCAGGGAAGGTGGCAGCCCAATATGCCATTAGGTGGCAAAGAGGGGACACTGACAAGCATGTGAATAGGGGAGGAAGACAGGGAATGCAAGAGAATATGGAGGGCAAGAAGGACAATCGAGTGTGGGTGCAGAAGAGAGAATTTGGGAAGATGGGAGACTGAGGGCATGTGAAAGACAGTGAATTATAAAGGTAGAATGGAGGGAGAATGCAAGTGGGGCAAAAGAATGGGAGGAAAATGGAAGAGAGGAAAAAGACAGTGATAGGAGAGAGAAGTGAAGAGCAAGTGAATGGACTGTTCACCCACACCAGGATTTGGCAGTTGGGAGGGGACTCTCCTAAGGGGAGAGGATCACATTTTTTGTTTGGTTATTTAAAGTTGAATTCTGAACCTGGAGCGAGTGAAGGGAGGGGGATGTGTGGCTTTCACCTAAAAGCTTTCAAAAAATCCGAAGGAAAAGTCACAAACTTTGTCTATTTAAAATCTCATTATTTTGTGGGTCTGGGCAAAGCTGCTTCTATCACCCACCCTCATGCCCCATGCACTGCAATCCCCACCTCCCTTTACATGCCTTGGGCTCCCTCATGTCCCAGCCTCAGAACAGTGGCAGTTTTGGGCAAAAAAAGCTTCCAATACTATGTCGGAGGTGCTCCCTCTGTGGCAAAACATGGGAAATTTATTGGACTTGCTCACCAGCTCTTTACTGCTTCAGTAATAAAGGTCAGAGCTCCACAAACTACAAAGGGAAAGCAGACAAACACACCAAACATTCACATCTAATAGTGTTGGGAGGAGGTAGTGTGGTGAAGAGAGGGGCAGAAGGAAAGGATGGAGATAGCCTAATGTGTTCAGTAAAGGAGGTGCTGGAAGGCAGATAGGCAGAGTTACAGTATTGATGTGTGGTATACAGTAGTTGTGGTAATGGTAAGGTATCTACCCATGGGTGAGGAATTAGAGGTTATGTACTGTTAGGTGGCTTAATGGTTTCATTTCCTAGTTTTTCAGGGTTTGTGTCAGCTATATTATACATAACAAACACAACTGGTTCACATCAAATTTTTTGTGTAGTTACCAAAAGAAGAGAAAGCAACAAAGAGTTAATTTGAAACTGAATATACAACCAGCGAGTGCGAAGTTGGTTTGACAAATCCCTAGTCTCTGTAACCTTCTTTAAGTCATGTGGCATAGGACTTTTAAGGCAGGACTATACTTTATCTTGACCGTATGCAGCGAATACTATATTTTAACTTTCACATTGTTATCGTTGAACCTTAAGATTTAACGTCTTTAGCATTTTTTGGGGGGTGAACATAAACTCAGACCTATAGTATCTATTGTGAATTACTATGTCCAAGACACACAAGTCTTATGTTTGTGTCTACATACCATATTAATACTGGTATAACTATTTAGGTTAAGGGTGTGATTTTTTTTAAAAAAAATTTTAATAGCAGTACAATCCTTAGTGTGCAAGACATTCTACCAATATAAAAGGAGTTTAGAGTTTACTCCTGTACAACAAGACAAATAAAATTACTCTGGTATACACATTTTTATATCAATATAACTGCACCCCCACTTGGAGATCTGTACAACTACACAAACTTGTGTTTAGACAAGCCCATAACTTGCTACACTATCCTTATATTATCTTTATTTACAACATTCTCTCTACCAGACAGGAGTGTTTCCTTTCAAAGTCTGACAGAAAGCTTGCTATAACTTCCAAAAATCAGAGTCAATTTCTGTTTATCAGAGCAATAAAAACCACACAAAATGGTCACATAATTTAGCACATTTTTACCAAGCAGTTTAACTGTCTGGTGCAGTTCAAAGCAATCAAAACAATTAGGCGAATAGGACTCTACCTTATTTTTGAAGTGTACTTCAATGGGCATAATGAAACCAGCGTAGCCGGACTCCTCCACTTTGTAAGGAGGCTCCTTGCACACTAAGAATTAAAAAGCAAAACAAACATTAGCTTCAGACATATGTAACAATATCCAAGATCAGAGCAATTAAAAGGAAGAGAAATGAGCCTCTGACAACGCAGGGCAAACCTTAACCTTTATAAACACAGAATAAGATCATATGCTTAATTAGGGGTAGGAAAACTGCTTGCCCGCTACCCTCAAAATGAAAGGTTACTCACCTTGTGCAGGTAACTGTGGTTTCTTCAAGATGTGCGCCCTAAAGGTGCTCCACTTAAGGTGCAAGTGGGTCTCTTGAGCCCTCAGAGATTTTCTATTAGTAGCATCTGTTCGGCCTGCGCATGCACCCTACACAACCTCATGCTGCGCTGCGAAGGTATATAGGGCTGCCATGGGGAACCACAGTCACATCCGTCTGTAGCTGAGCATCCAAGAAGAGCAGTCCGAAGCACAGGGGAAGGAGGGCAGGTAGCGGACCACCCACAAGAACACATCTCTCAAAGAACCACAGTTACTGCACAAAGTGAGTAACCTTTTCTTCTTCTTCTTCTTCTTCAAGTAGTGTCCCTAGGGCTTCTCCACTTCTGTTGACTCCCGAGCACTATCCTCACAGGGAGGAGCGAGCTTCAGAATTGAGTACAAAAGACTGAAGACAGTACAGCAGAACAGACTCACTAGATCTGGGAGCATGGACTAAGGCATAATATTTAGAAAAGGTAAGCACTGAAGCCCAAGTAGGAGCTCTGCATATCTCAGACACTGGAATGTTTTTGAGTAACACCATGGAAAATGCCTGTGATTTGATAAAGTGTGCCATAGTTCTTTGAGGAGGCAACACATAGCTGCATCACAGAAAGCAGTAATACACCCAGAGATCCAGCTTGACAGTCTCTGTGAAGAGATCATGGATCTCTTTGATCTTTCTGCGATAGAGACAAGAGTCTAGGTGATTTCCAAAACTGCTTGGTCCTATCCAGACAAAAGACCAATGCCTGTCATACATCTATGGGAAGGGAAGTCTCCCACTGAGATTTATGTGGTTTAGAAAAAAATACTGGTGGATAAATAGAGTGGTTAAAATGGAAATCTGACAGCACCTTATGTAAGAACTTTGGTTGCAGTCATAGAGGGATCTTGTTCTTGAAAAAAAATATAAAAGAAGGGTCTGCTGCTATCAAGGCTCCAATTTCTCCAACCTTGTGGGCTGACGTGATAGCTACTAGAAAGGCCATCTTCATAGATAAGTGAAGTAAGGAGCAGATCAAACCCTATGCGGCCTCCATATCTGTGTACAAGATTGAGATCCCGTGTCGGAGTAGGATTCTTAACCCGGGGGTAAAGGTTCCCCAGACCCTTAATAAATCTCAGTGACATAGGGGGAGTAAAAATAGAATAAAATCCTGATATCGTGGTGAGCTGAACCTTAATACAGTTTAAAAATTGGGTTTATTAAACAAGTCCAGCAGAAAACTGAGAGCAGAAAGATTCTGGCACATGGTGGACACCAGTGGTTGAATCTCTTCCATTTCTGAAGGTAAGTAATTCAAGTTGACTGCCTTCTACCATTTATGACAGGTTTCAGAGTAGCAGCCGTGTTAGTCTGTATTCGCAAAAAGAAAAGGAGTACTTGTGGCACCTTAGAGACTAACAAATTTATTTGAGCATAAGCTTTCGTGAGCTACAGCTCACTTCATTGGATGCATTCAGTGGAAAATACAATGGGGAGATTTATATATATAGAGAACATGAAACAATGGGTGTTACCATACACACTGTAACGAGAATGATCACTTAAGGTGAGCTATTACCAGCCGAGGTGGGGGCGGGGGAAGAGAACCTTTTGTAGTGATAATCAAGGTGGGCCATTTCCAGCAGTTGACAAGAATGTCTGAGGAACAGTGGGGGGTGGGGTGGGGGGAATAAACAAGGGGAAATAGTTTTATTTTGTGTAATGACCCATCCACTCCCAGTCTTTATTCAAGTCTAAATTAATTCCAATTCAGCAGTCTCTCGCTGGAGTTTGTTTTTGAAGTTTTTTTGTTGAAGGATAGCCACCCTCAGGTTTGTAATCGAGTGACCGAAGAGATTGAAGTGTTCTCCGACTGGTTTTTGCATGTTATAAAATTCTTGATGTCTGATTTGTGTCCATTTATTCTTTTACGTAGAGACTGTCCAGTTTAACCAATGTACATGGCAGAGGGGCATTGCTGGCACATGATAGCATATATCACATTGGTAGATGTGCAGGTGAACGAACCTCTGATAGCATGGCTGATGTGATTAGGACCTAATATGGTGTCCCCTGAATAGATATGTGGACACAGTTGGCAACGGGCTTTGTTGCAAGGATAGGTTCCTGGGTAAGTGATTCTGTTGTGTGGTTGCTAGTGAGTATTTGCTTCAGATTGGGGGGCTGTCTGTAAGCAAGGACTGGCCTGTCTCCCAAGATCTGTGAGAGTGATGGGTCGTTCTTCAGGATAGGTTGTAGATCCTTGATGATGCGTTGGAGAGGTTTTAGTTGGGGGCTGAAGGTGATGGCTAGTGGCGTTCTGTTATTTTCTTTGTTGGGCCTGTCCTGTAGTAGGTGACTTCTGGGTACTCTTCTGTCTCGGTCAATCTGTTTCTTCACTTCAGCAGGTGGGTATTGTAGTTGTAGAATGCTTGATAGAGATCTTGTAGGTGTTTGTCTCTCTCTGACGGGTTGGAGCAAATGCGGCCGTTGGGAACAGTATCCCTGATAATATCACAGCAAACCTGGTAGCTGAACTTTGTGACTTTGTCCTCACCCATAACTAAGTTCAGCCACCAGGTTTGTCGTGACATTATCGGGGATACTGTTCCCGACGGCCGCATTTGCTCCAACCCCTGCCTGATCTTGTTCATCACTCTTAGAATTAGTAGTATTGGAGGGAAATGCATAGAACAAGCCCCCAAGGGAGGAGGAAGAGTCTCCCAAAAGAAAGGCAATCTAGACCTCCCCTCTAGCAGAATAATGGGCACTTCCACAGGTGCACCTATTCTCCACATCCAGCAACAGGAAGTCCCCACCTCTGGAATATCCCATGAAGGATGCGAGAGTCCAAATCCCATTTATAGTACTGGAAGAAGCATCTGCTGAGCATATCAGCTGTGACATTCTGAACTCCAGGAAGGTAAACAGCAATCTGATGGGCTAATACACCAGTTCCATAACTTCATAACTTTGGCACACAGAGATGGACCTTGTTCTTCCTTGTTTGTCCATCATGATTCTGATTGATTTGCCCTTGATGAGGGATAAGAACTGAAGGCAGGCATTTCTGACTGCCCTGAGTTTTAATAAGTAGATATGAATACCAGTTTCCTGAGGTGACCATCTGCCCTGAGTTGTGAGTGTGTTGAAGTGTGCTTCCCACAATAACAGTGATGCATCTGTTGTCACTGTTATTGTTGGAGCTGGCTAGATAAATGGATGCCTGTGCAGACATTGTATTGATCTTTCCACCAACCCAGGGAGTTCTTCATCTAGAGGAGAATAGTAACCTGTTTGTCCAAGCTGTGTCTGGTTGAGGAATAAGTCCCCCTAAACCAGCCCTGAAAACAGCAGAGGCATAATCTTGCATGCTCCATCACAAAGGTACAAACTGCCATATGACCCAGAAGTTGCAAACAGTTCCTTAATGGAGTATGGGGGATTCTTTGAATTGTCCCAACCAGATTCGACAAAGTTATGAATCTGTCTGTGGGAAGGAAGGCCTGGCTATCAATGAATCCAAATACGCACCCTATCAATTGTATTCTCTGTACAGGGGCTAAGTTGGATGTTTTTACATTTAACTGGAGATCCAACTCCTGGAAGAGGGAGAGAGCCATCTGAGTGGAAGTTAGTACTGCTTCATAACATTAGCCATTGAGGAGACACGCACTGAGATACAGGAAGACTAAAATTACTTCTTTATGAAGGTAAGCAGCCACTACCGCTAAAGCCTTCAAGAACAGTGGCTGAAAAGAGGCTGAAGGGAAGTACTCAGTATTGAAAATGATCCTGGCCCCTGGTGAAATGCAGGTATTTCCTGTGTGGTGGGATGTATCACTATATAGAAATAAGGGTCCTGTAGGCTGAGGGCCAAAACCGATCTCCTGCCTCTAGAGAAGGGATTAGAGCCGCCAGAGTCACCATCTGGAACTTTTGAGACGTTACAAATTTGTTCAGTTGTCTTAGATCTACATCAGCCTCCATCCTCCATCATTCTTTGACGCAAGAAAATGCTTTGATTAAAACCCTTTCCACCTGTGAGGGGATGGGACCGGTTCATTGGCTTCTAAACAAAGGAAGGAGCATACTTCTTGACTCAAAATAGTCTCATGAAAGGGGTCCCTGAAGAGAAACATGAAGTGGATGGTTGTAGCGCGATGTCTATAACCACTATGACCAACTTATCTGTTGTACTATGCTGACAGGCCTGTTGGAAATAAGAAAGGCAGCCTCCAGAAGTGGGGAGTTAGGCAAAAGGTTGTGGCTTGCAAACTAGAGGCAAGGGAAGAGTTGAGCTCTCAATCAACCTGTGAAAATTGTTGTTTCAATGATAACTAGATAGGAGCTGAAGGAGGGTGGGAAGCTCTTTTCCTCTGGAATCTCTTTTTCTAGTGTGTTCGGTGGTTCTGTAAAAATCAAAGAACTGTACTGGGTGCAATCTCTGGGCAGTTTGAGATCTACAAATAAGAGGACATTTAGCAGGACTGTATATACTGAAAGACCTCAGTATGGTCCTGGAGACCCTCAGGGTGTGCAGGGATGCGTCCGTAGTTCGTGAAAAGAGTTTCTGACCATCAAACAGGAGGGCCTCAACTATATTCTGAACCTCTCTCAGAAATCCTGGCAACTGGAGCCACAATGCCCTGCACATGACAACTGCTGTGGAGATGCATCTAGCAGCAGGGTCTCCAGCATCCAAAGATGCTTGGAGAGAGGTTCTGCCCAATAATAGACCCTCCTTAAGACAGCCTGGAAGCACTCTCTATGCTCCTCTGGAAGATGCTCAATAAAGGATGCAAACTTGTTGCAATTCATGTAGTCATACTTGGCCATGATCGCCTAATAGTTTGCAATTCAAAACTGGAGGGTTGCAGATAAGTAGGCCTTCCGTTCAAAAAGGACCTTTTCTGGTCCTTGTCATAAGGAGCAGACCTAGAGTAATGCTGTCTACCCTGCTCATTTATGGTATTCAGCACCAGGGAATTAGGTGGGAATGGGTAAACAAAAATTCCGAGTCTCAAGGGCAGGGAGATAGTATGTTATTGCCCATTTACAAGTTGCCAAAATGGTGGCAGGAGTTTTCCACACAGTCTTGGCTGTATCTAGGAGCACTTGTGCTCGTGTAGAGTGTGCTGTGACTCCATCAGGCGGTGGGTACACTGGATTGTGTGTAGCATGCGTGGATGCACCGAGACCCCTTTGGAGATTCACTGGGAGAAGAGCGCTTGGCCCTTGGATTGGTCGCAATGGCCACAAATAGTTTTGGCAATGTGCAAAAGGAGCGAGTTCTGTGGAGGCAGAATGCCAGTGCACAGCAGATATCAAGGAAACGCCTCCTATGCAGATAGGGTCCTGTGTGTGGTTTGGAGAAGAAAACAGGTAGGAGGATGCACGATGTAGGTGGAACTCTGACATTACTTTTGGGAGAAATTTAGGGTGTAGTCGTAAGGACACTCTGTCTTTGTGGAATACAGTGTATGAGGGGTCTGCTATCCTAGCCACCAGTTCACTGACCCATCTAGTTGAGGTAATGGCTACCAAGAGAGAGGTGGGAGAGGGAGCACGTTGCCAGCACTCAAAGGGTGGCTTCATGAGAGTAGAGAGAACAAGGTTAAGGTCCCATGAGGGTGTGGGTTTGACTACTGGTGGGAAGGTATTAAGTAAACCTTCATGAAACAGATGGTGGTCGGGGTGTTGTAAACAGAGCAGTGCCATCCATGGGAGGAGGAAAGGCACTGAGCAGTGCTGACGTTTTGAGATTGAGAAGGTAGTCGAGGATGATAGGTAGATATTGCACTCAGTGGTGGGGGACTGCGGTGAGCCCATGATGTGAAGCATCTCCATTCAGCTCGGTAGCAGGCCCTGGTGGATGCCCTCTGCTCTGGTTAAAAAGGTGTTGCACTGGGCTGCAGCATGCCCTATCTACCCTCGAGCCTCATCCAAACACCAGGCCATGAGGTGAAGAGCGCCCAGATTGGGGGGCCAGATCAGGCCCCAGTCTTGTGTAAGGAGATCCAGGAGTGCTCGGAAACAGAGCAGTGTGTGGGTGGAGAGTCTGAGGAGGTCCATGCATCAGAACTGACAAGGCCAGAACAGGGCTATGAGTACCACAGTGACCAGTCCCGAGGGTTCTTGCGTATCACTTGTGGGAGGACGGGAATGTGTGGGGAGGGGGAGGCATAGCAGAGGTCACCTGTCCAGGGGAGGAGGATAGTGTCACCCTGCAAGTCCTCTTCTATACTCCCCTAGAATAATAAAGGAGGAGCTTTTGGTTCTTTTACAGTGGCAAAGAGGTCCCACCGAAGGGTGCTCCATTTGTCAAAGAGGTACCAGAGTGTGGTGTCGTGCAACTCCCATTCGTGGTTGAGGTAGAGAGTCCTGCTGAGCGTGTCGGCTAGTGAATTCTGGATGCCTGGGATGTACATGGCTTGGAGCCTCATATGGTGCTTGATGCACCAGTTCCAAGGTGGATGGAGTTGGAACAGAGGGAGGGAGCCTTGGCGCTGCCCTACTTGTTGATGTACACAACTGCTGCACCTTTGTTGGAGAACAACTGAACGCGGTGGGACCTGGATGAGAGGAAGAAATGCCTGGCATGCAAAAGAGACTGCCCACAGTTTAGTATTTTTATATGCATCCTGGCTTCCCGTAGTATCACACTCCCTGGGCTATGTGATGGTTTAGATGGGCTCCCCAACCCATGAGAGGAGCGTCTGTTGTGATGGTGGCCTATGGGGTGGGAGGGATGAAGGGGTACCGACCATGACCTTGGAAGGATCGGTCCACCAAGTGAGAGAGGTCAGCACAATCTGGGGAACAATACGGTTCATAGACGGAGAGGAGCCACATCTGGAGGCAATGCATGTGCAGACATGTGTGGCGTCACATAGGTGCAGGCTGCCATATGTTCACGGAGAGCGAGAGAGAGACAACGTCGGACAGTGGTGTCAGTCTAGGTAGGGGTTATACCAAATAGTCAAGGTGATGCATGTGTGCTGCTGCCACAGTGAAGACCTTTGTGAAGACTCGCAGAGCCGTCACTATGCCGAAAAGACTCGGAATTGTAGTGGTTGTGTCTACCAAAAAAGGGAGAATTTGCAGTGGGCTGGGTGAACAGTCTGGACTTTCTGATAAAGGTGTTCAGCACCCGAAGATCGAGAATGGGGCGGTGCCTTCTGCCCTTCTTCGGGATGAAGAAGTATGGTGAGTAGAAGCCTCATCCCATGTAGTGAGGTGAGACATGCTCTATGGCTCCGTGGAGGAGGGAAGGGAGATGATGCGGGGGGCGGAGGGGAGATGAGAGAAATTCTATGGATGATCTCCAGTACCTAAATGTCCATGTTGATCTTGCCCCAATTGCACACAAATAGAGCAAGACGACCCCCAAAAACGACATGGAGCACCATGGGTGGCGTCAGGCGAGGTTCTCAGGTGTCGATCAGAATGTCAAAACTGAGCTTTTGACTGCTGGTGGGAGAAGGTCGAGGAGGTGATTGTGGCAGAGGCAGTTGTGGAAGAGGGGGGAATCGAGGTTGTGAGAATGGTGCCACCTATGTGGGGCCTCCTGAGGACGCTGGTAGTAGGCTGGGTAGGAAGTGTGGGGGCACAGACAGAACTGCTGCCTCTGTTGTCTGCATCATGGCACCAGAACACACATCACACCAAGGGACCGTAACATGGCCCTGGAGTCCTTCAACGAGTGAAGGAATTCATCCATTTTGTTGTGTAACAATCTGTTCTCATCAAAGGGGGGAGGTCCTCGATTGTATTTTGGACCTCCCTGGGCAAGCCGGATGACTGGACCCACGAATGTCATTGCATGATGACCCCAGTTGTTAGAGAGCGAGAAGACTTATCAGCTGCATCCACAGCTGCCTATAGGCCCACCATGGTCACTAGGCACCCTTGTCTACCCGCGACTGAAACTGCTGCTGTTAGTGTGATGGTAGCTTGTCCCAGAACTCTACTAGCCTCACATAGTTATTAAAAATGTACATGGCCAGCACAGCCTGATAGTTCGCAATCCAGAACAGTAGTGCTGCTGAAGAATATACTTTTCTCCCCAGCAGGTCCATGTGTTTTGCTGCCTGGTCTGGAAGGATCGACTTCTGTGGGTGCTGGCATGCGTGCTCTGCTGCTGTGTGGATGACAAGAGCTGGGGGGTGGATGGGAAAAAAGAAAATCCCTTAGCAGGTACAAAATACCTCCTCTCTGCCCGTTTTGGTGTGGGGGCACAGGAGGCAAGGGTCTGCCACACTGCCCACACTGGTGGAAAGATGGCCTCATCAATAGGTAGTGCCAAATTAGAGGGCCTGAGGTTGGAGAATGTCCAGGAGTTGATGTTGTTCATCCTGAATCTCCTCCAAGGGAATCCACAGGTCTGCTGCTACCCTGATATTACCAGTTGTCTGGCAGAGAAAGCGAAAGGGAAATAAGCACCTCATCCGGGGAAGAGCAAGCAGCCATTGGGACCGGCAGAGCAGACAGTTCCAGTTCAATGTCTGCCTCTTCCTCAGAGCTCAACGGTGCCGGTGGAAGAGGAGGGGAAGCACGATAGGATGCCTGGGAGGGTGTGTGCTGTTGGCGGTAGGGGTGTGAGGGTGCCCGGTACAGCCAAGGGGAAGGGTCCCACGGATGCGGTAGGTAATGGTACCAGACCCTTGCTGCTGGATCATACACTGGTAGGGATACAAGTCTGAACTGCAGCGTGACATCGGGGAGAACGAGGGTTCTGGCTCTGAAAACTCTTCCAACTCCACGGATAGTTCTGGCAGTGGGGGGAATCGGTGACACAGAAGGGTCACAGCATGGCAGGAGTCTGTCCGGCAACAGCAGAAGAGGTTCGTCTTCTGGAGTGGGGACATCTCTGGCAAGCGGGGGTCCAGAGAGGAGAGGAAATGGCGGGTATGGGAGCATCAGCTCTGCTGCTGCTAAGAGAGGCTCCAAGCAGCCAGGAGTCCTTGGTGTGTCCGTGGAGATATCAGAGGGCCCTGGTGGCATCTGCGGGGCCAGCTTCTCCAGGAGCCACGAGGACAATGGCAGGATAGGTGTTGCAGATGCCAGTGAGCACTCCAGACACATGGGTACCAGGGTCATCACTGAATCATGTTTGCACTGAGCTTTACCCTCCATCCAGAGAAGCCAGTGCTGGTCCAGCAGGATTCATGCGTGACATCTCATCTAACCTGGCCCAGCTCAGGTAGGAAAAGCTGCACTTGGGAGCAGTCTGCAGCTCTTGTGCCCATGAGAGAGTCTCACGTTAGAGTTTGTTTATCTTCAGTATCACCAGACCTGGGGCTTATGAGGTGCTCGTAAGGGCACTTACCGCTGGGTGACGGCCACTGTACAGGGGTTCTGATGGTCCTGGATTCGAGTGTGCATGTGGTCGCATAGCTTACTCCATTAGGAACTTATGGAGGCGGAGTTCCCGAGCTTCCCAGGTTTGGGGCAGGAAGGACTTAAAAATGGAGCAGCAAGCCACAATGTGAGCCTCGTCAAGGCAACAAAGGCATAGCTGGTGCTCGTCACTCACAGAGAATGGGCGAGGGCAAGAGAGTTTTTAAAACCCAGAATCCAAGGCACCGTCTTTGGGCGGGACAGGGGATGACATTCCCCAAACAGGGAAAAAACACGTCACGAACTAAATTATCTACTCTAAAACTACAATCTACAACAAATGGACAGAAGTAACTTTTTTTTTTTTGCAAAAACTAAGAGCTCAAAGGAACAAGGGTTTTGACTCGGGCAATGCAGCAGTAAGAAGGAACTGGAGAGACGTCAACCCGCAATACCTAGTATACCCTCAGCTGCAAGCAGGAGGGGATATACTACGCATGTTCGGGTCAAAGGACACTGCTAACAAACACATCCAAACTCAGGCGCATGCCACACGTGTGCACCCACATATGGAATACATACAGGGACCATCACTCAAAGAATTTTAAATTAATAGCTTGATTAGGAAATTGCAATTTCCTCAAATCTAATACCACACAAGTTAACTTCCCCACTTCCACACTCTTACTCAATAGTAAAGGTGCCAAGAGATGCAACTCAACAATTCCCTGCATTCCCAACAATAAAAAAGCCGGTTTGAAATAAGGGTCAATTGACTTGATTTTAACTCTGGTTTCACATTAAAATCCTACCATGAAATGATTTCAGATTTTTAGACTATTTGCAGACCGCCTTTTATATTTTATTAAAAACTGTTTCTACAATATTTTAATTGTTAAAATAACTTGTTAGCAGTGCAGTGAAGCCCAGCCCATGTCAGCAATCTCTTGCTCCAGGTTAGGGAAAGAGTCATTTGCAAAAACCCTTCAGGCCAATCTAGGAATAGCATTGATGGACTGCAAAATCCCTCTATTCCAACCCCTCTTTGGTGAAAAACAGGTTGGCATGATGGCGAACCTTAAGGTAAGTGTGAATCAAGAAGGGGGAAACAAGCTACCATTTTTAGTACTGGGTGACATAATAATCTGGTTAGCAAAGATGAATAGTCATAAAGATGTTTGTTATAAGGTAATTGCTGTGCTGGGATCCTTGTCAACCAGCATAAACTGCAACTTTTATTCAAGTCTTTCTATAAATTTGTTTCTAGTTCAGCAGTCCAGTTTCCTACCATACATCAATTTTATTGCCACCAACTTGTGGCAGACATAATCATTATATGTATTACCTGCACAGGTTTAAGACAGAACCACCACCTTTCAAGTTGCTTTTCACAGCATGAGAGTCTCACAAATAACCATGACAAGTATATACCCTTAAGACAGCTGCATAGCCACCAGTGGCACTTCCCACCATGTAACATGATAGTCATTTGTCCCCATTCTCTTGGCATTAAGTGCTCTGAAAACACGCAAATAATAATACTTCAGAAACAAAAACAAAAAAAAAACAAAAAAAAAAGATGGAGGAAGCATTTCACCTTTGACCCTTTCATTAGAGGAAAGGTCACATTCTATCTAATCTTCCTCAAAAAAGCGGCAAACCTCAAGACTCAAGTGTATGCAATGTGTGTTTTGTTCCTCCTTAAGAAAATGTTTCACAGAAACAACAGTGCAATGCCAGACCCAGACTGCATGACTATCCCCCAGAGAAAGGAGACTGAATGCTAGTTAACATGCATGCTCACCACGTTTGGGTTTAGGGAAGCTCTCATGTAGCCGAAAGACCACCTTCTCCACAAAGTGCTGGATGTCGCATTGTTCTGGGCCACGGACAAACACCATCCAGTCATGAGTAAACCCTTCGGTGGTGGGCTTTTTACGGAGTTGGGCTCGGTGCCCCAGCTCCAGCTTCACTTGCACCGTGCACTGGAAAGGGAGAGAGATGTGGGACACTAGTCAATACAGGCCAGAGGACACTGTTTTACAGAGCTTTGAGATCTACAGACAGAAGGTACTAAGTATCAGAAGGACAAGAATCAAATTAAGTGTTTATCACAATGAAACTAAGTTGCTACAGAAGATGATGGTGATTCTTTAAAACTAAATTGTGGTCAGTCAGAAAAGTGATTATGAAAATGGTTTCTAACATCATAAATCTATTCTGTGTGCCTGAGTCACACCTTACTCTGCAGAGTCAATACATCTATAGAAGACAGATACATCAACTAAGCTGTAAGCTAAGTTCTGACTCCACAATCTTTATCATTCAGGAAGACAAAGCAGAACAACTGGATTCTCAGATCCAAATAGTTTACAGCATCTGCAGATAGTAAAATAATCTTGAAAAGAGTATTAGGCATTTGCTCACTGTGTTAGACCATTATGAAAGCCCACAAAAAAAATCTTACAGTACTGCTTTTTCACAGCACTTGAGTTAGTAAACTTCCAGGACACAAGTATCATGTATTTTCAAAGGAACTAGAATTTAGTTACATTATAAGTTTCATACATTAGTTGATTTACATGGCTTATGCTTACATGGACTTATACAGACAATACACTATTGTGTGTTTGCTAGTAGAAGAATTGTGTAGTTTACCAAAAAAATGTAACTATGATGTTCTGTGTGTTTACCAAATAATTTATGTAACCTCTTTCAAAAAAGGATCACAAGACTCTTTAAGGGCAGGGACTGTGTTTTTGTATTTATTTGTAAAACACGCAGCACTATAGGGACCTAGTCCCGATTAAAGTTTCTGAAGTTTAGTCTAAATAATATTAAACAGATAATAGAAAAAAATGGGTATTGTGCCCCATACAACGAACAAAAAGCCCACTACATAGAGCATAAGAAACAGCTGAAATTAAATTAAGATGCATACATTACAGCAGACAATTTACATCTGAGACAGTGGAAGGAGGTAGGTGGATGTAGGAGAGGGAAGGCAAGTATTAAATTTCAAAAAAACTAGCACACCAAAAGGTTTCAGGAGAGATTTGAAGAGCCAGAGACACACCTGAGAATATGTGCCATGTACTTCACTACTCTTTGAAGTATGTGCCCTATACAAACTGAAGTAGTTGCCAAGACCACCTTGCACTAAATTTAATAAAATGATCGAATTAACCAAGTAGAAGTTCAAACCCACACGAAGGTTGGCGGTGCTTGGTTCGGATTCCTACTCAACTAAGATTTATGAGGAATAAGGGATTTGATTTCAATTATACATTGCATGTGTAACCTAGTCAGGTCTCAGATGGGCATTTTTAAAGGGAACATTATTATTTGTATTACAGCTGCATGCAGGAGCCCCAAATGAGATCAGGGTACTCACTGTGTTAGGCATAGGACCTATACATAGTAACAGGTTTCAGAGTAGCAGCCGTGTTAGTCTGTATCCGCAAAAAGAAACGAGTACTTGTGGCACCTTAGAGACTAACAAATTTATTTGAGCATAAGCTTTCGTGAGCTAGCTATAGCTCATGAAAGATTATGCTCAAATAAATGTGTTAGTCTCTAAGGTGCCAAAAGTACTACTTTTCTTTATACATAGTAAGAGTCCCTTCCCTGAAATGCTTAGTCTAGACCAGTGTTTCCCAAACTTGGGACACCGCTTGTTCAGGGAAAGCGCCTGGCGGGCCGGGCCAGGCCAGTTTGTTTACCTGCCGCGTCCGCAGGTTCGGCCGATCGTGGCTCTCACTGGCTGCCGTTTGCTGCTCCAAGCCAATGGGGTATGTCCCTCGGCCCACGCCACTTCCCACAGCCCCCATTGGCCTGCAGTGGCAAACCACGGCCAGTGGGAGCCGCGATCAGCCGAACCTGCGGATGCGGCAGGTAAACAAACCCGGCCCGCCAGGGGTTTTCCCTGAACAAGCAGCGTCCCAAGTTTGGGAAACACTGGTCTAGACAGATAATAGTTGAAAAAAGTATTTTCTCCTTATGTGAAATTGTGATCTGAGAGTATGAGAATAGTGATTTTGAGTGTCCAAACTTGACACACTTGGAAGGGGCTTGGTTTTCAGAAGGTGTTTATTTAGCAATTTCTGATAACCTAGACCAGGGGCGGCCAAACTGTGGCTCACGAGCCACATGCAGCTCTTTTATCGTTAAAGTGTGGCTTGAAGAGCACCCCATGCTCCTCCCCATTCTCCACCTACCAGGCTGGGGGGAGGAGGAGGGGTGCCTCAGGACCTCTGCCTTGCAGTGGAGTGGTGGGGCTAGGGCTTCTGCCCAGAAAGGAGAGGAGTTTTGGGGCTTCAGCCCTGCAGGGTGCACCTGCCAGGGCTTCAGCAGGAGCTGGGCTGAAGCCCTGAGCCCTGGCAGGCGCCTCCCATGGAGCAGAAGACCTGAGCTTTGACAGGCGTGCCCTGACTCTCGAACTTCTGAAGACTGTCGTATGCAGCTCAGAGGATCAGTAAGTTTCACCACCCCGATCTAGACCCTTTAAGGAGTCTTAATTAGAGCAGCCAAAAATCAGACTGCTTTCTGAAATCTTTGCCTAAGCTACTTGCTGAAGATCACACAGGAAATCTATAGCAGAGCCAGAAATTTAACTCTGATCTCCTGAGTCCCAGTCTAGTACCTCAATCACAAAACCTACCTTCAAAATTGTTTCTCTAAGGCAAAAAGATTTTTAAATTTTTCTTCCAAGCTATCACTTGCACCATCATACACTTTCAGAGATTAGCAGTTCATGCATCAACCATAAAACCCAGGTACCAGCTCTTCTAATTAACTGCTTAATCCATTCTATCAAAGTCTTTCTCTTGAGTCACCTTCCTCTTAAAGATATCTTGCTAGGTCATTTTCTTCTTCTGCACGTTGGGACCTGTCATTTCCATGGGCTGCATCTCAATATTAAAGATAATGGTGCTCTGTTGTCAAATATTTCTGTTTCCTAACAAATGCTTCCTTTTCTTTAGGCTTAAAAATCATGAAGGTCCAAGGAAAAAGGCAAACTGAGTTTTAATCAACACACAGGAATCTAGTACATGGTGATGCACCATTGTGTAGATAGTCTACCTAAATTCTGACATCCATGGGGGAAACCTCTTGAAAGCAAGTTTATCTGGGATATTTCCCATGATATTCAAAGAGGAATTCTTTTCAACAGATTCATTTTATTTTGTAACTTCAACTACACCTTAAATTTTGCTACTGCATTTAGAAAAGAACTGCTTCGAGTGGGAACCAGTCTCGACATTTTCTTTAGGTCCAGTTAACAGCTGAAAGGAAATCCAAATAAAACCTCCCCGCCTAAAATATTTGAATTTGCCCCATTTGGAATTATGGAGGAAGAGATTTCTCTCATGCCCAGAGGAAATAAAAACCCTGTTCAATATACTCTACAATATTTTACTAAAGTCTTCAACCCTCCCCTCTAATTTTCTTTTGATGTATCAATTGTTTTCAAGTCACCAACTCTACCTATTCTCTCTTCCTTTTGGATTATCAGTCAAGTTCTAACTGAGCCTCCCATATGACTTCATAAGCCTGAACTTGTGCGGATATGATATGTTACACTCCAGTCAAAATACATACATGGACACACGGAAAAAGACTAGGAAAAAATGATGATCTGAAATAAACTTCTAGCCCTGACCTCCCATTTGGCTGAGCAGGGTAATACCTGTTCTGAGAATGCAGGGTCTCCCCCATGACCAGAGCCAGCAATAGCCCTGTTGATAACACTACCTCTTCCCCTTCTCCCTCCATGTCGGACAAGGGGCAATAGCACTACTGCTGACATGACTTCCCCCAAGCAGACCTGAGTGAAGGAGAGCTGCAGGGCAAGAACCTTAATGCTAACACTGATCGTCCCCCAAACTAATGCCTAGAGAAGACAATGTCCCTGCAGATACAGTTGCTCTGCTCACTCATTGCGGGAGGGGGCAGTATACAGAGCTCTGCTACTGATACTGTCCTTCTTCCTTCATGTCTGAGTGAGGGAGCAACAGGCCCGTTGCTACCCATCATACCCCCTTCCCATGTCTGGGTAGGTTGTGAGCTGGCTACAGGCCAGCTGTATCATTGCTCCTCTCCCCCCCATGTCTCTGAGGGGGCAGAGGGGCAACAGTCCCACTGCTTCCCCTCTCCCCAATTATGCCTGAGAGAGCAGGGGAACACAATAGCCCTGCTGTTGCCCCTGCCCCAACCATTACGCCTCTGAGGGGACAGGAGGAGAGAATAATCCTGCTGGCCTTTTCTGCCCCCTTATGCCTTTGAATGGGGGGAACAGCCCCACCGTGTTTCCCCCGCCCCTTATGCTTCTGTGGAGGCAGCTGGGCAACAGCCCCACTGCTGTGCCCCCCTTATAACTCTGAGGGGATGGGAGGGCTACTGCCCCTCACTCTCATTATGCCACGGGGGGGCAAGAACACTCTGTCGCTCCTGCCCCCCGGTACACCACTGGGTAGGGGAAGGAGGGTGGCAACAACCCTACTACCGCTCCTCCCATTACTCCTCTGGAGCAGGCAACACCCCTCCCCCATTATGGCTCCAAGGGGGCAAGCAGGGCTTAATTTGTACTGAAAGAGGTGCCAGGCCTCAAGCATTTTTTTTTTTTACATTCATAACTGATGCGGCAAACCCAGAGGTGCCGGGGCTCTGAACTGCCATGCTGAGAAGTGTCAGGGCTGAGCCCTAGCAAGCCCAGAACAAATTAAGCGCCGGGTAAGAGCCCCGCGGCTGCCCCTCCCCCCTCCCACGACTCTGAGGGGACGGGAGGGGGGAGCAACAGCCCCGCGGCTGCCCCTCCCCCCTCCCACGACTCTGAGGGGACGGGAGGGGGGAGCAACAGCCCCGCGGCTGCCCCTCCCCCCTCCCACGACTCTGAGGGGACGGGAGGGGGGAGCAACAGCCCCGCGGCTGCTCCTCCCCCCCATGACTCTGAGGGGACGGGAGGGGGGAGCAACAGCCCCGCGGCTGCCCCTCCCCCCTCCCACGACTCTGAGGGGACGGGAGGGGGGAGCAACAGCCCCGCGGCTGCTCCTCCCCCCCATGACTCTGAGGGGATGGGAGGGGGAAGCAACAGCCCCGCTGCTGCCCCTCCCCCCATGCCGCTGAGGGGGCGAGGGGCCTATCACCCCTTGCCTCTCCCCGTGTGTGGGAGGCCGGACTTCCTCCTCCTCACCTGATTGTCCATGGCTGGGCCCGCTGCTTCCCCCCGCTCGGTCCCGGCCCCTCACGGCCCCGCCGCGGCCCCTCGCCTCATTGTGTGTCACTCACAGCCACAGTCCCTGCCTCTCCCTCCCCCCCCCAGCCCGCCCACGGAACCGGAACTGGACGCGCCCGGACGGGCAGCCTCCGCCGCCAATGGGAGCTCAGCCCACATCCAGGAGGTGGGGCATCCGTCGGGAATCGCGAGCCCCCCTCAGCCGCCAGCTGACTGGCCGGCGCTGCGGCCAATGGGAGGTGGCTGGGGGCGTGGCCAGCCGGCGCATTGCCGGGGTCAGGCGGCAGCGTGGAGCTGAGAGGGTTGGGCCCGTTGTCGGGGCCGGGGGGAGGCGGCGCGGCGCGGCGGTGGCTGCTGCTGCTGAGCCGCGCTCCCCACCCCCACCCTCGGCCCTGGGGGCTACCCGCAAAGGGGTCCCGCCCAGCAGAAATGCTCCACGCCCGCCCCTGGGGCGCTGCCCACAGTGCACAATGCTGCCCCGCCCGCCCCGCGGGCCACGGCTCCTGGGCGACCTGCACGGCCCTGGCTCCCAGCCCAGCCCCGCCCCGCCCCGCGGGGCCCCTGGCTCCCGTCGCACCCCGCGCACCAGCCCCGCGGGGCCCCTGGCTCCCATCCCAGCCCCGCACCAGCCCCGCGGGGCCCCTGGCTTCCAGTGGGCCCCATCACCCCCCGCACCAGCCCGCAGGGCCCCTGGCTCCCAGCCCCGCACCAGCCCCGCAGGGCCCCTGGCTCCCAGCCCCGCACCAGCCCCGTGGGGCCCCTGGCTCCCGTCGCACCCGCGCACCAGCCCCCCGGGGCCCCTGGCTCCGAGCCCAGCCCCGCATCAGCCCCGCGGGGACCCTGGCTTCCAGCGGGCCCCATCACACCCCTGCACCAGAGCCGCAGGCCCCTGGCTCCCAGCGGGCCCCATCACACCCCTGCACCAGAGCTGCAGGCCCCTGGCTCCCAGCGGGCCCCATCACACCCCCTGCACCAGAGCTGCAGGCCCCTGGCTCCCAGCGGGCCCCATCACACCCCCTGCACCAGAGCCGCAGGCCCCTGGCTCCCAGCGGGCCCCATCACACCCCCTGCACCAGAGCCGCAGGCCCCTGGCTCCCAGCGGGCCCCATCACACCCCCTGCACCAGAGCCGCAGGCCCCTGGCTCCCAGCGGGCCCCATCACACCCCCTGCACCAGAGCCGCAGGCCCCTGGCTCCCAGCGGGCCCCATCACACCCCCTGCACCAGAGCCGCAGGCCCCTGGCTCCCAGGGCCCCATCACACCCCTGCACCAGATCCGCAGGCCCCTGGCTCCCAGCGGGCCCCATCACACCCCCTGCACCAGAGCCGCAGGCCCCTGGCTCCCAGCGGGCCCCACACACCCCTGCACCAGAGCCGCAGGCCCCTGGCTCCCAGCGGGCCCCATCACACCCCCTGCACCAGGCCCCTGGCTCCCAGCGGGCCCCATCACACCCCCTGCACCAGGCCCCTGGCTCCCAGCGGGCCCCATCACACCCCCTGCACCAGGCCCCTGGCTCCCAGCGGGCCCCATCACACCCCCTGCACCAGACCCGCAGGCCCCTGGCTCCCAGCGGGCCCCATCACACCCCCTGCACCAAACCCGCAGGCCCCTGGCTCCCAGCGGGCCCCATCACACCACCTGCACCAGCCCCTGGCTCCCAGCGGGCCCCATCACGCCATAGGTGCTGGAACTGTGGGTGCTGTTGCATGCCCTGGCTTGAAGTGGTTTCCATCATATGCAGGGTGTGCAGTTTGATTGAATGGCTCTCAGCACCCCCACTGTACAAATTGTTCCAGCACCCCTGCCTGCACCAGCCCTGCAGGGCCCGTGGTCCTATCACACCAGGGGCAAGAGCATCCGATGAAGTGAGCTGTAGCTCACGAAAGCTTATGCTCTAATAAATTTGTTAGTCTCTAAGGTGCCACAAGTACTCCTTTTCTTTTTGCGAATACAGACTAACACAGCTGCTACTCTGAAAACAGCTCCTAACATGTTTCAGAGTAGCAGCCGTGTTAGTCTGTATTCGCAAAAAGAAAAGGAGTACTTGTGGCACCTTAGAGACTAACAAATTTATTAGAGCATAAGCTTTCGTGAGCTACAGCTCACTTCATCGGATGCATTTGGTGGAAAAAAAAAACAAACATTTTTTTTTTTCCACCAAATGCATCCGATGAAGTGAGCTGTAGCTCACGAAAGCTTATGCTCTAATAAATTTGTTAGTCTCTAAGGTGCCACAAGCTCCTAACATGAATCACCCCAGTTCAGCCAGCTGGAAGCGGAGGATCTTCAGAACACAGAGCAGCAGAAACAGTACAGCTCCCTACACGCATGCTGGTCTCCTAGCATGGAGTGTGTCATCTTGATCTAAACTGTCCTTCATGTTCCATGGAGACAGATGATTCCAGTAGGGGGAAGTGCAATGCACTGCTGATTATCTTGCATGAGAAAAATGGCACAGAAAAGTTGATTGCACGTTTTCAGTTGTACATCAAGAAGCCTTGGCAATGCAACATCATATGAAGTGACTCCTGCAAAATGAGTGGTTATTAGCCACAGGCCCAGCTGTGCTATGAGATGCAGCAGTTACTACCACAAGCCCAGCTGTGGATGAGGCGCCTGAAAGGAACTGTTGTCTGTAGCATGCAGTTCACTGAGAAAAGATCCTCAGATGTGGGTCTCAGCACTGCTGGTGAGTTTGTGTGTCACATTTACAACCAAAAAAAACAAAAGTTTTTAATTTTTTTAAGCCTGGAAAGCAAGTTATTTTTCTCAGTTACGTAAGGCTCCAAATAAGCCCTTGGCTATCATCACATTTTGAAAGTTTGTTGAAGTCTGTAGGGGTAAATACAAAAATACATGTCCTCCATTAACATAGTATGTGTAGCCAACTCATAGGGAAGAGGCAGGGATGAAAATGAGGGTAAGTTAGTGACATCTGAAAAAAATTAACCAAGATCCTAAATTATTCTAGACACAGAAACAGTTTCATTAGCCTGATGTCAGATGTTTGCAGAGGACAATGGACTAGAAGTGTTTAATCTCAGTTGTCTAACAGCAATGACTCCATCACTGTCTCCTGGTTTGAATTCCACTGCTAAATGCTACTCTTTTAGTTTTCCATGTTCCCCTCTGCTAGAAACGGGGTCTGAAGACTGTCTCTCTGGTCTTCTCCATAGAGCTTCTTTTTATGGGAGGTCTCATTGATAGCTTTGACTGTGAACATCACTTCCATGCAGATAACTCCCAGCTCTACACGTCTCTTTTTCCTCTAGCTCACTGTCCTGATTGTTAGTTCCTAGTGTCATCATATGGTCCTTTAGTATCTGCATGCTGCAAAGACTGAAATCTGTTTTGGAGAACTGTCTTCTTTTCCCTTGTCTCAGACTCCGCTATTGATCTCTTAAACTTCGCTCCCAAAACTAGTCATTTGTGTCATTCTTCCCCTTGAACTTTTCATCCTACATCTTCCTTCTCTGTAAATTGTAAACTTCTCTGTATTCAGTTTAATTGTACGTGAGTATTATCAGAATACTTTTCTTTGAGCCTGCCCCTGTCAAAAATATTTTAATTCCTTAATCTTTCTTTATCTCAAATATTACCATTCTTTCTTTAACACTTTCCCTAAATTACCATCCTCTAAACTCCAGGGAGTCCACAATGCAATGACCAGACTATTCTCTCACTTTAGAATGTGGGACAGTATCTCTCCTGTCTTTGAGTACAAGTTTCCCTTCTGGCTTTCAGTTGTTCCTGGACTCCGCGCTTACTACAACTCAGCCATTTTCTCTTCTGGCCTTTTGCCCGAGACTTCTCTGGCTCTCATTTTATTAAAGACCTCTCTGTACTCTGCCCCAGGCCATTGTGAATTTTCAAAAAACATGTATCAAGGACTCAGTACAGAGCCAATCTAACTAGCACAGCTAAAACTATTGCCATCTGAAATGAGTGGAGAATGAGGAAGATTTCCACAGTGCAAATGTATGTAGCACATACAACATGAACATTCCCGCATCTGAAGTGCGTTCTAAGGAGATGATAAACTAATGAGAGGGGTGGTTCTCAGGAAATTTTGGATTTTTTACGTTTTCCGATGCTCTACTCCCATACTAGTCAGGAATATATATGCTTCAAAGCCACGTCTGGGGGTAATAAATTGCATCCGGTCTTCTCCCTGGTAAAGTTTGTGTGCAAAATGATGGTGTTTTGAAGTAAATTCATACCAGAACATGAAATCTAATGTTAGAGAGATGCACAGGTTGGGTTAGAATAGTCAGCTTTTGAGAGAGAAAATTTCTTCTTAAAGTATGGTTCTAATATATGTAAAAATGACACTGTGTTACGCCATAGACTGCTTCCGCCGACGTGCACGAGCTGAAATTGTGGAAAAGCAGCATCGCTTACCCCATAACCTCAGCCATGCAGAACACAGTGCCATCCACAGCCTCAGAAACAACTCTGACATCATAATCAAAAAGGCTGACAAAGGAGGTGCTGTCGTCATCATGAATAGGTCAGAGTATGAACAAGAGGCTACTAGGCAGCTCTCCAACACCACTTTCTACAAGCCATTACCCTCTGATCCCACTGAGAGTTACCAAAAGAAACTACAGCATTTGCTCAAGAAACTCCCTGAAAAAGCACAAGAACAAATCCGCACAGACACACCCCTGGAGCCAGGACCTGGGGTATTCTATCTGCTATCCAAGATCCATAAACCTGGAAATCCTGGACGCCCCATCATCTCAGGCATTGGCACCCTGACAGCAGGATTGTCTGGCTATGTAGACTCCCTCCTCAGGCCCTTCGTTACCAGCACTCCCAGCTATCTTCGAGACACCACCGATTTCCTGAGGAAACTACAGTCCATTGGTGATCTTCCTAAAAACACCATCCTAGCCACTATGGATGTAGAAGCCCTCTACACCAACATTCCACACAAAGATGGACTACAAGCCGTCAGGAACAGTATCCCCGATACTGTCACGGCTAACCTGGTGGCAGAACTTTGTGACTTTGTCCTGACCCATAACTATTTCACATTTGGTGACAATGTATACCTTCAAATCAGCGGCACTGCGATGGGTACCCGCATGGCCCCACAGTATGCCAACATTTTTATGGCTGACTTAGAACAACGCTTCCTCAGCTCTCGTTCCCTAATGCCCCTACTCTACTTGCGCTACATTGATGACATCTTCATCATCTGGACCCATGGAAAAGAAGCTCTTGAGGAATTCCACCATGATTTCAACAATTTCCATCCCACCATCAACCTCAGCCTGGACCAGTCCACCAAGAGATCCACTTCCTGGACACTACGGTGCTAATAAGCGATGGTCACATAAACACCACCCTATATCGGAAACCTACTGACCGCTATTCCTACCTACATGCCTCTAGCTTTCATCCAGATCATACCACTCGATCCATTGTCTACAGCCAAGCGCTACGATATAACCGCATTTGCTCCAACCCCTCAGACAGAGACAAACACCTACAAGATCTCTATCATGCATTCCTACAACTACAGTACCCACCTGCTGAAGTGAAGAAACAGATTGACAGAGCCAGAAGAGTACCCAGAAGTCACCTACTACAGGACAGGCCCAACAAAGAAAACAACAGAACGCCACTAGCCATCACCTTCAGCCCCAACTAAAACCCCTCCAACGCATCATCAAGGATCTACAACCTATCCTGAAGGACGAGCCATCGCTCTCTCAGATCTTGGGAGACAGACCAGTCCTTGCTTACAGACAGCCCCCCAATCTGAAGCAAATACTCACCAGCAACCACACACCACACAACAGAACCACTAACCCAGGAACCTATCCTTGCAACAAAGCCCGTTGCCAACTCTGTCCACATATCTATTCAGGGGATACCATCATAGGGCCTAATCACATCAGCCACACCATCAGAGGCTCGTTCACCTGTGCATCTACCAATGTGATATATGCCATCATGTGCCAGCAATGCCCCTCTGCCATGTACATTGGCCAAACTGGACAGTCTCTACGTAAAAGAAGGAATGGACACAAATCAGACGTCAAGAATTATAACATTCAAAAACCAGTTGGAGAACACTTCAATCTCTCTGGTCACTCGATCACAGACCTAAGAGTGGCTATACTTCAACAAAAAAGCTTCAAAAACAGACTCCAACGAGAGACTGCTGAATTGGAATTAATTTGCAAACTGGATACAATTAACTTAGGCTTGAATAGAGACTGGGAATGGATGAGTCATTACACAAAGTAAAACTATTTCCCCATGGTATTTCTCCCTCCCACCCCACCCCCCACTGTTCCTCTGATATTCTTGTTAACTGCTGGAATTAGCCTACCTGCTTGTCACCATGAAAGGTTTTCCTCCTTCCCCCCCCTGCTGTTGGTGATGGCTTATCTTAAGTGATCACTCTCCTTACAGTGTGTATGATAAACCCATTGTTTCATGTTCTCTGTGTGTGTGTATATAAATCTCTCCTCTGTTTTTTCCACCAAATGCATCCGATGAAGTGAGCTGTAGCTCACAAAAGCTTATGCTCTAATAAATTTGTTAGTCTCTAAGGTGCCACAAGTACTCCTTTTCTTTTTGCGAATACAGACTAACACGGCTGCTACTCTGAAGCCATAGATCTTGTACTTCTGATTTATATTTGTGGCTTTAGTGATTAAAATAAGGTTTTATTGATTTTTTTACTCCGGATAGCCCTACACAATCAGCGTAGCTAGGGTCTTATATTCTTTTAACATGGAGTGACTAACATGTATTAACTCGCACATTAAAATCCTTATGTATGAAAAACAAGTTGTAGTTTTAATATATGTTAGCTGGTCAAGGTAAACTCTAGGTTCCTGCAGACATATCTCCACTGCTGCAGTGATCAGCTCCTCCACAAAACACTTTTGAAGATCCGTGGGTCCTACTCATGCCTATCACAACATGTTGTGTACCTCATCCCATGCACTAAAAGCCCTGATAGCAACTGTCTGGGTGAAACCAGACAATCACTATGCTCTAGAATGAACTTGCGTAGGAAAGTGATAAAAGACAAAACCTGTGCATCACCTGAGGGTGAACACTTTTGGCAAAGCGATCTCTCTCTATCTGACCAATCAGTCCTCACCCTCAAAGGAAACTTGCACCACATTTTCAAAAGATGAACCTGTGAGCTAACACTAATGATTTTGCTAGATACTAAAAATTATGAACTGAATAAAGACACTGATTTTATGGCTTACTGCCACAATCTCTAACCCACTCCAAACCCTGCTTTTCCCTTCCTTCCTTCCTTTCCTCCCTATGACTGGAGAGGTATTAATGGGCCACTTCACCTTGAGTGGTCCCTTGAAATATATGATAACTACTTACGCTAAACAATCTGCTCTACCTTGTCTTTAGCTGTGACACTCTGAAGCCTGGTCTTCACTACAGAGTTAGGTCAACATAAGGCAGCTTACATTGACCTAACTCTGTGTCTACACAAAAATGTAGCTCCCACTGATGTAACTTGCCCACTACGCCAACTTAATAACTCCGCCTCCACGAGAGGCATAGCGCTTAGGTTGATGTAGACATTGCATTGTTTACATCATAGAATCATAGAATATCAGGGTTGGAAGGGACCTCAGGAGGTCATCTAGTCCAACCCCCTGCTCAAAGCAGGACCAATCCCCAACTAAATCATCCCAGCCAGGGCTTTGTCAAGCCTGACCGTAAAAACTTATAAGGAAGGAGATTCCACCACCTCCCTAGGTAACACGTTCCAGTGTTTCACCACCCTCCTAGTGAAAAAGTTTTTCCTAATGTCCAACCTAAACCTCCCCCACTGCAACTTGAGACCACTACTCCTTGTTTTGTCATCTGCTACCACTGAGAACAGTCTAGATCCATCCTCTTTGGAACTCCCTTTCAGGTAGTTGAAAGCAACTATCAAATCCCCCCTCATTCTTCTCTTCCGCAGACTAAACAATCCCAGTTCCCTCAGCCTCTCTTCATAAGTAATGTGTTCCAGTCCCCTAATCATTTTTGTTGCCCTCCACTGGACGTTTTCCAATTTTTCCACATCCTTCTTGTAGTGTGGGGCCCAAAATTGGACACAGTACTCCAGATGAGGCCTCACCAATGTCGAATAGAGGGGAACGATCGTGTCCCTCGATCTGCTGGCAATGCTCCTACTTATACACCCCAAAATGCCATTGGCCTTCTTGGCAACAAGGGCACACTGTTGACTCCTATCCAGCTTCTCGTCCATTGTAACCCCTAGGTCCTTTTCTGCAGATCTGCTTCCGAGCCATTCGGTCCCTAGTCTGTAGCGGTGCATGGGATTCTTTCGTCCTAAGTGCAGGACTCTGCACTTGTCCTTGTTGAACCTCATCAGATTTCTTTTGGCCCAATCCTCTAATTTGTCTAGGTCCCTCTGTATCCTATCCCTACCTTCCAGTGTTTCTACCTCTCCTCCCAGTTTAGTGTCATCTGCAAACTTGCTGAGGGTGCAATCCACGCCATCCTCCAGTTCATTTATGAAGATATTGAACAAAACCGGCCCGAGGACCGACCCATTGGGCACTCCACTTGATACCGGCTGCCGACTAGACATGGAGCCATTGATCACTACCCATTGTGCCCGACAATCTAGCCAACTTTCTATACACCTTATAGTCCATTCATCCAGCCCATACTTCTTTAACTTGCTGGCGAGAATACTGTGGGAGACGGTGTCAAAAACTTTGCTAAAGTCAAGGAACAACATGTCCACTGCTTTCCCCTCATCCTCAGAGCCAGTTATCTAGTCAAAGAAGGCAATTAGATTAGTCAGGCATGACTTGCCCTTAGTGAATCCATGCTGACTGTTCCTGATCACTTTCCTCTCCTCTAAGTGCTTCAGAATTGATTCCTTGAGGACCTGCTCCATGATTTTTCCAGGGACTGAGGTGAGGCTGACTGGCCTGTAGTTCTCAGGATCCTCCTTCTTCCCTTTTTTAAAGATGGGCACTACATTAGCCTTTTTGCAGTCATCCAGGACTTCTCCCGATCGCCATGAGTTTTCAAAGATAATGGCCAATGGCTCTGTAATCACATCCGCCAACTCCTTTAGCACTCTTGGATGCAGTGCATCCGGCCCCATGGACTTGTGCTCATCCAGCTTTTCTAAATAGTCCCGAACCACTTCTTTCTCCACAGAGGGCTGGTCACCTCCTCCCCATGCTGTGCTGCCCAGTGCAGTAGTCTGGGAGCTGACCTTGTTCGTGAAGACAGAGGCAAAAAAAGCATTGACTACATTAGCTTTTTCCACATCCTCTGTCACTAGGTTGCCTCCCTCATTCAGTAAGGGGCCCCACACTTTCCTTTCTTCTTGTTGCTAACATACCTGAAGAAACCCTTCTTGTTACTCTTAACATCTCTTGCTAGCTGCCACTCCAGGTGTGATTTGGCCTTCCTGATTTCTCTCCTGCATGTCTGAGCAATATTTTTATACCCTTCCCTGGTCATTTGTCCAATCTTCCACTTCTGGTAAGCATCTTTTTTGTGTTTAAGATCAGCAAGGATTTCACTGTTAAGCCAAGCTGGTCGCCTGCCATATTTACTATTCTTTCTACACATCGGGATAGTTTGTCCCTGTAACCTCAATAAGGATTCTTTAAAATACAGCCAACCCTCCTGGACTCCTTTCCCCCTCATGTTATTCTCCCAGGGGATCCTTCCCATCAGTTCCCTGAGGGAGTCAAAGTCTGCTTTTCTGAAGTCCAGGGTCCGTATTCTGCTGCTCTCCTTTCTTCCCTGTGTCAGGATCCTGAACTCGACCATCTCATGGTCACTGCCTCCCAGGTTCCCATCCACTTTTGCTTCCCCTACTAATTCTTCCCGGTTTGTGAGCAGCAGGTCAAGAAGAGCTCTGCCCCTAGTTGGTTCCTCCAGCACTTGCACCATCAACTATTACTGCCTTTCAGAAGCTGCCCTTCACTGACAGTTAAATCGATGCAAGTGCCCCTGATGAGGACAGGCACCGCTGACACAAGGAGTGTAGTATGGACATGCAAAAGTGATGTAATTACTGTGATGGCTGTACGTCAGTGTAACTTAAGTCAACTTAATTTTGTTGTGTAGACTTCCCCTGAGTTAGTTCTGTAGCCTGAAGAAGAGCTCTGTGTAAGCTTGAAAACTTCTCTCTCTCACGGCAGTTGGTCCAATAAAAAATATTACCTCACCTACCTTGTCTCTCTTGTTTACACTAGGAATTTAAAACCAGTTGGCTAACTTGTGTTAGCCGACACATTAAAAATACACCTTTTTGCCTCATGTATATATGGATACTTTCTTGTGTACTGACTTTCTTGTGATCTGGAGTTACAGAACCCTGTGAAGCCATAGGCCATGTAACTTTTCTGAGTAGAACAACATTTCAAGGAAAACCTTTAAAAATTCCCTTTGGGAAAATGTTATGGTGCATTTAGAATTACATTCTACATCATTCAACAAGGGAAATGGGCAGAACAATTTGCTACACAAATTCAAATTAATTACACTTTCTAGAATCTTTGTAGATTGGAAAATACATGAGTATTATGAGTATTTTGATAGGATAGCGCTAAGAAAGGTAATTTGACAGTCTTTCTCTTAACTTCCATGGGACTTGGCTCAGTCCCTTTGGGAGGAATATAGGAGAGGAAAGGATCCTGGCCAAGACCAACCAATCCTTAATGTGGGATCAAGTCCAGAAACTGTGTGCTGAGGAAGGAGAATACACATTGTTTGAGGATAGCTAGAATGATCTGACATCAAGTAACAGTCATATAATACTCATGCCGTGGGAATGACAAAATGGACCAGCGGGCGGGAAAAGACAAATAAAAACCATAGCTGAGTATGAAAGAAAAGGAACTACAATCCTCATTATTTACCTACAGTCTCTAGAATATTCCCAGTATGACAGTGGGAACACATCGTTTTCCCTGCAGCTGCTTATTTAAAGGAGCACTGTCAACATGTTTAGGTTTCAAAATATACTTGCAAAAATCTAACATTACTCCTTCAGTGTATCATAGAATATCAGGGTTGGAAGGGACCTCAGGAGGTCATCTAGTCCAACCCCCTGCACAAAGCAGGACCAATCCCCAATTTTTGCCCCAGATCCCTAAATGGCCCCCTCAAGGATTGAACTCACAACCCTGGGTTAAGCAGGCCAGTGCTCAAACCACTGAACTATCCCCCCCTCCACGACTAAAGTGGATAATCCCCTCCCCCTTAACAGAAGCTGCAGAGCATGAGGTTTGCCATGCTTCCCCTGCAACAACATGGGGTAAGTTTTACTATAGTCAGAAGTGTGACTGCAGCTTGGCATACCTGTGCTAGCTTTAATCTAGCTAGCCGTGCTAAAACTACCATGAAGATGCAACAGCTCAGGCTTCACCAGGGGCTGTACAAGCCTGTCCAGGACCCTGGGTACTTATTTGCATTGCTAGGCTGCTAACTGCGTCGCCACATCTTCACTGCTATTTTTAGCCATGATAGCTAGATGGAAGCTAGCGTGAGTATGCCTACTCAAGCCAATCAGACCTTCAGTCGCAATGTAGATATACCCATGGTTACAGCAGCATAATGCTTTGTCACAAGGGACAGGAGTACATTTCAGAAGTGGGAGAGAATGGATAATACGGAGAAAATTGTGGGGATTTTGCAGAGATTTTCCTCAGTTTTTGCTGACATTTCTCCTGATTAGGAGGAATGATCTACCTTTTTGAGGTACATTCACCCTTACACTGCAGTATTATAGTAAAGCATGTAGCTAGGACTAATAGAGAATCTCTCAATCTATCTGTTTTAAGATTCTGTACATCTACCTACCACTGTAGTTTATGAGCCCCTCTCACATAAAATAGATTGGCAATAGGAAAATCCAGTGTGGCCTTCTTGGAGTCTCTGGCACACCAATTTTGTATTATAGAAATCTTTCCGCATGGGGATGAAAGGGTGGATATTTCTGGTGGGGAAAGTGGGGTGGCTGATGTTGTAAATACTGTTCTGGTTTTGATGGAAAAACTTTATCAAAAAGGAAGGTTGTCCAGCATTTCCTTCAGGTGGTCAGACTCTGGTTTCATCTGTTCTCCTTTGCAAGTTCATTCCGTAGCTGGATTCCCTCAACCAAGAATACTTTGTAGAAGTATACTTTTGGGTGGAAAACAATTTTCCATCTTGTGAGAGTTTTCAATATTTTGAAATGTTTCCTATCCCAAAATAGGACACAATGTCCCAATCATTTGAAAAATGTTGGAACCGATCAATCAAAATGTTTCTTTTGGTAAATTTTTGAAACATTTTATTTGTACCTTTTTAAAATATAAATAAATTAAGATTTCAAAACAAGTCATTTCAAATAAAAAAATGATTTCCCCTCCCCCTAAAATGTCAGAGTGGGATGTTTCAACAATCTTGACTTTTTTTCCTTCAAAAACTGTTCAATTTGAGAGATTCATCAAAACTGGCCCTTTCTTGTAAACAGTTTTGGTTCCAACAAATCGACATTTTCTGATGTAAACCATTTCACCAGGACATTCCCGACCAGCTCAAGTCCTCCGTGTTTTGTTCTGCATTGTCTCAGAGAAGCATAACTGCCTTGGTGATTCATAGATTGAAATGTTTCAGAGTAGCAGCCGTGTTAGTCTGTATTCGCAAAAAGAAAAGGAGTACTTGTGGCACCTTAGAGACTAACAAATTTATTAGAGCATAAGCTTTGAGCTGTAGCTCACGAAAGCTTATGCTCTAATAGATTGAAATGTGGTCTCTAATGTAGCTAGAACCTGATCCATTAAATGTTTTGGAGATTAGGATTTAAACTGGCAGCAGAAGGAGTCGGTGGTAGGACTGGAGCAAAGACTAAATGTGTTCATGGAGCTGGAGCAAAGGCTTAATGTGTTCATCCTAAACCACAAAGGAGGTGGGCAACTGCATTTGTATCAGTTGGACTCTTTTCAGAGGTTTCGACAGTCAGCTTGAGATACACAACTATACAGCAGTTTCATTTATGAAGAGAAAGAGAATACATCATTTTGTTGAAACTGTAGAGGGAGTTTAGGAGGTTGAAAGCAGTTACCCAAATTAGAATTTGGCCAGGACACTATGATTAACTCCTGTTACTCTTGTGAAAAATACCTGAAGACGTTAAACGACCACAAGGGAAGCTATCCTTTGAATACATCTTCATTATTTAGTTACAAAAAGGAAGCAGGATTCTAAATGGTTGTGTGCTACAGTCACGGCCACACAAATGAACTGACCACATTTTCTATCTATCTATCCATCTATCTATCTTAGAGTTTTATACTGCCTATCATCAGTATCTGAGCACCTTCCATGTAAAATCGGGTGAGATTCGGTGGCCTGCATTGTGCAGGAGGTCAGACTAGATGATCATAATGGTCCCTTCTGACCTTAATATCTATGAATCTATGAATAGCAATAGAAAAGTGGATTTCATGGACTCTGTAGCTCCTCCTGCCTTTTTGAGGTAAAAACTCTGCTTGAAGTGGTTTGTGACGGGTTTTGGTTTTGGTTTTTGTTTGGTTGTTATAGGGTTTTTCTGGGGAGTGGGTGTTGTACGACGTCAGCAATAAGAAAAGGAGTACTTGTGGCACCTTAGAGACTAACAAATTTATTAGAGCATAAGCTTTCATGAGCTACAGCTCGTGAGTGACAATTTTGCGGAAATGCGTTTTTCAGAAGGAATGTTTTACGGCATTTCCTAACAATGGTTAACCTCTGTATTCGCTTGATTTCTGAAAGTTTATTCCACAGCCTTATCCCCTTGACTGTCCCCTGCTCTCATGTACTTCGTCCTTGGGTTTGTGATCCCCATTGTCCCAGGAGAGTGCAACTGTCTCAGTAGTCCAAAGATCAAAATTTGATCTATAATGTAGCTGGTGCTTGATCCAAAAATCAAGTTGAATATTAGGACCAAGGCCTTGAACTGGCATCAGCTGAATTGATATCTTAATGCAAGGTGTACTTTGGGACTTTCTACTGTGGCCATACAGTAGAAAGAGGTAGGTACACCAAATGTACTATAGAATGTATCTTTTGGCTCACTGTGTAATATTCATCACTTATAAATTAGTATCACAGACTAAGTATGTGTGTATGGAAAAGGGACAAATTCTGCCCTCAATTAAACTGTTGTAAATCTTGACTAATCCCAGGCTTATCACAGAATTACATGGTGAAAGAGGGCAGAATTTAGCCCAAAGTTTATACTAAATTGAGCTGTCAAAATGTTTTTGTTATTCATTGTAGTTCTTATTGCAAAACTTGCTCTACCACTTACATGTAATGACATCTGAAACTCATAACTAATCTACATAATATGCCAGCTCATTACATATTCATGATATAGGGCAATGTGAACTCTGAGGCCTTGTCCATCCCCCCTTGTGGGGGAGAGATAGCTCAGTGTTTGAGCATCCGCCTGCTAAACCCAGGGTTGTGAGTTCAATCCTTCAGGGGGCCATTTAGGGATCTGGGGCAAAAATTGGAGATTTGGTCCTGCTTTGAGCAGGGGGTTGGACTAGATGACCTCCTGAGATCCCTTCCAACCCAGATATTCTATGATTCTAGACTGGAGAGATCAATTGAATTGTTCTTCATTCAGTAGGCTGTGTCCTTCACACATACAAATTTGCTACAATTGACTTTTCACTTGTTATCAAGTCTGTTCAAGTTATCCCGATTTCTTGTTAACCTTAATTGGAATTAGCTCAATCAACTGTTTGCTTGTGTGAACCCATTTCACTACTGTGCTAACACAGTAAAATACAAATAGTCCTCCCTTCTGCTGTCCCACAGTACCCCAGTGACTGCAAAAATGGTTTGTCTGATTGGTCTTCTTTCTGCACTCTGCTGTCCAGGGATCAGTTTGGCTGGAAGTCATCTACCATACCAGCAGTGCTGGGCACTGTGTGACGTACATTTGTGAGCCATATCATAGTGAGCAGCTTCTGGATACAGAGCTGTTTTTTGCAACAAGAATTTATGGAAATTCCTTAACTCCTCTTCCCACAGTTCCTTTGAGTAGCCCTGGTTCTATCTCACAATACTGAGCACAAATTACCCAGAAGTTAGAAGGCATAGCACCATGCTAGTGAGCAGTGCCAGGAATTCTGGGATACATACCCAGAATGCAACATACCACAATCAGGGTAGCCCAATACTAGTGTGGATGCAGGACAAAGCTGTACATGTTTACTTGTATCAGTATCACTAAGAATGTAAATACACTCAATTGGAATTTAAGCATTCTGTATAGGATTTATACCCCACTTGTCACCATAAATCTGAGGGTGTGTCTTCACAGCATAGTTAGCTCAAGTTGTAACTCGAGTGTTACCCCTAATTCAGCTCCCACCTACACACACACAATTCTGACTCAAGTTAAGTGGCGCTTTAAGCCTGAGCTACGTACCCTGTTGAGGGCAGGGGTCGGGGAAGGGGTTGAAGCTGAAATGCTCAAGCTAGTAGTGCTGTGGAGATGCAACAACTTATCGGCGCCTCATTTGATCACTCTGTGCTGCTCATCAAATCACCCTGTGTAAATCCAGAGTTGTTTTGAACACTAAGGACTTGTCCTTGGTGTACAGTGCTACTACACCAATGGGAGAGCCTCTTTTGTTGGCATAATTAAGGCACCTCCTCGAGAGGCAGTAGCTATGTGAATGGGAGAAGCTCTCCTGTCAACAGGGCTGTGTACAAGGGAGGTTCAGCTGGTATAACTACGTCGCTCAGGGGTGTGGATTTCTCATACCCCTGAGTGACATAGTTACACCAATATAGGTCTGTAGTGTAGACCTGGCCTAACTCGAGCTAGCTATTGCAGTGAAGACATACCCTGAGTGCCTTCCAGCAGTGCATTAAGCAACACAGCTAACATCTGCTAAATGTTGTTTGTTCTCTGCTCATGAGATTAAACCAAATGATTTTCGTAATAGAGACAAGACCTGTATTGTTTAAAAACATACTTCGTACTTTACCTGACAGACTTTACTTAATATCCCTTAGCACTGTTCCTGAGGCAATTGATCAGCCCTGACTCAGGCTGGGTCTATACCTAAAGTGTTTAGATCCACCTAGCTACATCACCCAGGGGAGTTTGTAGTATCTGTAGTGTAGATACATCCTCTGAGAAAACAGTGTTACCAACATAAGTTCCTCTGATACCTGCCTGTTCTTTGGGGGTCTCCACTGATGTGCTTATCCCTTCATGCTATATGAGATTTGAAAAGATCCCAAAGGTGGAATGGTTGCATAAGTAAATGGGAGTGCATAAGGAATTTAATGTACACAAAGCACTGGGGAAGGCATAGCTAGTAGACAAATCAGCCCTCTCAATGGTTCTAAATGTATGGGGATGTCCCACATTAATGAGCTGCCAGCTGAATGTCTCAGCATCCAAGACAACCATGGGCTGAGCTCCTGTTTCTTTATATTCATTCCAGCAACTTCTGCATTTTGCAGGGGTGATGCAAATCCAATTAGCTTTCTTCTTTCGGGGGCTGTATTCTGGCAGAGAGTTGCTATTTTGCTGTCATTTACAGCAGATCCAGTTCTCATGGATAAGAAACTGGCCTAATTTGCATATTTATATATGCAGATTCAGTATGGTAGATCTCCTTTATTCTTGTTTAGGTTTTTTCTTTCAGAAGTTCTGCTTCTGAAATCCTTGACTTGGGCCTTGCCCACAATAGAAAATTTTACAAAATAATTCCCACTGGTTCTACAACCAGGATTAAAACTGGTGGGTGATTATATAGCCAAGCAGGTCACTGTGGCTCTCATTGGTGCTACCATCAGATAAACTGGTGTTAGGACCAGGAGGGATATTTTTTGGAAAAATCTCTCATGTAAACACTGCCTCAATGTTCATGTGTAAGAGGAAAAGGGAATCATAGAGTCCAAGGATGGAGAAGACCAACTAGATCATTTTGTTTAATGCAGGTGGAGAGATACCAAGGACAGACTAATCTCCAGCCCTTCTTGAGAGGGTGCAAAAGGAATATCAAACAAACCCTCTCTGACTCCTACAGGTGCACAAGCCTGAACCAGATATATCCCCATTGCATCAGCTAAGTCTTGCTTTCCGGGGAGCTTACAAGTTTGTGTCTGATACCAGTGAGGGGGAAACTCTTCTGTGTCGAGGGGGAAGTGAGTCCAGATGCGTTGGTAGAGAGTCTGGCAGTATCAAGCTAGCAGAGTGCAAGCTGTTCTCAGTTACCCCACAAGGCACACTTCTGGGGAGCCAACTGGCCATCAGGCACTGAGTTCCTCACTTCTGTCACCCCCTCACTCAGTTCTAAGGCTTCCTTACCTGAGCCCTTTGAGAGCGTTTGACTGGATCTGTTGGAAAGAGGAAACAGGAGAGCAGATGC